>NC_143025.1:59205000-59537500 GCF_057628025.1 Oncorhynchus mykiss | reverse complement strand
TCACCCACAGGCACAAAAAAAAGCAACATACCTCACACTGGGATTAACACACAAACAACAGAGATTATCCCCAATCTGTAGAATAGCCACATTGACTGACTCCCTGCAAGAATCTATTGCAGGTCACCTGAGTAGTTGTGTTGTTTGAATGGGTTACTGATTGAAGTGCTCCAGGGTAAATGGAGATGGAGGAGGTTTTGCTGGCTGAATGAATAGATGTAAATCAATCTTGTGTAGCACATGGGGATGTGTGAAATATACTCCTCAGCCTGAAGTGTCCCCACTTGCGCCGCCAAATAGCTAACTTTTCGTGTGGTGTGACTAAATAGATGTTTCAGGAGGGTGGTCACGTGTGCTAGCAAAGAAGAGGTCCTGGGTTCGAGCTTCGGTGTGAGCCAAATCAGGAGGAAGTGGTACTCGCTAAGCAAGCAGCGTGACATCCTTTACACTTGGAAACCAACATCCTAAAAACACCAAACTGTTGCTCACAGAAACCACTTCTCGCAGTACTAGCCTACTACCCTGACACTGTCTGGATCCCAAATAGCATCCTATTCCCTATATAGTGCACTACATTTGACCAGGGCTCTGGTTGAGATTAGTGCATTTAATAGGGAATAGGGTGCCGTGTGGAATTAATCCACTGAATTACAAAAAAATTTGTGGCCCAAAAAAAAAGACTACAACAGATTGTTCCATGTGGCTACGTTGTATTAATATCTAATAGACCACCACCAGATATAATATAACCTACACAAACAATAAGCTGCCCTACCTATGTTACAGAGCTGTCTATGGGATGTTACAAGATTCACTGACCGCAAGAATATCTGGCCTTTGTCCCAAATGGCACCCAAATCACTATATAGTGCACTACTTTTCAACATGGCCCATGGGGTCTGGTGAAAGTATTGCAATATATAGGGAATAGGGTGCTATTTAGGACACAGCCCAGGAGTCCCATCGGGTCCCCTTTCCTTAACACATGGAGTAGAGGAAGGGAACAGGGGCCATCTCACTACCCCATCCACCCCAATGCAAATCAAATCCAATTTTATTTGTCACGTGCTAAATACAACAGGTAGAGTGAAATGCTTCACGTTTTAATGTCACTTACACAAGTACAGTGAAATGCCCTTCTTGCAAGCTCTAAACCCAACAATGCAGTTTTCAATATAAGTGTAGTACTAAAAATAACATAAGTTAGAACAATAAGAACATGAGAAAGTAAGTAAGTTATATACAGGCTCAGTTCCAATATCATGTTTACAATGTGCAGGGATACTGGAGTGATAGAGGTTAGGTGACGATAAACAGAGTAGCAGCAGCATATATGATGATTGTGAGTGTGTACATGTGTGTAGAGTCAGTATACATGTGTGTGCATGTTGTGTGTGTTGGAGTGTCAAGTGTGTATGAGTGTGTAGAGTCCTGTGTGTGTGCATAGAGATTAAGGGGGGGGGGGGGGGGGGGTCAACACGTGTAGCCATTTTGTTAGTTATTTAGCAGTCTTATGGCTTGGGGATAGAAGCTGTTCAGGAAGGAGCCTGTTGGTGTCAGACTTGGTGCACTGGTACCATTTGCAGTGTGGAAGCAGAGAGAACAGTAATGGGCTTGTGTGGCTGGAGTCCTTCCTTTCACACCGCCTGATATAGAGGTCTTGGATGGTAAGGAGCTCAGGCCCCAGTGATGTACTGGGCTGTCCACACCACCCTCTGTAGAGCCATGCGAGCTAGGGTGGTAGTGTTGCCATACAAAGCAGTCAAGAGGATCTGAGGGCCCATGCCAAACCTTTCAACTTCCTGCGGGAGAAGAGGCGTGCGGTCGCGCCTTCTTCATGACTGTGCACATGTGTGGACCATTTTAAGTCCTTAGTGATTTGAACACTAAGGATCAGCTACTTGGTCTTACTGACATTGAGGGAGAGGTTGCTATCCCGGCATCACACTGCCAGGTCACTGACCTCCTCCCTGTAGGCTGTCTTATCCTTGCCAATGATCAGGACTAGCACCGCTGTGTTGGAGTCATGTGTGGCCACGCAGTCATTGGTGAACAGGGAGTACAAAGAAGGGACTAAGCATACACCCTTGTGGGGCCCCTGTGTTGAGGGTCAGAGTGGCTGGGATGATGTTGCCTACCCCCACCACCTGGGGTTGGCTCGTCAGGAAGTCCAGGATCCAGTTGCAGAGGAAGGTGTTCAGACCCATGGTCCTAAGCTTGGTGACAAGCTTGGAGTGGACAATGGTGTTAAAACCTGTTTAAGATGCTGCGAATTTTCGCAGATTTTTGTTAAAAATCGTGCAACATTTCAACGTCCTGCTACTCATGGCAGGAATATAGTATATGCATATGATTAGTATGTGTTGATAGAAAACACTCTGAAGTCTCTAAAACTGGTTAAATCATGTCTGTGGCTTTAACAGAACGTGTTTAGGAGTAAAAATCCAGAGGAAAACTGTTCACAAAAAACAAAAAATATTCATCCGCCAGTCTATGTATTGTATCTTGTATTGTATCTACGGCAAGGGAAAATAGATAGAGACCCGTTTACAATGCCTACAGCTTCCACACGATGTCGCCAGTACTGGCATTTTATTAGTAGTTTATCCTTGGTGTGATGACGAATAGGCACTTCCTGTCTTGGGGTCCACCGAAGGAAGTTATGAAAGGCAAAATATGGACGATGATTTCAAGACTTGCTGCTATCGAATACAGATCGCCCCGTGATCAATTTTATCGATTATTAACGTTTATTAATACCTAAAGTTGGTTTACAAAAGTAGTTTGAAGTGATTTGTAAAAGTTTATAGGCAACTTTTAGTAATTTTATACAATGACGTTGCGTTTTGGAAAGACGCTTTTTCCTGGATCAGACGGGCTTCATAAATCGACATTTTGGGTATACTTTGACGGATTTAATCGGGAAAAAGACCCAATTGTGATGTTTATGGGACATATAGGAGTGCCAACAAAGAAGCTCGTCAAAGGTAATGAATGTTTTATATTTTATTTCTGTGTTTTGTTGTAGTGCCGGCTACGCTAATTATTTTGTTTGCGTCTCGTTCAGGTATTTCGGGGGGTGCATGCTATCAGATAATAGCTTCTCATGCTTTCGCCGAAAAGCATTTTACAAATCTGACATGTTGGCTAGATTCACAACGTGTGTAGCTTTAATTGAGTACCCTGCATGTGTGTTTTAATGAAAGTTTGAGTTTTATAGAGTACTACAGTTGGCGCTCTGAAATTTCCGCTGATTTTGGTCCCTGTACAGGGATCGCAGCCATAATTAAGGCTGATCTGTAGTCAATGAACAGCATTCTCACATATGTATTCCTCTTATCTAGGTGGGTGAGGGCAGTTTGGAGTGCAATTGAGATTGCATCATCTATGGATCTGTTGTGGTGGTATGCAAATTAGAGTGGTTCTAAGGTGTCTGGGATGATGGAGTGTGCCATAACCAGCCTTTCAAAGCACTTCATGATTACAGATGTGAGTGCTACAGGGCAGTACTCATTGTGGCATGAAGCCTAAGAGTTCTTGGAACCAGGAACGATGGTGGTCAGTTTAAGATGTGGGGATTACAGACTTGAAAATGACTGAATATGCGTGCCAGCTGTTTTGCGCATGCTCTGAGAAAGGGCCCTGGACTACTGTTTGGCCTTCGCGGCCTAGACCTGATTAAAGACGTTACTCATGTCGGCCTCGGAGAGAGAGATATCATCCAGTTCTCTGGGTAGGTGGGGCCCTCACACACTACACAGTGTTGTTATTGTCAAAGCGGCGGTATTGTCACATCTACTCCCGCTCCTCTTCTATGGCACTCGTTGTCGCCAGTGTACTCATTATTACGCACACGTGTCACCATCGTCTTCCTGATTACCTCCCCTATATCTGTCACTCGCTTTGGTTCTTTCCTCAGGCGTTATTGTTTATATGTACGTTACTCGTGTTTCTTTTTTGTTCCATGTTCATTTATTTATTAAACTCACTCCCTGCACTTGCTTCCCCCTTTATTAGTGTACACCTTACAGATACGTGGTCATTAAGGTAGATATATACAGTTGAAGTCAGAAGTTTACATATACTTAGGTTGGAATCATTAAAAAAACTCATTTTTTCAACCACTCCACAAATGTTTTGTTATCAAACTATAGCTTTGGCAAGTCGGTTAGGACATCTACTTTGTGCATGACACAAGTCATTTTACCATTTTACCTGTTTACAGACAGATTATTTCACTTATAATTCACTGTATCACAATTCCAGTGGGTCAGAAGTGTACATACACTAAGTTGACTGTGCCTTTAAATAGCTTGTAAAATTCCAGAAAATGTCATGGCTTTAGAAGCTTCTGATAGGCTAATTGGCATCATTTGAGTCAATTCGAGGTGTACCTGTGGATGTATTTCAAGGCCTACCTTCAAACTCAGTGCCTCTTTGTTTGAAATCATGGGAAAATCTAAATAAATTAGCCAAGACCTCAGAAATGTATTTTGTAGACCTCCATAATCTGGCTCATCCTGGGGAGCAATTTCCAAATGCCTGAAGGTACCACGTTCATCTGTACAAACAATAGTACGCAAGTTTAAACACCATGGGAACACACAGCCAGCATACCGCTCAGGAAGGAGACATGCACAAGAGTATCTGTGCATGTGCTATGGTGCATGTGCTTTGGTTCCATAGCTACAACATGGTAGCTGTGGAACCAAAACAGAAGAGACATTTTGACTCTCGCTTCAATGCTCTATCAGCTCCAATGTAAATAACATGAGTAAGTCTACCTCTGATAAGCTTCCCAGGAAAGCATTAAAAACAATCAAGCAACCCAGAAAAGTGCTAAAAATAGCCCATATTAACATATGTAGCCTAAGAAACAAGGACCATGAAGTCAATAACTTGCTTGTAACAGATGACATTCATATTCTGACTATCTCTGAAACTCACTTAGATGATACCTTTGATGATACAGTGGTAGCAATACATAGTTATAACATCTACCGAAAAGACAGAAATGCCAACAGAGGCGGTGTTGCAGTCTATATTCAGAACCACATTCCTGTAAAGCTTAGAGACGATCTCATGTTTAATACTGTTGAAGTAATATGGCTACAGGTTCATTTGCCTCACCTAAAGCCCATTCTTGTGGGAAGCTGCTATAGACCAAGTGCTAACAGTCAGTATCTGGATAATGATAATATGTGTGAAATGCTTGATAATGTATGTGATATCAACAGAGAAGTATATTTTCTGGGTGATTTAAATATTGACTGGCTATCATCAAGCTGCCCACTCAGGAAAAAAACTCAAACTGTAACCAATGCCTGCAACCTGGATCAGGTTGTCAGTCAACCTACCAGGGTAGTTACAAACAGCACAGGAATTAAATAATCAACATGTATTGATCACATCTTTACTAATTCAGCAGATATTTGCTTTAAAGCAGTATCCAAATCCATTGTATGTAGTGATCATAATATAATAGCCATATCTAGGAAAACCAAAGTTCCAAAGGCTGGGCCTAATATAGTGTAAGAGGTCATACAAGAAGATGTGTAGTGATTCATATGTTGATGTAAATAATATTTGCTGGTCTGTGGTGTGTAATGAGGAGCAACCAGACTCTGCACTTGACGCATTTATGAAAATACTTATTCCAGTTACAAATAAGCACGCACCCATTAAGATTACTGTAAAAACTTAAATCCCCTTGGATTGATGACGAATTTAAAAACTGTATGGTTGAGAGGGATGAGGCGAAAGGTATGGCAATTAAGTCTGAAAGCCCAACTGATTGGCAAACGTACTGCAAATTAAGAAACCATATGACTAAACAAAATAAAAATAAACCACACTACAAAACAAAGACAAATGATATAAAGAATGATAATAAAAAGCTTTGGGGCATCTTAAATGAAATTTTGGGGACAAAAATCCAACGTGGTGAATAAGATGGCTCATTCATCACAAAGCCCACTGATATTGCAAACGACTAATTACTTTTTCATTTGCAAGATAAGCAAACTTAGGGATAACATGCCAGCAACAAACGCTGACACAACACATCCAAGTAAATCGGACCAAATTATGAAAGACAAGCATTGTACTTTTGAATTCCGTAAAGTCAGTGTGGAAGTGGTGAAAAACTATTGTTGTCTATCAACAATGTCAAGCCACCAGGTTCTGACAATCTAGATGGAAAATTACTCAGGATAATAGCAGACAATATTGCCACATCTTCAATTTAAGCCTGCTAGAGAGCGTGTGCCCTCAGGCCTGGAGGGAAGCTGAAGTCATTCCCCTACCCAAGAAGATGAAAGACCCCTTGACTGGCTCAAATAGCCAACCAATCAGCCTTTTACCAACCCTTAGTAAACTTGTGGAAAAAAATGTGTTTGACCAGATACAATGCGATTTTACAGTAAACAAACAGAATGCTTATAGGGAAGGACACTCAACAAGCACAGCACAAATGACTGATGATTGGCTAAGAGAAATTGATGATAAAATTATTGAAGGGGCTGTCTTGTTAGACCTCAGTACAGCTTTTGACAATATCGATCATTGTCTGCTGCTGGGAAAACTTGTGTTATGGCTTTACACCCTCTGCTATAATGTGGATAACAAGTTACTTACCTAACAGAACACAGAGGCTGTTATTTAATGGAAGCCTATCAAATATAATCCAGTTCGAATCAGGAATTCCCCAGGGTAGCTGTTTAGGCCACTTGCTTTTTAACTTTTTTACTAAACGACACTATACGTCAGCTACTACAGTGACTGATATGACACTCAACAAAGAGCTGCAGTTAGTTTCAGAGTGGGTGGCAAGGAATAAGTTAGCCCTAAATATTTGGAACAAAACACTCACCAAACCCTAAACCTCAACTAAATCTTGTAATAAATCATGTGGAAATTGAGCAAGTTGAGATGACTAAACTGCTTGGAGTAACACTAGAATGTAAACTGTCAAGGTCAAAACATATTAATGCCCTCGCCCTGGCCCTAGCCCTCACCCTCCGATCCAACAGGTCCCAGACATGCTCAATGAGATTGAGATCTGGGCTCTTCGCTGGCCATGGCAGAACACTGACATTCCTGTCTTGCAGGAATTCACGCACAGAACGAGCAGTATGGCTGGTGGCATTGTCATACTGAGGGTCATGTCAGGATGAGCCTGCAGGAAGGGTACCACATGAGGGAGGAGGATGTCTTCCCTGTAACGCACAGTGTTGAGATTGCCTGCGATGACAACAAGCTCAGTCCGATGATGCTGTGACACGTCGCCCCAGACCATGACGGACCCTCCACCTCCAAATCGATCCCACTCCAGAGTACAGGCCTCGGTGTAATGCTCATTCCTTCAACGATAAACGCGAATCCGACCATCACCCCTGGTGAGCCAAAACCGCGACTCGTCAGTGAAGAGCACTTTTTTGCAGTCCTGTCTGGTCCAGCGACGGTGGGTTTGTGCCCGTAGGCGACATTGTTGCCGGTGATGTCTGGTGAGGACCTGCCTTACAACAGGCCTACAAGCCCTCAGTCCAGCCTCTCTCAGCCTATTGCGGACAGTCTGAGCACTGATGGAGGGGTTGTGCGTTCCTGGTGTAACTCGGGCAGTTGTTGTTGCCATCCTGTACCTGTCCCACAGGTGTGATGTTTGGATGTACGCACGCCTTCCCCTTCTCCCCTGGGAACAAATGAAACAGAATATTAAACAACCCACTTCACAACAAAACTGAGAAAAAACTAACTCAGGCCATTAAAGAAGCTCTGACAAAGCAACAAACACAGAACATACAAAAGCTGCTACCAACAACAACTAACATAGTACATACCAACGACCAACATCCTATACCCCTCAGCCATCAACTTCCTCTCTCAGCAATGATCTATATCACAATCAATCTCCGCCCTGAACAACAGAACACTGTTTTTTTTTTGCTTCAGAAGGCATTGGAAATTGGAGACAGCTGCGTCCTCACGAGGGGGGCGGGGTCAGCTCTCCAATTAATCATGG
The DNA here is from genome assembly GCF_057628025.1 of Oncorhynchus mykiss. NCBI lineage: Eukaryota > Metazoa > Chordata > Actinopteri > Salmoniformes > Salmonidae > Oncorhynchus > Oncorhynchus mykiss. Next base: position 59,529,480 of record NC_143025.1, on the reverse strand, counting down.
AGTCGACCATTCAGCTGCTGGGGGATTTCAGGAAACACACTCCTGAAACACACTCAAATACACAAACTACAACACAGAAACTGGGGAACTAACACAGATCCTGTGCAGGTGTTGTTACACGTGGTCTGCCACTGCGAGGGCGATCAGCTGTCCATCCTGTCTCCCTGTAGTGCTGTTTTAGGTGTCTCACAGTACAGACATTGCAATGTATTGCCCTGACCACATCTGCAGTCCTCATGCCTCCTTGCAGCATGACCAAGGCACGTTCACGCAGGTGAGCAGGGACCCTGGGCATCTTTCTTTTGGTGTTTTTCAGAGTCAGTAGAAAGGCCTCTTTAGTGTCCTAAGTTTTCATAAGTGTGACCTTACTACTTACCGTCTGTAAGCTGTTAGTGTCTTAACGACCGTTCCACAGGTGCATGTTAATTAATTGTTTATGGTTCATTGAACAAGCGTGTTTAAACCCTTTGCAATGAAGATCTGTGAAGTTAATTCATAAAAATTGTATGATCTTTGAAAGACAGGGTCCTGAAAAAGGGACGTTTTTTTCTGAGTTTGAAATGCACATTATTAATAATCTCTCCTCGCTGAAAGTGGAGGAGAGATTGACTTCATCACTGCTTTTATTTATGAGCGGTATTGACTAGTTGAATGCACCGAGCTGTCTGTATAAACGACTGGCACACAGCTCAGGCACACAGCTCAGACACCCATGCATGCCCCACAAGACATGCCACAAGAGGTCTCTTCACAGTCCCCAAGTCCAGAACAGACTATGGGAGGCACACAGTACTACATAGAGCCATGACTACATGGAACTCGATTCCACATCAAGTAACTTACTTAACCAGTAAAATAATTTGATTTAAAAAACAGAATTAAAAAACACCTTATGGAACATCGGAGACACATGCGCGCGAGCGCACACACACACCCACTCACGATAACATTCACACTATACATAAACAAATATTTAGTACTGTAGATATGTGGTAGTGGTAGAGTAGGGGCCTGAGGGCACACAGTGTGTTGTGAAATCTATGAATATATTGTAATGTTTTACCACTGTATAAACTGCCTTAATTTTGCTGGACCCCAGGAAGAGTAGCTGCTGCTTTTGCAGATACAAAATATAAATGCTCCTGGTTGTTGCAGAAATTGACCCACTACAGTTTACTTCAGCATCTACTTCATTTTGCCGATTCTTCCTTTAAACCTAAACTAACCTATGACTTGACCCATCTACTTATGCATTACTGCCCCACAGGGGAGTGAAGTAAATAACACAAAAACGGGCTCCTAGCCTCCCACGCATAGACTTCTTTCTGTCCCTAACATGAAAACAAAATAATATAAAAACAAAATAAATGTTTTATCAACATAAAACTTGTCACGTCCTGACCTTAGTTCCTTTTTTATGTCTCTATTTTAGTTTGGTTAGGGTGTGAGTTGGGTTGGGCATTCTATGTTTTGTGTTCTATGTTTTCTATTTCTATGTGTTTGGCCTGCTATGGTTCCCAATCAGAGGCAGCTGGCTATCGTTGTCTCTGATTGAGAACCATACTTAGGCAGCCTGTTCTCCCACTATGGGTTGTGGGTAGTTATTCTCTGTTTAGTGTGTTTTGCACCTGACGGAGCTGTTTCGGTTGTTTCTTTTGTTCCTTGTTGTATTTAGTGCTCAGTTTATTAAAATAATGATGAACACTTACGACGCTGCATCTTGGTCCTCACCTTCTTCCACCAACGGTCGTCACAAAAATGAACAGACGAATCTAAGTTTGAGGATTTCGGATCAGAAAGAAGAACATTCGTGAGACGCAGAAAAAAATGAAAAGATGCTGGAGGACTGCTTGACGCCATCTGTCAAGCATTTTGGAGGCAATGAGATGGTCTGGGAGTGCTTTGGTGGCATTCTGTAAAGTGGGTGATTTGTACAGGGTATAAGGGATCTTGAAGAAGGAAGGCATTTTGCAACGCCATGCCATACTCTGTGGACGGCACTTAATTGGAGCCCATTTCCTCCTACAACATTACAATGACTCAAAGCACAGCTCCAAACTATGCAAGAACTATTTAGGGAGGAAGCAGTCAGCTGTTATTATATCTACAATGGAGCGGCCAGCACAGTCACTGGATCTCAGCCCTATTGTGCTGTTGTGGAAGCAGCTTGACCGTATGGTACATAAGAAGTGCCCATCAAGCCACTCCAACTTGTGGGAGGTGCTTTAGGAAGCATGGGGTGAAATCTCTTCAGATTTCCTCAACAAATGGACAACTAGAATGCCAAAGGACTGCAAGGCTGTAATTGCTGCAAATTGAGAATTCTTTGACAAAAGCAAAGTTTGAGGGACACAATTTATTGTTTAAATTAAAAATCATTATTTATAACCTTGTTAACATCTTTACTATATTTCCTATTCATTTTGGAACTCGTTTCATGTATGTTTTCATGGAAAACAAAGACATTTCTAAGTGACCATAAACTTTTGAATGGTAGTGTATGTAAATAAGTATCTGTTTTTTAAATATTTTTTATAAATTAGCAAAAAAAATTAACATCTTGTTTTCGCTTTGTCATCATGGAGTATACGTTGATGAAGAACATTTTTACTTAACACTTGTGTAGGCATTCTGTATACTCCCCTTGTCCTAAGGGTCAAAATGACCTGCCTTCACTCATCTTAATTTAACTTTAAACCACAAATCTATTTTGCATGAAGGAACAACCTGTCATGCATCACAAACTTTGTGAATATCTGGGTTTTCCCTCTTCACAATGCAGGAAGTGCATTTAAATCAGTGGACACCACTCGTTTTTATTTTTTAACACACCTGTCATAATTGTTTTCTTTACTAAAGTAAAGGTTTATTACTGCATAGGTGTAAACATGCATTTTTTTTGCAAGAGATAGCACTTGTATAGCCTAAGAAAGTAGCAGAAAGTAGTTTTGAATGCATTTTATTGAAGGGAAACAATAACAGGCTTGAACTTTTTAGGCAACATAATGATATATTCTTATACACTGTATGATGAGGAATTCAACTATAAAATACTAGTCTTCTCCCATTTTTTTTTAACCATCGCCCCCCCCCCCCCCCCCCACAAGGTGTATAAACAACAACAAAAAATAAGAAAAAAATAAGATAGATACAAAAATGTGAAGAGCATAAATCAATCACCTCTAATTAGCACATATAGCAAGTCTGCGCAGAAATGTTCCAACATCTAGTGAATAGTGGAGACTGTTATAGCAGCAAACTCCATGATTTTGGAACGAGACTAGCAGGTGTCCACACACTTTGGGTAATGTCGTGCACATTTAAATTACACATCATTCTCTAGAAAGCAAACATCAACTTTACAGTGGAGAGAGAGAGAGAGAGAGAGAGAGAGAGAGAGAGAGAGAGAGAGAGAGATGCAGCCAGTGTGTGCGCATGCTTGCATGTTTATAGCCAGCCCACTGCTGTGAGCTGTAGAGCAGTGTTGGGGAGAGGCCTAATGGTTACTTATGCCCTGAGGGCCAACAGTTCAACCCAGTTCAAAGGGATCAACAGAGCCATTTTAATATTCCAATCAAACATTCATTAACATTTATGTAAGAGGCTGAAGCCTGAACTGGGCTAATAAAACAACCAGGAGACTGTTAAAAAGATTATGCCCCAAATGGCACCCTATTCCCTATGTAGTGCAACATTTTTGCCAGGGCCAATAAGGAAAATGATACCATTTGGGACACAACCATAAGCTAGTTGTTGTTTATTTGCATGGTTGAGGTTAAGTGCATTGCTTCGGGGGAAAACAGGCAAAGGGATTTAAGATGCTTGACTATTGAATTGCACTCCGTTCCTCTTTCTAGCTGGAATTCTCTGCGATATACTTGACTCAAACCGTTTTTGCTCTTTGAGGAGCATAGGTCATTCACAAACATCCGCCATTAGGTTCAGTGTTGAGTGGTTTTCTCCACCATTCTATGACTGCTCTGTATACACAGCAGCAGATTTGAGAGCAGACACTCGATCACCAGCTTGTCCATGCTACTCAGCACCTACAGAGTTAAAATAGGGGGACGTAAGGGAAACTATGGAGAGACAGGGAGAAAGTGGGAGTGACATTAGAATGGTTCTGTCTGATGGTACATTATGTTTTGTAAGAGCATGGCTGACTAGGCTGTTTTCAAGCCATTCCTTTGCTTTACCAAAGGTGTGGGTGTGTGTGTGTGTGTGTCTCTGTGCATATGCGTGCGTGCATGTGGGTGTGTAGCTTGGTTGTAGCAGCCCTCTCTTGTGGTCCCTTTGCTGCCATGCTAAGTGATGTGCGTGTGCCGTCATACGATAACATCCAGCAACTGTATCCTGTCCCATATATAGAAAGAGGGCCTGAGAGGGGAAAAGATAGCTAAGCGCTAAGGCAAATGAATACCCTGCAGAGCTACATGCAAATGGCTGGTGGCTGGTCTTGTATGGCACATGTGGGAGTTTTTACAGCTCACTGTGGACAGTTTTCCGTTCTCTGAAAGCTGAGGAATTGTTACCTGCTAATGACCATGCTCTGCACCGGCTAACAGATGAGGTCTAGATGGGGGGGGGGGGAAGAGGATGGAAAGAGCAATCGAGAGTAAATACAGAACACAGGGGTTGTTGGTCTAAAGGGCTCTGGTCAAAAGTAGTGTACTCTATGGGGAATAGGGTGCCATTTGGAACCCGCGCAGCAACTATTCTACAGCGGTACAAGTCAGGTCCTCACTTATAAGAGGCACTCTTTCAGAGAGATGTATTTAGGGGCTTCCCGAGGTCTGTCAAAACTCTTTAAAAAAAACTGTTAAAAAGTAAGGGATTAACTCTTCATCTCAAGCCAAACTACAGGCCCTTTCTTAGTATACTAAAATATAACTGGATTTTTTTTTTTACAGATTATTAAAAGCCTTCCTGGATTTAGCCCACTATGTTCATGTCTCAGGAAAATAATTAATAGCTTTCTTTTAAAAAGGGGTGTGCCGATGAAGCACTGGGCCAAGTTCTCAAGCACCAGCGCAGCATGGCAAAGTCATTTGTGAATGACAAACTGTAGACTGTCATGGTTGCATACATTTCTAGGGAACTCTAAGCATATCATAAACAATTAATAGAATGATAATATGTTGTCATAAATCCCAGAAAATACCTCATAAAAAGCATCTAAACAGTCTGAGGTCCGGTAATGAGAGTTTCTCTTACTAGTTTAAGGGGAGCGCTTTCCTTGCCAACAAAACCCAGAGAAAGATTAAATAGAACAAATATAGCCATAAGGATGATACTACACAAATGGCTATGGGCCCTAGTCAAAAGTAGTGTACGATGAAGGCAATAAAGTGCCATTTGGACCTCACAATATATCCCTATACTGAGGAAGGAGTGTGCGTCTGTTTCAAGCCTACAGCTTCTGCCTACAGAGTTGCTGCTGGAAGCACTTTAGCTCGCAGCATAGTGGCAAATACAAGCCTGCGACATTAAATCAGCAAGCATGGTCATATTGTAAGGCTGGAAACAATTTGAACGCCTCGTCACATGAGAGCGTTTGTGCTATTCCAGGCCCGAGTTAAGAAAAACATTGGGATCCCAAATGGCACCCTATTTCCTACAAAGTGCACTAGCTTTGATCAGGGCTCTGCTCCCTGGGTTTGTGTGCACTGGAGCAACCTTCCCTGGGACTCTGGTCCCCCTTTAACCCCAGAAGGTCAGCTGTCAGAGTGTGTGTGTGTGTGTGTGTGTGTGTGTCAGCCATCAGTGAACAGATCATAACCAGCCTGGCTGATCTGATAAAGTGTGTTACTTTCTGATGGACATGATGGGAGGAACTGGCTCGCTGGATCAACAGAGCATAGTAGTGCTGATACGGTGACAGAGGATTCTCTCTCTCTCTCCCCCTCCCCCCTACCCTCCCTTTCAATTCAATTAAAATTGGCTTTATTGGCATGGGAATTGTGTTTACATTGGTAAAGCAAGTAAAATATCCAAACAACAAAAATCAACAAAGTGCAAAAACCTATTACACACAGAAAAAGTAAACATTACACAAAGTTTCAAGAGAATATCGTATAAAATATTAGTGGTTAATATTATTAGCGGCTTCTTAGAGTAGGGCTGATGAGGTGACAGAGGACCTGCATGTATTCTCTCTCCAAGGCCTGTCTTGTGTACTCTTGAACTTAACCATAGGTGAAATGTAGAGCACTAGTCAAAGTGTAACTATGTGGTGCTACAGTACAGCTGTATGTGTCACACAGGGTAGGAGGTCTTTTTTTACATAGAGACCTGTTCCAAACGGACCTGAGGACAATTAAACACATTCCGTATAGACCTGGCTGGGTCTGGACACGGTTCGATCCGAGTCTGGACTTCATTAACTGGAGCTGATACAGCACGAGGGGGAGAGGTGCTGCTCTAGCAGGCGGGGGAGGGTCCGTACTGTGAGGCTGTGACACAGCGAGCAGGGAGGGTGGTAGAGACGAGAGACAACAACCAACCAAGCCGACTCGCGCTATAGTAAATTAATACCTGCCATAGCTAGGTTATTTATCATCAAATATGATTACACAGTACCTCTCTTGACTGCATCAAACCAGGAGTAGCTAGTTAAGCTAGCTAATTTTAGCTAACTAGGCTAATTTAAGACTGTAGAGCATGCACGTTCTCATCCTACAGTTACAAATAACAACAACAACTCCATTCAGAATATTAAGTAGCAGTCTACCTGTTGGCTCTTGGTCATTGTAGCCTGTCCTTCTCCTTTAACTTTTAATTCTGTCACTTTAATTCCATCTTACATTGTTTAGATATCTCCTAATTTTTGTCACACATGGACACGTTCGTAGCCTATTGCCACTTTGATGACTTATGATTGGCCGACAACAACATGCTACAAGCGCTCTTGTGAACTTGTGAAAAGCAAGAGCAGCAGCATAAATGATATAATTTCTCTCTCTCTTGCTCTACTGCAGCAGTCGCATTTGGATCTGTATGGGCCCTTTCGGACAAGTCCGTTAAAACTACACAAACCTGAGACCCGTGACAATCATCTCAGATCTGACACAGACCTGTGACATTATTAAGAATTCTGGATCCAGAACTGCACTGGTACCTGATTGGGTCTCGGGCATTCAGGTACAGGTGGTTCCGTAAAGACCTCTAACACAGAATAGGCAATCCCAGTGGAATAAGTCATAGAAACACTCATAAGGTCTTATAGGTCTGATAACAAATCTAACAATCCTCAATATGGGACCATGGGACCATGCCAACGTCTCAACATTACAATGGACATTTTGAATAGAACCAGGATTATAATTATCAAGCTAAAGCCACACAAAGCCCCTATGGATCATCCTGTGAGCATAGACCCCTCCATTCCATCTCCAGGTTATCAAAAAAGATTTGCCTGTCCACCACAGAGAAATAAAGTACCATTCATATTCATTTATTCAGCCCCAGGACACATGTAAATTAAGAGGGTCCATTCTTCATCTGAATCTATGAAACTTAAACAGGAGGCCAGATTGAAATGCTTTTACCTTCTGCGTTGAGTGTAGAGGCAGGGCTGTCTTATACCCTTTATAGTGCACTGCTTTTTACCAGAGTGCTGGTCAAAAGTCCTTTACTATGAAGGGAATAGGTTGCCCTTTGGGGTGCATCCTGGTATAGCGCCAGCCCTGCAACCGAGGTGGGCGAACAGATGTTTTTGTATCAGAGTAATGTTATTGTCACACAAACAAGCCGAGGCACGCTGACTCTCTCCCTCTTTCTCTCCCCCCACTCTCTTCCTCTCCACTGATGGAATATGTGACCTGACAGACCTTTGTGATGGAACCACTGATGTCCTGACGTCCCTCGCACCCTCCTTTGCTTGAGATTTGATCGAAGCATATGAGCTCATTTAAAAATGCGGAATGAAGGCTGTTCCAAAGGGACAACGTTTTAATCACGAGGAAGACAGATGACAGCTGCGACCAGACGGTGGATACATGTGTCAAATACACACACTGTATTCAAATGGCATTATACAGATGTTGCTCATTTATGCATTCAATCAGAAAACAAAATCATTGAAGTGCAGGTTTAGGTGTTGTGTACACATTCGGAGTGGAAAGTGACAAGCATGCAGTGTAATTACAGTTTATGACCCTTAGTTCACCCATCCTCTTCTCATTTAATCCCAGATTTGACAGCACACTTAAAAAAAAACATTTCAAAGTAATGAACACCTTATTAAAAGTTATAGATTCCTTTATATTGGTGGTTTGCTCGCTGGCAGGAAGGCAAATTGCTTTGGGTATACATGCATGCACATCATCAATCATCTCCAAAAAACATATTGGAATATATGTAGAAAAATGTAAAGTGAAAAGGTGGTGGAATCTCTAAGGGAGTGTGGAGATAAAATCTGCCAAAAAAGTCATCTCTACAATGGACAAATACAATGACCAGCCTGATCAAACAACATACCCTCTGTGGATTAAAAGCTAAAGTGAACTCATGCTTGTGATCTCTGCTCTCCTGTGCAGTGTTTATTGTGCGTGCATGTGTGCATTCGTGCCTGACTATATGCGTGTCTGCCTGCATGTGTCTGTTTTATGTGTGCTTGCTTGTGTGTCTGAAGCACTAAGTAAAGCCTGGGCCCGAGCGCCATTACAGGGATATATTAATGGATCAAACTGCATCCAGACGGCAGCCATATTCTCAATGTATGGCAGAATCATTTGTAGGCATGATTAACATGTCTGAAAATACAACCACACCAAAGGAACAGACTGTGCTGACGACGACTGATCTCAGACCAGGCTTTAAATCAAAATCTCATTAATTGCCTTGCCTGAGAGGCAGAGGCACCCGCACCACATGCCCCTCGCTCACAGGCAGGAAGAATCTAATGGTTTACACTTTTCTTTTTCCACTTTTATGTTTCACAATTTCCTCTTTCCTCCCTCATTCTTTCCAGCATGCACCACCAGACCCATGGCTTTCTATTTCTGGGGTAGTTTTGATCCAGAGTGGACCTTAGTGTCTAGGTTTGTGTTGCGTTGTGAATAGATTTGTGTTGTGTGGTCCTCTGTCAGTCGATTCGGTTCGAAGACTTGGCTGAAGACTAATTCAATCACTCATAACATGCCACTCAAAGCGTTATGGGTGTAAGCCCTGCGTGTCTGGAGAGGCACCCCACAATGCTCTGGTTTCCTCCTTCTACTCCTCTTCACAAGTCTATTTGGTTTACTAGCTTAGCATTTAGCAGCTTTCTTCAGAAAACCTAGATCTCCATTTGGTGTGGGTTACCACTCTACTAGGGCTGTTACGGTGACCATATTACAGCCTCACCGGTGGTCACGAATCATGACTGCAGTCAAATTCCAAAGATGTGCAAAGATGACATTTTTTTCCCCTGCCCTTGTTTCGAGTGCTTGGTCCATTCTAAATCAAAATACATTTCACACCTTTACTATTTAGTATATGTCAAGACAAAATCAAGAATAGTCTGATGGGTGACAATATTAGCCTATCACTTTATAATAAAAGCATTTCACTCTAATTGATTGTATTTTGGAACATTCGTGCATCTAGCTTACTGCCCTGTGTGCATTGCTGCGCTTATAATGTGAAGAAATTGCCTAATAGCTTAAAAACATTTTAAGCTAAACATTCTGATCTGTTTTGTCAGCCTCATTGCTTTTAAAATGTATTTTGATGCTCGTGGTTTTATTAATTTGGGATCTATAGCATCCCACAACTGTTTGGAATATTTATTTATTGCACACAATAGAATAGGTACACTTTTGTTCTATAGGGGATAGTAGATTGGCATAGGCTAGTGCTTTTTTCTGTTCGTTAGGCCTGCTCCTTTTCTGGCTGACGAAAAGTAAATTGTAGACAGTTTTTCCAACATCTTCAATATGCGCGCAGTTGTGTCCCCGATGTGTCCATCTTCACTTGCAGCCTGTTAGAAGGAACCGATCACGTGACGGACAATAAGAATTGACATATCTGAGAGAGTCATGTGAGTGATAGGTGCAACCGGGAAAAGAGAATTGTAATTATTATATTCAGCCCAAGGGCATACCAGCAAAAGGCAAAAGGCATTTTCAACTGTTAGTCAAATTGTAAATGAGAGACTCAAGAAGTGTGTGCAGTCTATGCAACAAAAAAAAAACAAAGCTGAGCTCATGCCTTTCATGCAACTGTCTTCAAATCATCATTAGTCACATCATGCAGCCTTAGAACGTTTTAAAAATCTAAACATTGAGCTCAACGTTTGTATCACAACTATCACAACTATCAATCACAACTTGCATAAATAACTCTAAATTAAGTATATGGGAGGACCTGTTTCCTTGTTCTTTGTGCACACTCCCTCAATCGTTGGGAGAGAATAAACTACCGGTCAAAAGTTTTAGAACACCTACTCATTAAAGGGTTTTTATTTATTTTTACTATTTTCTACTTCGTAAAATAATATTGAAGACATCAAAACTATGAAATAAAACATATGGAACATGTAGTAACCAAAAACAGTGTCAAACAAATCAAAATGTATTTTATATTTGAGATTCTTCAAATAGACAGCCTTTGCCTTGATGACAGCTTTGCACACTCTAGTCATTCTCTCAACCAGCTTCATGAGGTAGTCACCTGGAATGCATTTCAATTAAAAGGTGTGCCTTGTTAAAAGTTCATTTGTGAAATGTCTGTCCTTCTTAATACATTTGAGCCAATCAGTTATGTGGTGACAAGGTAGGGGGGGGCATACAGATGATAGCCCTAAGACAAAGACCATATTATGGCAAGAACAGCTTAAATAAGCAAAGAAAAATGACAGTTCATCATTACTTTAAGACATGAAGGTCAGTCAATACGGAACATTTCAAGAACTTTGAAAGTTTCTTCGAGTGCAGTCGCAAAAACCATCAAGCGCTATGATGAAACTGGCTCTCATGAGGACCGCCACCGCAAAGGAAGACCCAGAGTAACCTCTGCTGCAGAGGATAAGTTCATTAGAGTTAGCAGCCTTAGAAATTGCAGCCCAAACAGAGTTCAAGTAACAGACACATCAACATCAACTGTTCAGAGGAGACTGTGAATCAGGCCTTCGTGGTTGAATTGATGCAAAGAAACCATCACTAAAAGGACACCAACAACAAGAAGAGACTTGCTTAGGCCAAGAAACACGAGAATGGACATTAGACTGGTGGAAATTTGTCCTTTGGTCTGGAGTCCAAATTGGAGATTTTTGGTTCCATCGCTGTGTCTTTGTGAGACGCGATGTGGGTGAACGGATGTGTATTTCCAACCGTAAAGCATGGAGGAGGATGTGTTATGGTGTGGGGGTGCTTTGCTGGTGGCATGTGATTTATTTAGAATTCAAAGCACACTTAAACAGCATGGCTCCCACAGCATTCTGCAGCGATACAGTTGTGTTGCGTTGTGTGGAGATTTGTGTTGCATCTATGGAGCCCATGAGCCAATTTGATTTCAAAAGAATTGTGCCAAAAGAAAAAAGATCATAAATGGAAAGAAAAAAAGCGAAAGTGATGCAATGCCAGTTGAAAAGGAAATACAATCGAATGTATATGAAACATGTTTTGAAAGCATGTCATTGATGTTTGCATCCAATCTTAAAGATTTTTTGGTCAAACAATTTTCATTCTCTGTTCTTGTCATCTTTTCTCTGCGCCGAGTTTTGATACTCTTTTGGCCACCATGACTACTATGCAGTAATCTGAGCCAGCAGCAGTTGACTTGGCTGTTGGTCCAATTCTTTTGAACTCAAATTGACTCCATGTGTGTCATTCTGTGTAGATTTGTGCTGTGTTGTGTTAACTTGTAGGTGTGCGTTGCATTGTGTAGAGATTTGTGTTGCGTTGTGTGTAGATTTGTGTTGTGTGTAGATGTGGCTTATTGTAACATGTTGGTTTGGCTGTTGATATACACTACCTAAAATGGTATACCTTTGAGACATTGAAAATGATAAAAACAAACAGGTATGACATGTTGCATTTTACACGTACGTTGCATAGCAAAACAGTCAAATGGCACTCATACATACTGTAATGGACCTATCAACTATTCAATCAACTAATCAACCAATTGAATTGCTTTCTTGGATATGTATTCAAAGAAGTAACACTTGTTATTGCAACAAAAACCACATCTCCTCAGTAGCAAGTAAAAACATCTCCCCCAACCTGTGTGCCTGTTCTTTGAAGGTTTTCTGATAATAAAAAACTGTGACCTGTTGCCTTCATTGGGCTGACTTAGCGATGCAGCTAGCATCACATTTTCCAGCAGGCAGGCAGGAATGTGTGTGTGCGCGTGCACAGCCATCAATAGCTATGTGGCAGGTTGGGCCTCATTAGGAAACATGAAATGCTAGGTCAATGGCCTATGATGTCACAGTAGAATGTTAAATACTATCTCACTGTCTGAGCAGGGGGCTATAAAGTGCAGAAGAACCTTGCTGTCATCGGGGCCTTAAGGAGTGAATGGAAGATCAGGGCTGAGCTATTAAACTGATTTAGAAAAAGAGAATATCCCCTACTCTCCAAATATTGGAGTGTCAATCAAAGAGCTGTGGTTTGAGCATAATATCCTGAATATCAGGGAAAGCCAGAGCAGGACAGTGACTCATAGTATGTGAGGTGTTGCTGAGAATGAAGCGTGAAGCATGCATGTAGACACACGCAAGTTCAGGCACAAACATGCATGCACGCACACGTGCACAGGCACGGACACACGCGAGCATGCAAACAAAGACACACACGTAAGCACACGCAACCAGGGGAGAAAGTAAGGCGGTATGGTCCGGTACGTTATGGTCCAATACATTTCGTTTTCATTATTGTGAAAGGCTCATGTTTTACCAGTACGGTGTGCTCCCAGTATTTATAAAACATGAGCTTTTCACAATAATGAAAACGAAATGTCAAGAAAACTGTAGGCTATTACACCATGATTTATCAGTACCATATGTCAGAGGCATGAACAATGAGCGAATGAACCTGAAAACGGGTGGTATGGCCTAAACTCCAAAATGTTGTCAAGGCAGAGATGAGTGGCGACACCGAGACGCGGACGGATAGCAGTGGAGGCATTAATTCTGCCCTAATGACAATCCCCCAAATGTCATTACCCTTTTTGGGGTTTTGTGTAACAGATGTCTCTTTCCATTTACCTGTTTGGGGGCTGGAAATATGTTGGTAGCCTAGAATAACATGAAATTAATGTTTGACAATCAGATGAAAACATCATGACTGGTTGTGTTTATGCCACAATAAAAGGTAATACGTTTTAAAAGTTAAATTACACATTTGACTAGGCACACAGAGATGTTATTGAATTAATAGGGATTCTATAAATCAGGATTAGGTAGCCATCTGGGCTCAAATTGAGTGAGGGTATGCCATACCGTTTGATAAAGGGCTAAAATCATACCCATATTTTGGGATAAAATAAAGCGTTCTATAAATAATGCTTAACTCGCTAATGTACACAAAAGACATGACTGATGCATATAGAGATACAGTATATTGATTAATCTCTGACATTCTGAAGCTGATCTGCAGCCTTCAATATTTGAGGAGAAAGAAAATTGGACTTTGCTGTTCTATCACCATTAATTTAGCTTTTTATTTGCTGAAAAGAGATGTTTAAATCCACACACCTTTTATGTTGTTGGGTTAAGCAACTGACGAGTAGGCCTAGCAAGCAGTTGAAGCTATCAAGGCACAAGTCGAGACCCATATGCAGACACAGGAGGCAGATGGTTGGAGTCTTACAATCTTTATTCATCCAAAAAGGGGTAGGCAAGAGAATGGTTGTATACAGGCAAAAGGTCAAAACCAGTTCAGAGTCCAATAGGTACCGGAGGGCAGGCAGAGTCAAGGTCAGGGCAAGCAGGATGATCAGGCAGGCGGGAAAGTAGTCAAGAGTCAGGCAGTGGTCAAAACTGGAAAACTAGCAAAAGAGAATAGAAAAGGAGTACAGGGAAAACCATGCTGGTTGACTTGACTAAACATACAAGACGAACTGGCACAGAGACAGGAAACACAGGGATAAATACACTTGGGGAAATAAGCAACACCTGGAAGGGGTGGAGACAATCACAGGGACAGGTGAAACAGATCAGGGTGTGACAGAAGCTGAACTTTTTCTTCCTCAGTCGAGCCTCTGTCTGGGTGGAAAGATAACTTTTGAAAGTGCCATGCTTAGATTCATAAGGATGTCTAATATTTAATTATTTGCAGACGACCGTTTAGTTTCAAACAAGACACTGGTTTGACAATGGAGAAATATGGTAAGAATGCCTATTTCTCTGTCCATTCTTCTGTGAAACTTCTATTTTCTTTTGAGACTTTCATAGCAACATTTTCTCTTGATTGGAAGCTGTTTTTCCCCAATCAATGCACAAAGAATTGTTTTAAACAAATTTAATAGAGGCTTTGGTTATTTTATCAGTGAAATTAAATACACTTTCATATCAAATCAAACTTTATTTGTCCCATGCGCCGAATACAACGTGTAGACCTTACCGTGAAATGCTTACATGCAAGCCCTTATCCAACAGTGCAGGTCAAGAAAGAGTTAAGAAAATATTTACCAAATAAAGTAAAAAATGAAAACAATAAAATAACAATAAGGCTATATAGGGGGGTACAGATACCGCATAGCAGCATTGTAAAAAACAAGTGGAGGGAGGGTGGGGTGTCAATGTAAATAGTCCGGTGGCCATTTGATGAATTGTTCAGCAGTCTTATGGCTTGGGGATAGAAGCTGTTCCCCATCCCACATGCGGGAGCGTAATCATCGCATGACACTAATTAGCATAACGCAACGGACATAAATATTCCTAGAAAATATTGCTATTCTTGAAAATCACAACTGAAATGTATTGAGACACAGCTTATCCTTTCGCTAATCACCCTGTCATCTCAGATTTTCAAAATATGCTTTACAGCCAAAGCTAGACAAGCATTTGTGTAAGTTTAACGATAGCCTAGCATAGCATTTTGTCCAGCTAGCAGCAGGTAACTTGGTCACGGAAATCAGAAAAGCAATCAAATTAAATCATTTACCTTTGATGAGCTTCGGATGTTTTCACTCACGAGACTCCTAGTTAGATAGCAAATGTTCCTTTTTTCCAAAAATATTATTTTTGTAGGCAAATAGCTCCGTTTATTCTTCACAGTATGAGGATGAGGTATGTAAAATTGGGTGGGCTATTTACCGATAGACTATGTACAGCTGCAGCGATCGGTTAGCTGCTCAGATAGCAGATGTTTGAAGTTGGTGAGGGAGATAAGTCTCCAACTTCAGCGATTTTTGCAATTCGTTCCAGTCACAGGCAGCAGATCTAAGATCAAGATTATCCTACCAATGGGACATTAATAAGGCTAGGCGTCCCGCTAGTGGGACAACTTCCGGTGAAACTGGAGGGTGCGCAATTCAAATAAATAATTATTAAAATTATGGATATTAAACATAAGTACATAGAATTGTCTTATATCAGTTGAAAGCTTAAATTCTTGTTAATGTAACTGCACTATCAAATTTACAGTAGCCACTACAGCGAAAGCATGCCATGCAATTGTTTGAGGACGGCGCCCGACATCAACATATTTTTAATGTTCGATTAATGTTCACTTACTTTTTGAAAATCTTCCTCTGATTTGTCATCCAAAGGGTCCCAGCTATAACATGTAGTGTCATTTTGTTAGATATAATCCTTTATATTCCAAAAAGTCAGTTTAGTTGGCGCCATCGATTTGAGTAATCCACTCGTTCAACATGTAGAGAAAGGAATCCAACCATCTACCCTAAACTTTGATAAAACAAGTCAAAATAAGTTTATACTCAGATACCCTAAAATGTAATCAAACTATAATATTTCATACGGAAAGAAGTACGTTCAATAGGAAAACGATATTAGCAGGTGCGTCTCGTCTTCATCGCACGCGCATACACGAATTTCCAATAGTGTGTCCCAGTACTAAAACACATTATTCTTACTCGTTTTGGAAGAAATAAGCCTGAAACCTTGAACAGTGAGTGCTGACACCCAGTGAAAGCCATAGGAATGTCATACTGGGAGCTAGATTCCATTATTTCCCTATATTTTCCATTGTAAGAGCATTGGCTCCGGTTGGTTTGTCTTTGGATTTTCTCCTACCATATCTATTGTGTTATAGTCTCCTACATTATTTTATTTCTACAAACTTCAGAGTGTTTTCTTTGAGAAATTGAGAAAAAGGACCCTAGCCCGAAGATGTTTTTAACTGAAACATCTTATGTTTCACCGAGTCGTGGCTGAACGACTACACAGATTATAAAGAGCTTGTGCGATTTTCCATGCACCGGCAGGACAGAGAAGCTACATCTGGGAAGATGAGGGGTGGGGGTGTGCGTCTGTTCTCCAATGTCTAATATTAAAGAAGTCTCGATGTATTGCTCGCTTGAGGTAGAGTACCTTATGATAAGCTGTATCTACCAAGAGTTCTCATCTATATTATTCGTAGCTATTTACCACCACAAACCAACGTCAGATGACGTGGATGCTACACTACAGAACTATTTTGCTAGTAGACTGGAATATGTTTCGGGATTCATCCAATAGCATCGAGGAGTATACCACCTTAGTCATTGGTTTCATCAACAAGTGAATCGACGACGTCGTCCCCACAGTGACAGTACGTACATATCCCAACCAGAAGCCATGGATTACAGGCAACATCCACGTTGAGCTAAAGGCTAGAGCTGCCGCTTTCAAGGAGGGCAACACTAATCTGGATGCTTATAAGAAATCCCGCTATGCCCTCAGACGAACCATCAAACAAGAAAAGCGTCAATCCAGGATTAAGATTGAATCCTACTACATCGGCACTGACGCTTATCGCATATGGCAGGGCTTGAAAACTATGCGAGCTGCCCAGTGATGCGAGCCTACCAGGCAAGCTACATGACTTTTATGCTCGCTTCGAGTAAAGCAACACTGAAGCACCCATGAGAGAACAAGCTCTTCTAGAGAACTGTGTGATAACGCTCTCGGTAGCAAGACCTTTAGACAGGTCAGCATTCACAAAGCTGCTGGGCCAAATGGATTACCAGTACTCAAAGCATTATTCGCCTACCTCCTCATGCCTTTTGCACACAATGTATATGGACTTTTTTTTTCTACTGTGTTATTGACTTGTTAATTGTTTACTCCATGTGTAACTCTGTGTTGTCTGTTCACACTGCTATGCTTTATCTTGGCCAGGTCGCAGTTGTAAATGAGAACCTGTTCTCAACTTGCCTACCTGGTTAAATAAAGGTGAAAAAAAAAAAATATATATATATATATATATATATATATATATATATATATATATATATATTTATTTATTTATTTTTTTATTTTTCAATGATTGCATGTTGGCCAATAGAACCGATGGCAGTGGGGGTTTACTCACTTGCCCACGAATTCTCAGAAGGTAGCCCGAAGTCCGCCCCATTTTTCTCCATCTTTTCTTGACGCAAATGACGGGTATTTGGGCCTGTTCCAGAGAAAGCAGCAATCCTTTGCGTCGGACTCCTTAAAGAAAATATCTTCTTCCAGTTCGAGGTGAATAATCTCTGTTCTGATGTCCAGAAGTTATTATTGGTCATAAGAGACGGTAGCAGCAACATTATGTACAAAATAAGTAACAAAAATAAGTTCCAAACAACGTGAAAACTAACAAAATAGCACAGTTGGTTAGGAGCACATAAAACGTCAGCCATCCCCTCTGGCGCCATTCTTCATCCCTGCACATGACACGCACACACACCACACACACAATAATCAATGTAATCATAGCATAGCACAGATGAGGATCTGTAAAATGTCTAGATTTAACTAGGCAAGTCAGTTAAGAACACATTTTTATTTACAATGACGGCCTATGAACAGCGGGTTAACTGCCTTGTTCAGGGACAAAATGACATTTTTACTTTGTCAGCTCGGGGATTTGATCTAGCAAACTTTTGGTTACTAGCCCAACCACTAGGCTACCTGACGCTAGGCTAGATGCCTCTGCCCCACAGGTATCAACATAATGTGTCAGCCAATCAATAGAGACTGCATGGCCCTCACCTTTAATTTGCTCTCATTGAACCCGGCTAGGGATAAAGTGTTGGGTTTGCTTGTTTCCAAGGCTCTCACTTCCTATCATGCCTCAACTGCATATTGTTACCCGTTAGATGGTGAATCATTGGCACAAAGGCACTTCTAAAGCTCGTTTTTAAAGGAGGACTGAACTTCCTGATTTAACCTCGGTTTGAATGATCTTCATTAGAAAATGAAACTGAGAAAGAGATTTGGGTTTTGGAACTGTGCTTGATGTGGGTGTCTCTTGTGTGTGTTCAAACGTAGAAGTGTGTGTACTTTCATGCTGACAAACATTACACAGTTACAGTCATGCCCCCTTTTAGATGAAACAGTCTAACCAGGTTAAGTTTTGTCTGGTAGGAGCCTAGACAAGATAGCAAGCCAATCACCTTCATCCAGCCAGGGTGTGACTGTGGCAAAATCAGTTTGACTTTGGATAGCCTATCTGTGGGGCTAGTTAGGGGCCTTCAATAAATTACGCGATGTAAAGGGGACAATATTTTCATGGTGCACATATTTTAGTTGTCTCATTAAATGCTTCAATATTTATTTGAATTTCTAGAATTTATAGTTGGTTTGAGGTTAAGTAAATTCAATTCGGAGCTATTGACATTTTAAAATATTGTCCCATGTACATTGTCTAATTTCCTGATGGTCCCTAACGAGCCCCATAGGGATATCAAATGTCAAACCAAATTAAGCATGAGCATTACAATGGGGTTGACTGCCACTGGGCTCTGAATTCAGGGCATGTGGGCAGGATTGAAATAAACCCAAACCCAAGGAAAATGTTACGTTACCATTCATTCCGTGATACAATTTTTTCTTCATTATCTCGCAAATCTCAGTTTTGGACAAGACTGACTTTATGGCCAAAATGATCATATTTACACTTTGTGGTCAATTTTGACACTAGAATACATGGGGTTGTGAAGGGCTTAACATTTTGGGGTTATACCTGGACTCAGAGGTAGGTTAGGAAGAACGGAGAGGGGCTGTCACAGGCAGTGGTGTCAAGACTGGACAAGTGGAGGAGGCTCCTGTCCCAAGTGTCATATAGAGGGAGGGTGCTGATAATTGACAACCTGGTGGCATTTTCCCTGTGGCATAAACTGGCTGTCCTCAACCCCCCCGCTGGTCTGCTCGCAGACCTGCAATGCAGTAGCATTGTACATCTTCCACAACCCAGTCATCCCTTTTGAGATCAGTTCAGTCAGCAACCCTGCAGAGGCGGCTGATGGCAGTAGGCTTATTAAGGTGGGGTGACCCAGCGACTGCTGGGAGAGGAGGGGTGGAAAACTCCGGAAGTCCTGGCACAACAAACAGGAATAATGTCTCTTAGGCTACTGGAGAGATTCCTGGAGATGGTCCAGGAGGCACTGACTAAGCCGGAAAGGGAGGTGTTTGAGCGGCCAAAGGGGGAGGGACCACCAATGTTTCCACCACTACAGGTGACAGCAGAGACTTGGGACTGGCAAGGGGGTCTGGAGGACTTGTTCGATTTTAATAAACTTCCAATAGGATGCATGACGAGGCCCTGGTGAAATGTGTCAGAGCAATAGGCTGTTGGTTATGAGCTGAGCTGAGCCATGGTTATGTGGTGATCCGAAAAACCCAACGGGAGAATGGTAGCGCCCAACAGCCTATTTCTCTGATTTCTGGACATGTAAAAACGATCAAGTCGGGCTGCACTTACCCTAGCCCCAACAACCTTCACCCATGTATATTGTCATGTGTCAGGATGTTTAGTTCTCCAAACATCCACTAGGTCAAACTGATTAATGATGTCCCTTAACACTCCCGCTGACCCTGAATGAGACTCTTCCCCATTTCTGTCTTTCGTGAAAATCCATTGTACAGTTCCAGTCCCCACCGACCACTAGCGTCTCCTCTGGCGCTACCTGTGAGAGTTCCTGTCTTAGACACCCAAATAGAACCCCCCTCTCTCTCCCTGTGTTAGACGCATACACATTTATAAAAGACAAAACCCATGTTGGTCATTTCTGCTTTTACAACAAGCAGCCTATCCCTACACAACCTTTTTGAAGAGCATGTTTTTTACAGACAGACCCAATACAAAAAGGACTGCCTCCCCTGCAGTACAATTTGTCCCATGGCTCAACGCACTTTCCCCTTTCCACCAGAACCCCCAATCGACTTCATTCACCATGTCACTGTGTCTCCTGCAGAAACAACACCTGTACTTTTTTTTGTTTTACATATTCACCCAACACATTCCTCTTTCCTGCATTTCTGCCACCATTCATATTAAGCGAGCCTACCAAAAGAGTCTCCATAAGAAGTGGGAGAAAGACAGCAAAGAAAGAGACCAATAGCAAAGCTCAAAAATCCCCAGTGCTAGAAAGAAACTATTAATCTAAAGTGTCTGAAGGTAGACCTTTGCGCACCATTGTGACCCACTTCCTCAACCTAAACCGTTCCTTGGGTGAGAGGACACCATGCCTCTCATTTTTCATAGCATGTTGTACTGATCGTAAACTTTCTCGGATCAGAAAAAAAGCCTCAATTAACTTTTCTCCCTTGGTCTCATTCAGGAACTTGTCAGTTCCCTCACCGTGTACTACCCCTCTGCTTGACAGGCTGTCAGCTCCGGAACCAAAGGCCTCATCATCCTCTTCCTCAGACTCACCTTCCTCCTCATTTCCCATCCGGACCACCTGCCCTTCCTCTCTGGGCAGGGCCTCCCACCCCCAGCACCAGGCAAAAGTTTATTGGTGCCTTTGACCACCCCAGCCTCTCCCCTCCCCTCCCACCTCCTTTCTTCTCCCCCTTTTTCCTTTCCCACTTGTCACCCTCCTCCCCCCTAGTCTTTCACACTTCCCCACTATACTCTCCTCATCCACTAGCATAACCTGATTAGACCCAGCCTCAGCTACATCACCATCTAAAGCCTGACTGGGCCCAGCCTCATCTACACCACCCTCTGTAGCCTGACTAGACCCAGCCTCATCTACACCAACATCCCTGGCATGACTAGGCCCAACCTCTGCTGCCTGCATCTCATTGCTCCCTGCACGTTGACCTCGATTTCCCCCACTGAGGCTTATACCCTCACCAAAAGGCAAATTTGCAACTACCACCCTGGTCGAAGGGGTAGAAAGAGTCAAAATTGGCACCAACACACCCCTTACAAATATTCCACGAGCAATGAACATACTCATCAAATTTGCCCTTTTCATGAACACAACCACAGCTTTGTTTATTATGGAAGTAGAATGTATAAATTCAGCTCATACCTTAACTCCATTCTCAGTAACACACCTGAATCCATGCCGTAACGACAGTGTCTCCTCCACACTAGGCTGAGAAGCCATCGTGCACACCACACCTTCCAAACCCCAGGAAACTAAAACGCTGTCCTCTTCCACCCTAACTTTGAAAAAAAACAGTGGGTACCTAAAAACAAATAGTGCATTTAACCCTCCACAACAGAAAATAAAAATTGAAAGATAAGACCAAGGAGAGAATCAAGTAAATAAGTTAGGACAGTGCCCTGCACGCCAAACACTCCCAGCATGCACTGCAAGAGGGAGAGAGATGAAAAAGAGAGGAGCAGAGTGAAATTAGAAATCATAGACAGTGCTACAGAGTTGCAGAGAGAGATCAGCCCTCATGGTGCAACAGATAATTCCCTTTCGTCTTTGCTCTGATGACTTGGCAGAATTCACAATGGCTGTGTCCGAAATGGCATCCTATTCTCCAGGATATATCGAATATATCCCTCACTATATAGGGAATAGGGTGCCATTTGGGACATGGATAAAGTGCCACTGACCTGCGGCAGAATAATTACTGAGGAGTGATACCACAAGAAGCAGAGCAGACATCCACCAAACAATGCAGACAGTTCAATAATCACCCATTTCTCAATTACAGTAACACAAACAAATGGATATCTGCGCTGTAACTCCAGCCACAGATGGCAGATCAATGTCACAGTGTCTGTTGTCAGAATGACTGTATCACTGTTATTAAACTGCTTGATTAGATGGTAGGCATGGATAATCAATTTCCCTGTGCGTGCGTGTGTCAGTAAATGTGTGGTACAATATGTTCCCTATGTAACTCAGTGACCATGATAGTATGGGTGGAGTAAAAACACAGTGTCCATAGCACACTGGGGTTCCCTGCTGGCACAGAACCTGAGAAGGCAGATAGGCAGGCAAGGGGAGGAGAGAAACATAGCAGACAGACAGGACCTAGACATCCCTATACATCAAGGAATCCCAAACACTGATGATCTGGAATGTAAGGACTGGGAAAAAAATCACAACCCAGAATAACATAAGGGGGGGGGGGGTCAATGCAAATAGTCTGGGTAGCCATTTGACTAGCTGTTCAGGGGTCTTATGGCTATTTGGGAGCTTCTTGGACCTAGACTTGGCGCTCCGGTACCGCTTGCCGTGCGGTAGCAGAGAACAGTCTATGACTAGGGTGGCTGGAGTTTTTTTAGGACCTTCCCCTGACACCGCCTGGTATAGAGGTCCTGGATGGCAGGAGGCTTGTGCCTGACCATGCAGTCATGAGTGAACAAGGAATACAGGAGGGGACTGAGCACGCACCCCTGTGTTAAGGATCAATGTGGCGGATGTGTTGTTACCTACCCTTACCACCCGGGGCGTCCCGTCAGGGTCCTTAGCTTAGGGATGAGCTTTGAGGGCACTATAGTGTTGAATGCTGAGCTGTAGCCAATGAATAGCATTCTCACATACAGTGGGGCAAAAAAGTATTTAGTCAGCCACCAATTGTGCAAGTTTTTGCCCCACTGTAGGTGTTCCTTTTGTCCAGGTGTGAAAGTGCAGTTTGGAGTGCAATAGAGATTGCATCATCTGTGGATCAGTTGGTGTGGTATGCAAATTAGAGTAGGTCTAGTAATGTGTTGATGTTAGCTATGACCAGCCTTTCAAAGCATATCATGGCTACAGACGTGAGGCAGGTTACCTTAGTCCCTGTGCCCAACAACACTATGACGGTCTGCTTTAAACATGAAGGTATTACAGACTAGGAAAGGGAGGTTGAAATTGTCGGTGAAGACACTTGCCAGTTGGTCAGGGCGTGCTCGGAGTACACATCCTGGTAATCAGTCTTTCCCTGCGGTCTTGTGAATGTTGACCTGTTTTAAGGTCTTACTCACATCGGCTTTGGAGAGCGTGATCACAGTTGTCGTACATACCCCAGCCATAAGCCATGGATTACAGGCAACATTCGCACTGAGCTAAAGGGTAGAGCTGCCAATTTCAAGGAGCGGGACTCTAACTCGGAAGCTTATTAGAAATCCTGTTATGACCTCCGACGAACCATCTCAGCTGGTTTATAGCGTATCTTGAGATACTTTACCTCAGGTGACAAAAACCTTGAGACTTCCTTAGAAATCGTGCACCAGCTGTTGCTTACATAAATGCATAGGGCCCTGCCCCGTGTCTTACCAGTGGCTGCTGATCTGTTCTGCCGAGTGTGTCACCCGCTAGCTGTATGGCTGTACGTACAGTTGTAAAGTCGGAAGTTTACATACACCTTAGCCAAAGACATTTAAATTAAGTTTGACAATTCCTGACATTTACTCCGAGTAAAAATTCCCTGGTTTAGGTCAGTTAGGATCACCACTTTATTTTAAGAATGTGAAATGTCAGAATAATAGTAGAGATTTATTTCAGCTTTTATTTCTTTCATCACATTCCCAGTGGGTCAGAAGTTAATGAACTAGCCCTCAGCGAATGGCTTGCTATGTTTAGCAATTTTGTGGGACAGTACATAACTAGCTCTCGCAATTACGTCAATTGCTGAATGCAGTTTTGTGAAAAATCCTTGCTTTCTCAGTTGCAAAAGCAGCAACTCTTTCGATGCACTTGCCCTCTGCTCAGAAGACATATTCCTATATTTCTCTGCATGCTTGGTCTGGAAGTGTCAGGACAAGTTAGTCTGTCAAGACAACGATGCTCTTTGCACACAGATGTCCCTGATACCTCAAATAAATATTTCGATGTCTACTTTCCCTTTCTTTGAAATATTTGAAACTCATTTTTGCACAATTTCTAGCTAGCCTCTAACTCCCCATCCCGGGTCCGGGAGCGTAATCATCGACTGACACTAATTAGCATAACGCAACCGACATAAATATTCCTAGAAAATATGCCTATTCATGAAAATCACAAGTGAAATATATTGAGACACAGCTTAGCTTTTTGTTAATCCACCTGTTATCTCAGATTTTCAAAATATGCTTTACAGCCAAAGCTAGACAAGCATTTGTGTAAGTTTATCGATAGCCTAGCATAGCATTTTGACCAGCTAGCAGCAGGTAACTTGGTCACGGAAATCAGAAAAGCAATCAAGTTAAATCCTTTACCTTTGATGAGCTTAGAATGTTTTCACTCACGAGACTCCCAGTTAGATAGCCAATGTTCCTTTTTTCCAAAAATATTATTTTTGCAGGCGAAATAGCTCTGTTTGTTCTTCACGTTTGGCTGAGAAATCCGGAAATTGCAGTCACGAAAACTCCAAAAAACATTCCAAATTAGCTCCATAATATTGACAGAAACATGGCAAAAGTTGTTTATAATCAATCCTCAAGGTGTTTTTCAAATATCTATTTGATAATATATCCACCGGGACAATTGGTTTTTCAGTAAAACTACGTCACAATGCTGTAGACACCTTGGGGAATACGGAGAAAAAGTAATCTGGTTGATAGCCCATTCACTGCTCAATAGGGACGCATTGGAACGCAGAGCTTTCAAAAGATGAGTCACTTCCAGATTGGATTTTTCTCAGGCTTTCGCCTGCAATATCAGTTCTGTTATACTCACATACAATATTTTTACAGTTTTGGAAACTTTAGAGTTTTCTATCCTAAGCTGTCAATTATATGCATATTCTAGCATCTTGTCCTGACAAAATATCCCGTTTCCTATGGGAATGTTATTTTTCTAAAAATGAAAATTACTGCCCTCTAGTCACAAAAGGCTAGCTACTATTTGTAGCTGTGACGTGTGTGTCAACCTGTCAGTCACTGTCTCTCCTGGTGTAGTTGCTATTTCTATGTGCCTTCAAATAAATGTCCCACACGTGGTGGGAGTTAAATCATTACACAAAGACAAGTACTCATTGGGCTTTTAATTTGAATAAAAAATACATTTTCAAAAGTTTACTATAGCAAATTCTTTATGTGATCTGAGCATGATTCCATGGGCCGTATTGGATCAGGTCACAGGCCTTTGCCTCAGAGCTTCTGATGTTTTCTATAACCTGTAGGAGACACAATATATGGTCTATACTTGGCATGTAGGTTTCTCACTTATGGGTAGCACAAATTGCAATATTAGTGGGAAATTAGCAGTGAACATGCAAATCAAAGTGTAGTTTTTACTATAGGTAAAAAAGTGTTACTATAGAATTTTATAGTAAGTGTAGTAAACTGTAGTATTTTTTCATGTGGAATGTCAAGGCAATCTGATATTCTACAGTTGCTTTGAATTGTACAATTAGACATAATGTACACCAAGAGATACATAACATATTGTTATACTGTATGTTATGAACGTATTGTTTAAAACCTGTTAAGGATATGGCAGACATACGCCCCCTTTGGAGAGATTGGGTACCCCTAGTAAACTGGGAAAAAAATCTGTCAAAAATTGCTAATATATGCAAATAAAAATTATTATTGGCTAGAAAACACTCTAAAGATTCTAAAACCGTTGGAATTATGTCTGTAAGTATAGCAGAACTCACAGGGCAGGCATTCTTCCAAACTAGTTTTTGTGGCCATGAAAGTTGGAGCAACTTTGACGTCATGGCCCCCACCCTTCCCAACCAGTTATGATTCTGGGGACACTTTCTATCTCTTCCGCTAGATGTCCTCTTTCAGTAGAGCTTTGAATCGTTCAAATCGCGCGAGAATTGACCCTATGGGAGTGAAATTAGTGCGTGCCACGAGAGAATAGGCTGTGCGTATGAGCGCGAATTGGTCCCAGCCATTCCTTTGTTCCAGCACTCAGGAGAAGGGCAGACGATGGCCGATTGAATTGAAGTTTGTTTTGCGTGTCTAAAACATCATAAAGCTTGCTTCTGCACTTAGTTTGACCTGTTTAGTCGACATATAATATGTAATTTTGAAGTTTTGATGCGCAACTTTTCCGGACCAGAGGACGTTTTGGGTGCATTTGAGCTGATGTTATTAGCAGTAGCTAATACAAAGACGCAAGACTTGAAACCAAACAATGTATTGGGTAAGTATGAAGCCTTCCAGAACATTCTGAACGAAGACCATCGAAGGTAAGGGAATATTTATGCTTAAATCTGTGTTTCTGTTGACTCCAACATTACGTAGAAATGTAGCTTGGAACTGAGCGCTGTCTCAGCATATGGAATAGTGTGCGATTTCTGTAACGTTAAAAATAAATCTAACACAGCGGTTGCATAAAGAAGCAGTGTATCTTTCTAACTATATGTAGAACATGTATATTTAGTCAAAGTTTATGATGTCTATTTACGTTATCTTGCCGCGCTACATAGATTTCCTGCGGGCATTTTTGAGTAATTTCTGAACGTGAACTCACTCACTGTAAATGGACATTTATGGATATAAATGGCATATTATTGAAAAAAAAAAATATGTACTGTGTAACATGTCATATTACTGTCATCTGATGAAGATTTTCAAAAGGTTAGTGAGCGATTTATTTTTTAATCCTGCGTTTGTTGATTGCATGTTTTGGCTATTCAAATGAGCTGTGTCTGGTGGTGGTTTTACATATATATGTGCTATGTTTTCGCCGTAAAACATTTTAGAAATCTGACTTGCTGGCTAGATGAACAAGGTGTTTATCTTTCATTTGAGCTATTGGACTTGTTAATGTGTGGAGGTTAAATATTTTTAAGAATATTTTTGCGTTCCATGCGTCACCGTTTCAGCTGAACGTGGGAGGGTTGATTCCCAATTGGGAACCAGTATCGTAGACAGGTTAATGGAATTTTTTAACACTTTAATGACTGTAGAATACATGTATGTGGTATGTTCCCAGCATGTGAGTCATAGGGACACAGTCTCTCTCTCTCACACACACAAACCGCTAACCACAAGTGATGACGTAAGCGTATTCCAGGTGTTATAAGTGTTCAGTCACCCAGAGAGCACAGGCAGGGCAGGAGGAGTGTCAAACAGACAGAAGACTAGCAGTCTGCCTCCAGGCCCCACCACAGAGCCAGGGAGTTGAGATCATATAGTCTCATCCTGTCACATCACATCTCTCAGAGAGGGATGGAGAGAGGGAGGGTAAAGAGGAGGGAGGGAAGAGATAAAGAGATGTTTTTCCAAATGTGAAATTTCAAAGTGTTAAAGGTTAATTTTAGGCATTAACTCAATTTAAGGTTAGACATTCTCTGATTGGTTAAGGTAAGGGTTAAGGTTTGGGATACGCTTAAAACAAAATATAAAAAACAACAGAGGAAGGCTACTGTCTTATCGGCTCTTAACCAACCACATGCTGTTTGATTTTTTTTGCGTTGTTCGTTCCTTGTTTTTTTTAGATAATGTTTCTGCTACCATCTCTTCTGACCGAAAAAAAGATCCTGGACATTGTTCACCTCACACTGGACGAAGAGGTCTTCTTCAATGAGTCGAACGGGAGGGACATAATACAGATACACGACCAGGCCCAGATCCCCGTTATTCGCTGGAGAAGGAAAATTAGATTTCGCGGAGAGATCAGGGTGCCTTGAGAGGATCAGGCGACGAGTGGCTAATCTGCCTTTAACCTCCGTCCTGCTAGCTAACGTTCAATCATTGGAAAATAAATGGGACTAACTGAAAGCACGTTTATCCTACCAACAGGACATTTAAAACGGTAAAATCTTATGCTTCACCGACGAAATTAAGTACAGTTGAAGTCGGAAGTTTACATACACTTAGGTTGGAGTCAATAAAACTAATTTTTCAACCACTTCACAAATTTCTTCTTAACAACCTATAGTTTTGGCAAGTCAGTTAGGACATCAACTTTGTGCATGACATAAGTAATTTTTCAAAAAATGGTTTACAGACAGATTATTTCACTGTATCACACAATTCACTGTATCACAATTCAGTGGGTCAGAAGTTTACATAAACGAAATTGACTGTGCCTTTAAACAGTTTGGAAAATTCCAGAAGATGAAGTCATGGCTTTAGAAGCTTCAGATTGACTCCAATGATGTCAATTAGCCTATTGGAGGTGTACCTGTGGATGAATTTCAAGGCCTACCTTCAAACCCAGTGCCTCTTTGCTTGACATCATGGGAAAATCAAAAGAAATCAGCCAAGACCTGAGAATTTTTTTTTAGACCTCCACAAGTCTGGTTCATCCAATTTCCAAATGCCTGAAGGTACCACGTTCATCTGTACAAACAATAGTATGCAAGTATAAACACCATGGGACCACGCAGCCTTCATACTACTCAGGAAGGAGACGCGTTCTGTCACCTAGAGATGAACATACTTTAGTGCGAAACTTGCAACTCAATCCCAGAAAAACAGTGTCACGTTCGTCATACGACGGGGACCAAGGTGCAGCCTGGTACATTCTTCTTTATTTAAGAATGACCACTGAACAAACTAACAAAACGAACCGTGACGCTAATATGAGTAATGCAGACAGGCAACTAAACATAGAACAAGAACCCACAAACACAAAAGGGAAAATGGCCACCTAAATATAATCCCCAATCAGAGACAACGATAAACAGCTGCCTCTGATTGAGAACCATATCAGGCCACCATAGACATATAAATACCTAGACCTACAAAACCCCTAGACATACAAAAGAAGTACAACAAAAACTGGCATACCCACCCTCGTCACACCCTGACCTAACCAAAATATAAAGAAAACAGAGATATTAAAAGGTCATAGTTTGACAAACAGCAAAGGACCTTGTGAAGATGCTGGAGGAAACAGGTACAAAGTATCTGTATCCACAGTAAAACAAGTCCTATATCGACATATCCTGAAAGACCGCTCAGGAAGGAAGAAGCCACTGCTCCAAAACCACCATAAAAAAAGCCAGACTACGGTTTGCAACTGCACATGGGGTCAAAGATTGTACTTTTTGGAGAAATGTCCTCTGGTCTGATGAAACAAAAACAGAACTGTTTGGCCATAATGGCCATCATAATGTTTGGAGGAAAAATAACACCATTCCAACCTTAAAGGGCAGGGGTGGCAGCATCGTGTTGTGGGGGTGCTTTGCTACAGGAGGGACTGGTTCACTTCACAAAATAGATGGAATCAGGAGGAGAAATTATTTAGATATATTGAAGCAACATCTCAAGACATCAGTCAGGAAGTTAAAGCTTGGTCGCAGATGAGTCTTCCAAATGGACAATGACCCCAAGCATACTTCCAAAGTTGTGGAAAAATGGCTTAAGGACAACAAAGTCAAGGTATTGGAGTGGCCATCACAAAGCCCTGACCTCAATCCTATAGTAAATTTGTAGGCAGAACTGAAAAAGCGTATGCGAGCAAGGAGGCCTACAAACCTGACTCAGTTACACCAGCTCTGTCAGGAAGAATGTGTCAAAATTCACCCAACTTATTGTGGGAAGCTTGTGGAAGGCTACCCAAAACGTTTGACCCAAGTTAAACGATTTAAAAGCAGTGCTCCAAATACTAATTGAGTGAATATTAAAGAATGTTTCATTGGCTCTACAGCAATACTTTGCTCCGACAAGAAAGAGTTGTTTGAAAATGTTTCCCTTTCAAGATGAACAGTGACACGGCGTGTGAGGACATTACAGAGAATATGTAACAACAGTTGAAAGACAAGGTAAAGGATTTCACCTATTTCTCCTTGGCCCTGGATGAGAGCAGTGATGCACATGACACGACGCAGTTGTTGATATTCTTACGAGGCATAATCCCAGACTTTGAAATTACAGAGGAGCTTGCTTCAGTGCAGTCAATG
This sequence comes from Oncorhynchus mykiss, assembly GCF_057628025.1. Lineage (NCBI taxonomy): Eukaryota > Metazoa > Chordata > Actinopteri > Salmoniformes > Salmonidae > Oncorhynchus > Oncorhynchus mykiss. The sequence continues at coordinate 59,499,377 of NC_143025.1, read as the reverse complement.
AAGAGCACAACCACAGGGAAATATTCATTGGAGGAGATGAATAGGTGTGTGGCAAAGCTGGGACCACTGATGGTTGCCCAAACTTGACAGGAAAAAAACGTTGGCCTTTTGAAAAGGACACAATATCAAGTAGCTGAGCTGAACCCAGATCAGAAAATTATTTTCCTGCATTTCATTATTCATCAGGAGGTGCTCTGTAAATGTGTTCTGAAAATGAGCCATATTGTGGATACAGTCACTAAAGTGGTAAACTTCATAAGAGCAAAATCTTTAAACCACAGGCAGTTTGTCTCACTGTTGAAAGAGACAGAGTCGGGTATTGCAGATCTCCCCTACCACACAAACGTAAGATGGCTGAGTTTGGGCAAGGTGCTTAAAAGGGTGTGGGACCTGAAGTCAGAGATTGCTGCGTTTTTGCAAATGAAAGGGAAAATGTGGATTTCCCTCAACTGCAAGATAAGGAATGGTCGGCTAATCTTGACTACACCGTGGACCTCATGGCCCTCATGAATGAACTGAATGTCAAACTATAAGGGAAGGGCCTTTTTGACCAGCGGGAGAAGTATACATCGTTGCTGTGTATATAGAACACTATTTTTGACCAGAGCAAACAGACACCCAGCAGGCTTGGACTTCTGGAGGAGGGAGAACACTAGCCCCATACACCACACCCTGGCATTTAGGCCTGTCGCTTGTCAGCTGTCCCATGTACCCCCTCTCTCTGTCTCTCCCTCTTTCTTTCTCTTTCTCGCTCACTCTCTCGCTCTCTCTTTCTTCCCCCTGGTTCTACTCTGTCACCATGCCCGGCAGTCCTCTCTCATGCCAGCTGGGAGGGCCGGTCAGTTTGAGGTCATTGTGTGGGTGTGAATACCTTTGTCAGTGGGTTATGTAAGAGACTGGGAAGAACTTTAAGTGGTGGGTTATACTATACTGAGGGTTCGAGTGATGGGGGTTGGGATAGAGGGCTCACTGTAGGGAGATAAACAAACTTGGTTGTGCTGGCTGAGACCCCATTAGTAACCTATCCCCTATATAGGACCAGGGCCCATAAGGATCAAAAGCAGTGTACTATATAGGAAAAAGGGTGCCTTTTGGGACAAAGCCAAAATCTCTTTCCTCTGTTATTTACCATTGTTTAGTTTAATCTCACACACAAAATAGGACAGGCATGTATGTTATTCTTTTACCATATGGGAGTCTGGTTGATCTGGGATCTGGGTGCAGCTTGACGTGTCTGAGAAGCAGTCACAAGCTCCGAGACATAAATATACCCCTGGCATGACGGGACATTTTTAAAACTCCCCCGAAAACAAAAACAATAACCACTTTAATCAGCTGGATGAAAGGCATACCAGACCCCATGGCATCTGTCACACACTAACCCCAGGGAGACATACATACACATTCATAAGATGGAAACAAGCTGGAGAGAGATGAGTGTAGATGAATCTATAAGGAGTATAGGGCTGCTTCCCAACTGGTACCCTATTCCCTATATAGTAGGGCTCTGGTCAAAAGTTGTGCACTAATTAGGGAATTGGGTGCCATTTGGGATGTAGCCTAGCAGCTTTGATTGTGACAGAGTCAGCTGAAGAGTGGAGAGGCAGCAACAGAAATAGCCTCCTGCCCTTTGTAAGGCTGGCGGGGGTTAGAGAGTAGGTGTGCAGGTGGCACAAAGATCAAAGCCAGGTTGAATTCTTTCATTATCTGGCCAATTTGATTCCAATCAAGACCTTCTGGGCACACACTGTTTGAATCAATGTGGTTTCAACATAATTTGTTAATGTATTGTGATGTGAGATCAACGTGGAAAATACACTGAGTACACAAAACATTAAGGACACCTGCTCTTTTCATGACAGGCTGACCAGGTGAATCCAGGTGAAAGCTACAATATGATCCCTTATTGATGTCACTTGTTAAATCCACTTCAATCAGTGTAGATGAAGGGGAGGAAACAGTTTAAATAAGGATGTTTAAGCCTTGAGACAATTGAGACATGGATTGTGCATTTGTGAATGGGCAAGACAAAATATTTAAGTGCCTTTAAACAGGGTATGGTAGTAGGTGCCAGGCACAGAGGTTTGTATCAAGAACTGCAACGCTGCTGGGCTTGTCACACAACAGTTTCCCGGGCAAAAGGGGGGATGGAACTCAATATTAGGAAGGTGTTCCGACTGTTTGGTATATGCAGTGTACATTGGATTTGAAAAAAGTCATCAACCAGTACTGTTTTCATTCAGTGTCTATATACAGTATATTGGGCGGTTGAAACTGATAGATTTTTTTATTTGAATACACATTTTATTTACAATAGCGGTATATTGAAATAATGAGTCTAAATTCCAAATGCCTACCTCCTGAGTACCCTGGTTTGCTTAGGAAACAAGCTGTATTCGTTTCAGCTGAGCTATCATGTCAACACATTCAGACAATGATCAGCTTCCATACTCATTTGCGTGGACTACCTAAACAACATTGAATAGTTGAAGGTAACTCCTGTAAATGTTTCTTACACAAGCTGTATGGGAAAGTTTAATTCAGAGTTGAGGTTGAGTTTGTAGGTTACATTGACATCTGATTTGCCCAACAAAGGACACCATCATTTCAACGTGTGGCTAAGTATACTATCATTCATCCACGGTTGATTGGATCTTTGGAAGTTTAGACATTAACATTAGTCCTATGAATAGGATGCCAAATTCATGATATTAATAACACACTTTTACCTTTGGATATTGTCTTGTATATCGAGGATGGTTGGTTGATTTCACATTTTCTACAAGTTATTAATATATTGGGTTCACTCCTCAATTTCAACCAGTTAAAGAATAGGACTAAACTTTATTTGAAGTGCATTTAAAGTTTGATTTTATTTAGTGCTCTTCTTTAACTTAGGTTTTTGGTAGAGATGGAGGCGTGAATCCAACATGGATATTGAATTGTGAATGCAACCAAATATCAACATTTGAAGGAAATGTATCTTCTGCTTGTATAGTGTATATTATGAATAACATGTTAAAGACAATATCCAAAGGTAAAAGTAGAAACTTCACAGATCCAATCAACCATGGACGAATGATAGTAGACCTAGCCTCTTAAAGATTAAGTCCCCTATTTTTAAGGGACTTTCGTTATAATGCAATTGTTTTTATCAGGGTAATTCACTTATAATTTTACTTTTGTTAGGCCCATTCACTTTGTAATTGTTCTGGCTGACAGCCCCGCTTCCCTGTTTCAATTCAGTTGGCCTCGGATTACTTTGCGGTATCGGGTTACATATCCACAACCATTGGAGGCTCGGGAGTCCCGCCTTAACACTCATTCGCTGATCGGGCTGTCCTTCAATTTGAGGCAGAGTGATACATCGCAGGCACACAAGCCGCATGGCACTGCAAATCCAATGTATTTTTCATGTTGATTCCACGTCACAATATATTGACAAATTACATTGAAAGAAACGTTTATTCAACCAGTGTGTGTCCAGTGGGGAACCTCTTACTGTAAAATAGACCCAATCAGTCAACCCCTATGACAACATGAGCGGAAAGGTATGATGGGTGAAGGGGGTGGTAGCTAATGGTTGTGAATGTCTTTATACTGTATGTTGCTTCTTTAGCTTAGGCAAAATCTCATCCCAGAAACATTTTAATTCAGACATTTCTCAAACAATAACACAAACAGGCTTGGCTTAGAGATTGCAATCCATGGGAATATTTTTGCCTAAGCCTTTTCTCTTCTTTCATTGAAAGGCTTGTTGGAGCTCTGGTGGTTTTACTTGAGCTCGTTTAATGCGCTGTCCTCGCATTATCTGTGGCCATGCGGTCGTTCTAATTACTGTTCACTGTAATGCTTCTAACATCCATTGTAAAGTGTGTTTTGCCAACATGTCTTCCACTTGTATATGAAGCTAGTAGCTAGTTCTCCCTTCCAGCCACTGCCTGTGTGTCCCAAATGGCACCCTATTCCCTAAACGGTGCACTTCTTTTGACCAGAGACCTATGGGTCCTGGTCAAAGGTAGTGCACTGCATAGGGAGTAGTGTGCCATTTGTGACACACACCATGTCTTTTTCTCAGGAACATGAGAAGGTTACTCCTCTTTTAGAATGAGATGCTGTGTGAGAGTGTTCTGTTTTAAGGGGCTGCCCCAGCTAGAACTGCAGGGGCTCCGAGAAAATATTTTGGGGGACACTTTCAAACTGTGTCCCAAATGGAAATATGTCTTCCCAGCTTCACCACTGATCTACAAACACATTTTATCAAGTCACTATTCCTCTATAACTGTGTATGAACAACAGGCACATTTCTCCAAGAAACACTTCTATGCTTTCCTTTGAAATATTCCAAATGTTAAAACACATCACCGACACTCCAGATCATCTGTCCATTCCTCCGAGCCAAAAGCATGAAGATGGTAGAAGATCAAATACAGAGATTAAATCGAACGTAAAGGAGAGAGCAGAAAGCTTGTTGTCGGCCCGAGTTGGACTAGAGCCATGGATCCTCTGTTGTTCACAGAGGTCAAACCAGCTGAGACGATCAAACAAATTGGGAAGCATTCCTTCCGTGTGCTTCTAAGAATGTTATTTTGCCATTAAGTCTCATGGCCTTAACTTTCCTGCGTGCTTTGATATCACCTAGGAAAGTGTCATAATGGAGATGTGTTGCTGCAAACCGATAGCTCTGGCTTGGATCTGAGATGCACTAGTAATGGCATGCCAGGCATTTACTGGTAAACCAAGCATGTTAGAACCCTATAATCAGGTGACTATGTTTATTGTTTTTTCCTCTCCCAAAAAAACTCATTTGATGACAGTGAGAGATAGAGCTTGTGGCCGTTACATACAGAGCTTCCTGACGTCAACGTGCATCTGCCTGCATTTTCACACACACTCAGACACAAACACTCAGACACAAGTACACACGCCAGTCCCGGTCCAACGAGAGGGTAAAAAGGTGCTTGAGTGACAGGTTGGCGTGATATCTGTATCTCCACTGCGCTGTATCAGCACCATGGACAGAGTGCACCGCAGTGTGTGTGTATGTTTGTGTGTAGTGGGGCTATGGAAAGCGGACCGGTATGACTCCTGTTGGTTTCCATAAAAATTGGGGACAAACGGTGTTCATCTGTGGTTGGAATAATGTGGTAGGCCACGTGAATAACGTGATACGCCTCCACCTGTAATATTTGATTTATAAGGACGGGGTCAAGTTTACAGTTGAAGCTTCTTCACTCAACTCTGCCTCATCCAACTCGGAATTGCAAGTCTGGAACTCGGGCCTCTTTCCTGAGCTTCGACCTGAAGATCACTGACATCATCATGATTTGACCTTGTTTTTTTCCAGAGTTCCCAGTTGTCTTGAAAGCACCATTCATCTAGGGGATGCCAGGCTTTGATGACAAAATTTGCCCACGAAGGACTGCCGCAATACCTTCCTGTTCAAGTGAGCACAGCACAGGTGAATACAAAAGTGTCTTGTCTACTGCTATATAAATGAGGTAAATAGTAGCCCATGTGCTCATTTTCCCCCTAATAACTTAACCTACTGTTCTGACTTGGTGGTGTACATGTAGCCTACAGCCTGTTTTAGAGAAAGGTCATCATTGAATATTGTAAGAGCTTTCATTGTCCGCTTATATGCCCCCTGTATTTATCCAACGGTTCTGTCTTGGTGTACAGGGAGAATACTGTAAGAACGGCTCATGTTCTGAATTCTGTCGCCGTACATTTCAGATGTGCTAAACAAAGTCATATTGACTCCGTCCCCGCTCGCTCATTAGTGTCTTAATCAAAATTACAGATTGCCTCTTATACGCTCACCGTCCCCTTATGCCATAGTTTGTACATCTCAATTGTCAGTATAAACCACATTTGTCAGCTGTGTCTTTTTTAAAGGCAGTAAATGAGGCTGAATTAATTGTTTCGTTGCCAGACAAGGCTCCGCTGATAGCCAGGTGTAGCAGTGGTAAGGTATTGGGACTGCTGTTGAGACTCTAGTGTTGAGACAGCTTTATGTAGGCTCTTACAGTTTGTGTGTCACCGTTATAACGCAATTAATGTGCTGTGTATTGGCTTTGCTGGCATGCATCCCCCCAAAATACACATTTAATATGACAGAGAGCCAAAGCAACATCGTTAAAATGAAGTGGGTATCAATGACACACGGCAGGGTATATTTGAGATTGTTACATGCCCTCCTCTGCTGCTTCCTCTCTGAACATATACTTGATTCACATAGGATTTGCAGTATGTTGACTGAAAAAATGATTAGGTAATGTTTACATGGTTCCCTTTCAAACAACAAAACGTTTACCACATTATTGCCAGCATTTGCCTTTTATATAGCCATTGCTTTTGCCCCAACTGAGCAAGAGACATTGCTCTTTGGGGGCAGCAGGTAGCATAGTGGTTAGAGTGTTGGGCCAGTAACCGAAAGGTTACTAGATCAAATCCCTGAGCTGACAAGGTAAAAATATGTTGTTCTGCCCCTGAACAAGGCAGTTAACCCACTGTTCCTAGGCCGTCATTTGTAAATACGAATTTGTTCTTAACTGACTTGCCTAGTTAAATATAAAATAAACATCTTTGAACCTGTTGTTGCGATCATTGCCACAGTAACCTGACATGACAGCAAGCTTTAAATTCATCAAACAGAAATGCACTGATTTCGTTTCTTCACATTCACAACAGTAAATAAGCAGCTCGTTCTATTTTGTAAATGACCTTGTAATGTGTTATTTTTCCTGTTATGGTGAAAAAAAAGTGTGCTACAGTTAAAAAAAGACAACATTGAGTTTATAGTAAACATACATATAGTAAACATACACTTTTTCAAAATGACAAGGACAATTTTGATGTTGGACAACAACAATATAATATTCCTGATTTAATAAGTGACAAATATGGTAAGATGAAAGGCAATGTTTAAACTGAGAGGGTGGCGGAACTTTTAAATACATTACCGCAATCATGACTAGCTCGGTTGGCGGAAATAAAAGAATAGGCTTTGTCAGTCTGAAAAAAGGTGGCGGAATGCTAAAGTTGTCAGATCTTCGTCTCTGTTTGAAAGGGATATTAGTGGGCAAAAATAGTCTAATATCAGGAGAAAGCTGGTGTGCATCCCAAATGGCACTGTATTCCCTTTTAAGTAGCACTACTTTTGACCAGGGCCCAGCGGGATTTGGAAATTGGTCAGAGCTCTGGGGTGGATAGGTCCTTTCCCCCATAAAGGAATTTAAACCAGCCAATTAGTCGTTTTACACACAGGGAGCATTGTGCAGGTCACACATTAATTTGAGAAATGAGCAGGAAAAGCTGGAGCTGGAGAGAAAGAAAGTAAGAGACATGGATGGGAGAGAGAGAGAGATGGAGGGAAGGATAAAGAGAGAGGGAGGGATGGAGAGAGATAGGGGTAAGGAGTGCGAAGAAAAGAGAAATAGTAAGCGAGAGAGACGGGCCAGTCTCTTTCCATTGTTTTAATTATAGCAGAGAGAGAAAATCCTGCAATCCATAGATACGTGGGACCAACCACCCCTCCCCCTTTCCTCTATGTAAAAATAATGTCCAATTGGTTCACATATAGCTTTGAATACTTTTTATTGGCTGGGTTTTGGTCTGACAAGCACCCGGTCTCTAGCAGATGGAGGATCAATTCTGACAGCTGTTGAATTCTCCTCTCCACGTCCATGTGTCTTCAATTTGAGAACGCTCCCTTTCTCTCTCTCCCTTCCTGTTATTCTGTTTTTAATGACTTAGTATTGTGCAGTGCTGTTTGTGTGACGATGGACGAGTGTGTCTGAGTGAGTCAGTGTGTGTGTGCGCGATTTTGTGTCTAGTACACATAATTAGCGTTTAAGCCATTCCGTGCTGTCACACTTTGCCAACACAAGGATCCCTTTCCCAGCTTTTCCCACCATTGCTATAACTATGGAAAGCAACACAACAGAACTGTAAATGTCTGCAAGCTTGTCTCATAGGACAATTTATTCTAATTAATATTTGGTTCATATATGCAGAGTTAATCAGTGATGTTGCTCGGGTGCTTGTCAGACCAAAGCCCAGCCAACAGAAAAGGCTTCAAAGCCAAAGGAGGACCAAGTAGATGCAATTAGAAAACAAATATAATATACACAACCTTTTCTTTGTGTTGCAAATACATATGAGAATGAAAAACGGTAGCTCTTTATTTGGATAGTCCTTCTGTAGATGCTCTACAGGCTATCTACTAACCCTAGCCATAACCCTAACCTTAACCCATATCTTAACCCTAAAATTGACCCTTACCCTAATCCAGTGGTCACCAACTTTTTCTGAGTAAAGATTACTTTCACAGTTAAGCAAGCCGAGATCTCCCGCCCAATTTTATTAACATGACTTGTAACATTAACCTAATAAAAAACAGTTCTGTAGGAATTAGAAAACAAAGTAGATCACATGGTGTAGAACTTGTGAGTCACAGCTGAGTATAAATTGAAAAAATTAGAATTTTACTGGACTGACGGTACCTGCATGTGATGGTCATGATGCTTTCAAGATAAACTCTGGGAAGAAACGAGATCAAATCACGACGGCAGTGATGTTCAGGTCGGAAAGTTAGGGCTCTAGTTATTATGACCTTTTTTGGAACCCTTACCCAGATCTGTGCCTTGACACAATCCTGTCTCGGAGCTCTATGGACAATTCCTTTGACCTCATGGCTTGGTTTTTTCTCTGACATGCACTGTCAACTGTGGGACCTTATATAGACAGGTGTGTGTGCCTTTCCAAATCAAGTCCAATCAATTTAATTTACCACAGTTGGACTCCAATCAAACAAATATCTCAATGATGATCAATGGAAACAGGATGCACCTGAGCTCAACTTCGAGTCTCATAGCAAAGAGTCTGAATACTTAAGGGAATAAGGTATTTCTGTTTTTTATACCAATCTCAACAAACCATTCTTTATATACCTCACTTTGTGCAAGGGGGCATTGTCATGCTGAAACAGGAAAGGGCCTTCACCACCTGTTGCCACAAAGTTAGAAGCACAGAATCGTCTATAATGTCATTGTATGCTGTAGCATTAAGATTTCCCTTCACTGTAACTAAGGGGCATAGCCCGAACTATGAAAAGCTGCCTCATGACCATTATTCCTCCTCCAAACTTTACAGTTGACATTATGTATTTGGGTAGGCAGCATTCTCCTGGCATGCACCAAATCCAGATTTGCCCGTCAGACTGCCAGATGAAGCGTGACTTATCACTCCAGAGAATGCATTTCCACTGCTCCAGAGTCCAATAGAGGCGAGCTTTAAACCACTCCAACCGACACTTGCCATTGTGCATGGTGATCTTAGACTTGTTTGTGGCTGCTTCGCCATGGGAACCTATTTCATAAAGCTCCCGACGAACAGTTGCTGTGCTCACATTGCTTCCACAGGCAGTTTGGAACTCCGTAGTGAGTGTTGCAACCGAGGACAGATGATTTTTAAGCGCTATGAATTTCAGCACTTGGCGGTCCTGTTCTTTGAGCTTGTGTGGCCTACCACTTCGCGGCTGAGCCATTGTTGCTCCTAGATGTTTCCACTTCACAATAACAGCACTTATTTCATAAAGCTCCCGATGAACAGGCGGCAGGGTAGCCTAGTGGTTAGAGAGTTGGACTAGTAACCGGAAGGTTGCAAGTTCAAACCCCCGAGCTGACAAGGTACAAATCTGTCGTTCTTTTTTATTTTTTATTTTTTTTATTTCACCTTTATTTAACCAGGTAGGCTAGTTGAGAACAAGTTCTCATTTGCAACTGCGACCTGGCCAAGATAAGGCATAGCAGTGTGAACAGACAACACAGAGTTACACATGGAGTAAACAATTAACAAGTCAATAACACAGTAGAAAAAAGGGGAGTCTATATATACATTGTGTGCAAAAGGCATGAGAAGGTAGGCAAATAATTACAATTATGCAGATTAACACTGGAGTGATAAATGATCAGATGGTTATGTACAGGTAGAGATTGGTGTGCAAAAGAGCAGAAAAATAAAAATAAATAAATAAAAACAGTATGGGGATGAGGTAGGTGAAAATGGGTGGGCTATTTACCAATAGACTATGTACAGCTGCAGCGATCGGTTAGCTGCTCGGATAGCAGATGTTTGAAGTTGGTGAGGGAGATAAAAGTCTCCAACTTCAGCGATTTTTGCAATTCGTTCCAGTCACAGGCAGCAGAGAACTGGAACGAAAGGCGGCCAAATGAGGTGTTGGCTTTAGGGATGATCAGTGAGATACACTGCCCCTGAACAGGCAGTTAAACCACTGTTCCTAGGCCGTCATTGAAAATAAGAATTTGTTCTTAACTGACTTACCTGGTAAAATAAAAAAAACAGTTGCTGTGTTGACATTGCTGACATTCACAATAACAGCACTTACAGTTGGCCGGGGCAGCTCTAGCAGGGCAGAAACTTGATGAACTGACTTGTTGGAAAGGTGGCATCCAATGACGGTGCCACATTAAAAGTCACTGAGCTTTTCAGTAAGGCCATTCTACTGCCAATTTTTGTCTATGGAGATTGCATGGCTGTGTGATCGATGAGCGACAGGTATGGTGAGGGTTTTTCTCTGGTCACTGGGAGGGGAGGGGAGGGGGGGGGGGGGGGGGGCGGCAGGGTCTATCTACGTACTTTTGAAAGATAATTGCCTGTCTGTGATTTAAAACCAAAACATTTTTAAATAATTGGTCACAAAATGTTTTAAGTTGTGACTGGAAAATAATTTTCTAAATTTTGTCCACAGAGCATTTGGAAAACAAGAGCTTAGATAAACCAAACCCATTTTGGGAGCGTTAAGTCTTATTAAGCAGCTCTCAAAAGACTGATGAACTTTTCAAAGCCCTTGGAAAGTTTGTAATGACAACACAAAGGCAATTCACAAAGCAGGTTCCATTCATACACAAACGATCTCAATGCAGCACATGAATACGTCTCTTCCACAGTCAGCAGAGGGGGGGAAGGATAGATCTACCAATTGCATAAAAAAAAAAATAGGTATAACTTGAGAGAGAATGTTAATGTCCAAAATGTTTAGATTGACCTATCATTTTGTGTACACTTGGACGATGAGGTAAACGGCAATAGAAGTGTCAAAAATCTATTGAACTTCGAAAGGACCGGAGAGAGCATTTTGATCGATATTTGCATCTAACCCATAGAGTGAAAAGCAGACACCGGTCTTGTCTCCAACAAATTGCAATATTGTTTGACAACCATTAAGTGAATGGTTGCATTGAATTTCAAGCATTCTCCCTGCAGTGAATTTTAAGCATTCTCAGAGAAACATTGTTCTGAAAGCAGTGTTCACATTTGACAGTGCACATCAAAACAAAAATGAAGCTTCTGATTTGGTATGTGGGTGAAAACAGGGAGGAGGAGGAAGCGCTTTCCTGTTTTTAACGTGCTCCTTTGTGGTGCGCTTGGAGGGCATGAGATCAAATGTTCTTCCCTCTAAAGACATGGGAGTATCTCATCTGGCAGCCTGAGTCATACTACACTTTAAAGGCAAAGTTTGTGTCCCAAGTAGCACCCTATTCATCTAATAGTGCAGTACTTTTGAACAGGGTCCATAGATCTCGGGTCAAAAGTAGTGCACAATATAGGGAATAGGTTGCCATTTGGGACACGAACCAGGTTACTGTGAGCCCAGCTCTCCACTATCTGCAATGCCTCTATATTTAATAATTACACTATCTTCCCCAAAGTAAAAACTATGGTTAGATTCTTCCTTTTAGGGATCACAGTAAAAAAGACAGTGCCATTCAACAACATTAAAAGGAAAGGGAAAGAGGGATACCTAATCAGTTGTACAACTGAAAGCGTTCAACTGAAATGTGTCTTCCGCTATTAACCCAACCCTTTTGAATCAGAGGTACAGAGGGCTTCCTTAATCGAAATCCACAGGATAAGTTTTCTACATGTTTAGACACAATGAAATACAGCTAATCCACAAATGGATCAGTTGCATAGAGGGCCTAACATCTTAGTGCTCTGCTCAGTGCTTTCAGGGCAGCTCTGTCTGTCTTATCTGCACTCACAATCAGCAGGAAGTTACAGACAGCCTGGCTTATCCGTTTTTCTGCCTGGGACAAGGGGGTTAGTGGTGGTGTATGTGTGTGTGGGGGGTGGGGTGGATAGGGGAGCATGACACAGGGAGATGAGGAGCCTGATGAGCTATAATGCAGCAATGCAGGCAAGGCCAGACTCAACATGAAGTGCTCAGGAAACCAATACAACCCCACTTGTGCTGCACATGCTATCATACCAATGTTGCCACAGCCAACACTACATATGGATATGGAAAACAGCAGCCCTGCCATTTTGGATCAGATTTGATGAAATCAAATAATGCATGATTATTATGATCTGGCAAGGTCTGTTACAATTACAATGGGGGAGATGTCTGTGAGAATGTGACAGAAAACATGAAGTGGACAGGCAATGTGACTATTTTGGTTGCATATGCTCCTTAATATTTTGCTGTGCTACCTGGAATTTGGGAGCACCAGTGGGCCTAGAAAAAAACGTCCAGAAAATAATTGTTGTAATGATTAGGTTTCGCTCTACCATTGTTTCCGAGTGACCTAGAGAAAAAAGTGAGTGCATCTATATTAGCATAATGGTTTTACCATTACGACAGCAGCTTGTTTCTAGCCCAGACAGTTGAAAAGATATGACCCATTTTACCTTAACGTTTTTTTCTTCCTATGGTGGATTGACGGGACGCATTTTACATTCATAAATCATGTCAAGGGAAATTCTAAACTACTCATGTGACAGTTGTTTACACCTTGTTCAGCAGCCTGGTCTCATAGATTAGATGTAACATAGTCAATGTAAATATGGGATGCTCAATTAGCAACTTTTCAACTACTTACTACTTTGCAACTACTTAGCATAGTACTAACACCTTTCCCTAACCGAAACAAAAACTGTTTTAGCTAAACTTAATGCTAACCCAGCTAACGTTAGCCACAAACAATTTAAATTTGTGACATATCATACGTTTAGCAAATTGATAACATATTATACATTTAGCACATTTGTAACATATTGTACGTTTTGCAAATTCGTAATACAGCATACTAAATGGATGCATACCATACGAAACGTAACATATCATACCAAATGTCGCCATATTTACATACAGGATAATACGAAATGTAAAGGAAAAAAATATGGCTTCTCCAGGAGATCAATGATCATAGCAATGAATGACTGATCTCTTACCTGTCATCACTCACTGCCCCTAAACAAGGCAGTGTTCACTGTTCCTATGCCGTCATTGTAATTAAGAATTTGTTCTTAACTGACTTGCCTAGTTAAATAAAAATGAATAAAAAAAACTAAAACATGATGTTCTTAAAGAGACAGTGAACAAGTTAATGTAATGCATCTCAATAGGAAAATAGTGCTTTTAAATAATGTAGAAACCTAATATTTCACAACTGACTTTGTAATTTAAAGTGGATCTGACAGTGTTTTAGCGACATGAAGTCTTATGAAAATCTGTTCATATACAAGCGAGAATGTTAGGGGATGATGTAGAGTAAGGCATTTGTGAAAATTCTATAGCAATATAGAGTGGGAAAGTGGCAGTGCGTTTGGACAATTAATAGAAACTGCAGTAAATAAAACTGCAGTAAATAAAACCTAAAACCTCTTGTCCAGGGCCGGAGTCAAAGCAGACCTGTGCGCCACAGCCAATCAGAGCTACAGTAGGTCTTTATGCATTTAAGCCATTTGCTAGCAAGTTAAGCACAACTTTAGATCATTAGAATGCATTGGACAAAAGCCACAAAATGCACTTGAATGGATTTTTGCAAATATGTAAATACCACAGGAGTCCTCTTACATTTGGGAACTTTACTACAGTCCTATTCATTAAACAACCAAGATGGGATCTCTCCCTCAGTTATGCATATCAACACCAACAATATTAACTAATGCTAGCCAGAGCGAGATGCGCTTAAATCTAACGAGAGAACATTAGAAAACCCTCCAACTTTTTCAGCTAGTTGACTGTCCAAATTGCACAGATAAACAATGGGGAATAGTAGCATTAGCAGCTTGCCTGCTAATGCATGATTGTCCTAACCCACATTTTGACAACTAAATGGGAACTTGCCTGACAACGCTCGATCTGATCGATGTTGTTAGGTTCTGAACAAACAGAGTAAAAACTCGAATGGAAGACTAGAAAAAGCTCAAACCAAGTATATTCACCCACTAGGTCATACAGCTACAAAGACATGCTATGCTTACACAAACACATATATTTATAACCTCCTACTAGGTGGGGTCAACTCCTTACACATCTAGACAGACAATACATCTCTGTTGCTAAGCAGGAACTTAATTGGTTCCTCTCACTGGTGTAGTCATGGCCCTGCCTGATGCTAGAACCTTCGTGGGTGTGAAAGTGTATTTTTGTGAGATAGGGCTGTAGTAGGAGGGTTGTTGGGGTGGGCCATGCTTGTCCTAACCCACGTTTTGACAACTGAATGGGAACTTGCCTGCCCGCCCATTTGATCGATACCAAATATATTTTATTGACAACTAATGGTGCGTAAATTGACTCCAGTGTGTCAGAGTGCGCTCTGGGTTGTTTGTAAGTTCAGAGCGTTGTCAGATTGTCTGTTTGTAAATTCAGAGTGTTTCACTCTCCAAGCGTTCAGAGTGCACACTGCACTACTGACTGGATGCTCCGGCTGAGGAATAGGGTTGATCCGAGCGTTACTCACAACTGCAGTCAAGCACCCAAGTTCTGGCTAAATTTGGCTAGCTTGCTAGCTACTTCCAGATACAAATGAGAGAACACCTCACTCTGACCATTTTACTCACCCTAGCAGAGCTGATAAGGCTGCTTACATGTTATCTAGTGTTTTAGTGACTACCATTCCGTACAAATGTGCGCAACCACAACATTCAAACGAGGCTACAAAGAAAACTAATGGGACCGTAGCGACTGTGTTGATGTCAAAATCGGGGGTGTGAACTAGGTTTCTATTCAAGCGTTGATCGACATGGTAATGGCTCTATTGTATTTGAGAAAAGTTGAAAAAACTGACCCTTCGTTACATCTTGACTTGTCATGTCGTAATGTACAGCACGCATAAAGCAACTATTTCTGTCTTACAAATCTCTCTCCACCAGGTGTAGCACTTCTATCATATTTTAAAAACAAGAAATGGACAGTGAGTAAGGGGGTAAGGGGGGATACATAGTCATTTTTTCGTCATCATTGCATGTGATCATCATTCTCAAAGCCGCTTCAAATTCGACACATAACAAACTCTTTTATTGACATTTTAGAGGCGATAAGGTGATAAGTTGGACAGATCTAGTGAAAAAAAGCAGTTTTCCCACACAACATCTCTCTTTGTCACTATCACGCAATAGTTTCGCTTCCCCACCCGCCATTTTTAAAAAGACCCGACGGGGCTCTGCTTGAATTATGCAGAAACGGGCAGCGTTTAGGTCATGTAATTGATTCTGTTGGAACGGGTAGAAATTGTGCTTTATAATGGTATTGACATCACAGTTGATCTGGAAGTATTACGTTTTTGGGGCGCTAAAATAAGGGCAATTGTACGGACCAAGGCGATGTTTTCACTTTTGAGTTGTGGGTGATTATTTTCAGTGTTTGTTTCCACACGGAACTGTTTCGGTTTTGTTTTTTCACGTTGTCGCTTATGGTTTTGTTCAGTGTTCTTTTTAAAAACCAAGATGAACACTTACCACGCTGCGTATTGGTCCAATCCTTGCTACTCCTCCTCGGAAGAGGAAAGCCGTTACAACACTCAGACGAGTGCTCTGAAATCACAGTAGACAGCCAGAGTGAATTTACAAACATGGTAACTAAGATATGCTAACTGGATAACAGTCGTTCAAGTTCATCATAATGTAGCTAGCAAGCAAAGTGATTGACATTTCTTGCTAGCTAATGAAATGAAACCAGCATCTCTAGCTGTAGCAACTGAAAAACGATATGAGAGAAAATAGTCGGTCACCCTCTCCAATGACATGACTTCCTCCCAGCAGCTAGTTAGCCAATGTTATTTAGCTTATTAAATAAATAGATACATAAATAGATACGCTAGCCTGTTAGCCACATTATTACTGATTTGTCATCATTGCCCTTGCTAGTTTGATTGTACTAACATTCCCAGCCTTAGTTACAGTCATCCATTTTTGTCCAAATGATTGAGTCATGACTTCCTGAAACAGTGTATCCTGAATGGGTGTACCAGGCCAGCTGTGATTTACAACATGATAGCAATATTTTTTGGACTACAAAGAAATGTATTGCTGAACTACATCCATAATATATTCTGCCATCAATGCCTTGCTGTACGACATGGAATTTTGAGCCAAATATAACTTATTTTTAAAACCTAAAGTTGGTTTTGTAGCATAAATTGGGAATTTGATATTTTTGACTGATTATGATTGTCTGTTTTATATCAGCAAAGTACTGAAACGCTGTCAAAGACTCCAGTCACCCAAGTCATAGGCTGTTCTCTCTGTTACCGCACGGCAAGCGGTACGGGAGCGCCAAGTCTAGGTCCAAAATGCTCCTAACCGCTCTGGGATAGGCGGGACAGCCACGTCCCACTTGCCAGGGAAAATGCAGATCGCCAAATTCAAATAAAATACTATAAAATCCAAACTTTCATTAAATAACACATGTAAGATACCAAATTAAAGCTACACTCGTTGTGAATCCAGCCAACATGTCATATTTCAAAAAGGATTTTCGGCGAAAGCATAAGAAGCTATTATCTGATGAAAGCACAACAGTAAACAAAGAGTAGCATATTTCAACCCTGCAGGCACCACACAAAACGCAGAAATAAAATATAAATCATGCCTTACCTTTGACGAGCTTCTTTTGTTGGCACTCCAATATGTCCCATAAACATCACAAATGGTCCTTTTGTTCTATTAATTCCGTCGATATATATCCAAAATGTCCATTTGCCGCATTTGATCCAGAAAAAAACTGCTTCCAATTTGCGCTCCGTCACTACAAAATATCTCAATTTACCTGTAAACTTTGCCAAAAGATTTCAAACTACTTTTGTAATACAACTTTAGGTATTTTTGTTTGTTGGTTTGTTTTGCTTCCACTGGTCCTGAGGCCCTTGGTAAAGTTCATGATGCTGTTGACCTTAACAAGTACCAGAACATTTTAGCCAAAAACCTGCCCACTGGGCACACAATGGTTGACTCAACGTTGTATCCAATTTAATTTCAATTAAGTTGAACCAATGTTGAATTGACAACTGTGTTCAGTGGGTGGTGGCTTCTGCCAGGTGGACCTTCCATCAAGACAATAACCCTAATCACTAATCAAATTCAACAAAGAAATTGTTAATTGACCACAAAATCAACAGCTTGCAATGGCTCTCTGTCTCCAGACTTGAACCCCATTGAAAACCTGTGGTTTGAATTGAAGAGGGCAGTCCATAAGCACAGACGAAGGAGATCAATCAGGTATCTGGAAAATTCTCTATGGAAGAATGGTCTAAGATCCCTCCCAATATGTTCTCCAATCTCATAAAACATTTTACAACATTTTATCAGTGTCGTTACCCTCGCAGGTGCTAGATTATTGAAAATAGGTGTCAATAATTTTGATTTATCTTTTTAGATTGTGCAATAAAAAAAAATATATCTTTATCTGAGCAATTGAATTAGCGGAGAATTAAACAAATATATTTTGCATACAATATAGCTTATTGATTTTATACAGTATTTTTTGCTCATCTTTATCAATTGTGTCAATAATTATGGACCCCACTACACATAGAAATACACACATCTTACATGTGTTCCTAACGACAAGCCGAGTTGCAGCCTTGTAACAGAATAGCACAGCGGCCGTCTATGTGCATGGCATTGGACAAGGCTTTACCCCAAATGACACCCTATTCCCTTTATAGTGCACTACTCTTGACGAGAGCCCTATTGGCCGTGGTCAAAGGTAGTGCACTATAAAGGGAATAGGTTGCCATGTGGGACACAGCCCAGGAGTGTCCGTCCTTTTAATCTTAGCACAAGGATCCCGTTAACGGGATCAAAATTGACAACATCCGGTGAAGCTGGAGCGCGCCAAATTCAAATTACAAAATTGTAATATTAAACATTCATGAACATACCAGTGTCCTACATCATTTAAAAGCTTAACTTCTTGTTAATCCAGCCGCTTTGTCAGATTTCAAAGAGGCTTTACAGCGAAAGCATACCATGCGTTTATTTGAGGACAGCGCCCCGCTTACAAAAGCATTAAAAACATTTTCCAAACCAGTAGAGGGGTCAGAAAAGTCAGAAATAGCAATAAAATAAATCACTTACCTTTGAAGATTTTCCTCTGTTTGCAATCCCAAGGGTCCCAGCTACACAACAAATTGTTGTTTTGTTCGATAAAGTCCTTCTCTATATCCCAAAAAGTCAGTTTAGTTGGCGTGTTTGATTCAGTAATCCACCCGTTCAACATGCATACAAAGGAATCCCAAAAGTTACCAATAAACTTCGTCCAAACAAGTCAAACAACGTTTCTAATCAATCCTCAGGTACCCTAATATGTAAATAAATGATCAAATTTAAGACTGAATGTAGTAGTTCAATACCGGAGATAAATAACGAGGTGCGCACCCTCATCTACACGGGCTACAAGGCTACAGTCAAAATGAGAGCCACCTTGAAAAACTACAATTACTAAGTCATTTTTCAAAAAACAAGCCTTAAACCCTTTCCAAAGACTTGACATCTAGTGGAATCCATATGAACTGCAATCTGGGAGCTATTTATTTGTATATCCCATAGACAAACGTTGAGATGGAAAGTGACCTCAAAAAAACAACATCTGGATGGATTTTTCTAGGGTTTTCACCTGCAATATCAGTTATGTTATACTCACAGACCTGACATGAACAGTTTTAGAAACTGCCGAGTGTTTTCTATCCAATGCTACCAATTATATGCATATACTAGCTTCTGGGCCTGAGTAACAGGCAGTTTACTTTGGGCACGTAATTTATCCGAACTTCCAAACACTGCACCCTAGCTCTAAGAGGTTCACCCATCTAGAATTGTTCCTAACACATCCTCTGAAATGGACCCCATCCTCAGAATGTCTCAGGGTGGAGTTAGTATCCTCCCACTCAGAAAGTTTAGCAGCACAGCCTAGCCTCCTTAAGCTACTTGGGCCTGTGAGAATACATCGAAAGTGCATCTTTCCTTCCTAGACATGATTGGACAGGTAAGCAAGAGCTCGACCATAGCTTTCACCTGTCCAGTCAATTATAATACTTCAGGGAAGGGAGTAAGGAAATATGTGCTGTTAAAGAATTTGAATTCGCTTGAAGGTAATAAAAGCAAGTTTGAATGGAGGAAGGAATACATTGACCTTGCACAGAGTGGTCTCTAAAACACAGCGCGCTGAACAATCGGCAGACCAACGCTAGATCCACATTTGGTGCGATATGTGCAACCCTTTACCTTGTGGTTTTATGGACATTTTTGGTCTTTGTAACGTGTAAATGCACCAAAAGGAATATAATTAATCCTCTAGCCTATTAAATTTCCCCACAACTCATGAAATTCCATTAGGCCGCCATTTTAACACATTTACAATGGGACTTAATCGGGGTGAAGTCTGGCACCAGGATGAGGTTAGACGTGATACACAGTCATTGATTTACCATTTCTGCTGCGTCGTGAGGTGCAGCCATGTCATGTTAATAAAGATAGACTTGTCCTGAACCCTAAAGTTCTTCTCATCTCCTCTCCATGGCACAGTGTCGGTGCATGCCACTGTAATATCCCAATATCTTACACACAGCAAGATTTACCTCAGCACAATCTCTGAGGGTATGATATCTGTTTTTCTCTATCGAAACATTCAGCGCTAGTGTTCCATATCCAAAGGCTTCAATCATTGCAGCATTGCAATGCTTGGTATGTCACCTGAATAATGCTTAGAAATGGCCTTTCAAAACAACTGAATGAGAGACTATTTTATGTAACTAGGCAAGTCAGTTAAGAACAAATTATTATTTACAATGACGGCCTACACCGGCTAAACCCGGATGACGATTAGCCAATTGTGAGCCACCCTATGGGACTCCCAATCACGAACAATTGTGATACCGCCTGGATTTGAACCAGGGTGTCTGTAGTGACCTCTCAAGAACTGAGATGCAGTGCCTTAGACCTCTGCGCCACTCAGAACCTTGTATCTTTACTTTACTACCAGTAAAGATTTGTTCCCAGGCCTAGTACAGTTCCCTGTATGTACATCCTGTGGTTACATATTCTTAATTTAGGCCTTTGTTTGAGTCTGACTCAGGGCTGAATCATCTGTCCATTAGCCTAGCTAACATTTCCCTCTGCAATTACCACCATGTCAGATTGACAAAATAAAAACGCCTGAGAAGTATGTTAATCTGGTTCCTATGTTTAACTGTATGTCTAAGAGTGCATCCCAAATGACACCCTATTCCTTATATAAAGTAGTGCTAAGGAGTAGGGTACTAAGTGGAGTGATGATGGGGAGCCTTGCCAAAAGGCTTCGGCATGTAAATGCAGGTCTTAGTTTTCAGCCGTCATTAGCTTTCATCAGGGAGCTAGGCTCTGTCACCACGGGCCCAAATTGTTTTAAATGCAGTGCAATTAACTGAGCTGAAGTTGATACTTAGTGGATGAGGAAAGTATGGTGTCTCTTAAGAGCCTTTTGTATAGGGGATTTGTTTGCCGTGCGCTGGTCTTTTAAAACTGGCCAACTAAGTAAAAATAAGGCTTATGGTAAACCATAAATGACGGGTACAGTGAATATGCTCCTAATGGCACCCTATACCCTATCTAGTGTACTACTTTTGACCAGAGTCCGCTAGGGGCCCTGGACAAAAGTAGTACACTATATAGGGAATAGGGTGCCATTTGGGAGGCAGACATTGTCTAACCAGCCAGCCATTGTCTAACCAGCCAGCCAACTCAGATGTGAATTGCTGGATTAGATGTGAATTGCTGGATTACCCAGTCTCTTAATTAAGAACTCGACATAACAATTGGGCTTTAATGATTAATCCATTTTGTTCTACTTTGGTTTTGGATATTAAATGCCCCTACTTTTTAATAGCTCCTTGTAAGGACAGAGCTTCAGGCTTGCGTCCCCAAAAGGCACCCTATTTCCTATTGTGTCTCGTCCAAAATAGTGCACTATAGAGGGAATAGTGTGTCATTTGGGACAAAATCCTAACTCCACCTGGAGCACATGAGGGAGTGGAGCTCCTCTTTTCTCCTTCAAAATTGGACACAAATTTGCCTGAAATGTATGGTTGAGGCTTGACCTGAACTACAAAAACATGATGTTCTCTTGAATCCCCACCTGCACCCTAGCAGCAGGTGCCTTCATGAGTTATGGACATAATTTCAGGCTTGAGACACGAGGCCCAATTTGGTTTGATCACATGAAACTAGATTCTGTTAGCACATGTATGTATCATATAATCAACATTAAAATATGTCTGGCTGTCTAGGGTGTCTGTCTGTGTCTTCATTCCCCCTGAAGACCACCTTAGTTCGCAGGCATGAAACACTGTTGGCAATGGCCCCTAGCAGGTACTCACTTGCTGGAGCAACTTTGCTTGTAGTTTTTTGTAGATTTCTTTATTTTCCATTTGCAACGGAAATGTATCTTTTGCATAATCCATTCTCCCTGGTAGACATACGCACAAATACAGTACATAGATACAGTGGGGTCCGAAATGATTGACACTCTTGATAAAGATGAGCAAAAATGACTGTATAAAATAAATAATTAAAATACTTAGCTATATTGTATAATCCCAAAAATTGCTCAGAGAAAGAGATTTTGAGTAATAAAACAAATACTAAAATAAACACTACCGGTCAAAAGTTTTTGAACACCTTTTCATTCAAGGGTTTTTCTTTATATTTAGTATTTTCTACATTGCAGAATAATAGTGAAGACATCAACACTATGAAATGACACATATAGAATCATGTAGTAACAAAAACTGTGTTAAACAAATCTAAATATATTTGAGACTCTTCAAATAGCCCTTTGATTTTGATGACAGCTTTGCACACTCTTTGCATTCTCTCAACCAGCTTCATGAGGTGGCATGCATTTCCTGGCATGCATTTCAATTAACAGGTGCCTTGTTAAAAGTTAATTTGTGGAATTTCTTTCCTTTAATGCGTCTGAGCCAATCAGTTGTGTTGTGACAAGGTATACAGAAGATAGCCCTATTTTGTAAAAGACCAAGTCCATATTATGGCAAGCACAGCTCAAATAAGCAAAGAGAAAAGACAGTCCATCATCACTTTAAGACATGAAGGTCAAGAACTTTGAAAGTTTCTTCGAGTGCAGTCGCAAAAACCATCAAGAGCCATGATGAAACTGGCTTTCATGAGGACCGCCACAGCAATGGAAGACCCAGTTACCTCTGCTGCAGAGGATAAGTTCATTAGAGTTAGCAGCCACCAGAAATTGCAGCCCAAATAAATGCTTCAGAGTTCAAGTAATATACACATCTCAACATCAACTGCTCAAAGAAGACTGTTTAAATCAGGCCTTCGTGGTTGAATTGCTGCAAAGAAACCACTACTAAAGGACACCAATAATAAGAAGAGACTTGCTTGGGCCAATAAACACAAGCAATGGACATTAGACTGATGGAAGTAAGTTGTTTGGTCTGGAGTCCAAATTTTAGATTTTTGGTTCCAACCGCAGTGTCTTTATGAGATGCGGTGTGGGTGAACTGATGTATATTTCCCACTGTAAAGCATGGAGGAGGAGGTGTGGGGGTGCTTTGCTGGTGACACTCTCTGTAATTTATTTAGAATTCAAGGCACACAACCAGCCTGGCTACCACAGCATTCTGCAGCGATACACCATCCCATCTGGTTTGGGCTTATTGGGACGCTCATGAGTTTTTCAACAGGACAATGACCCAACACACCTCCAGGCTGTATAAGGGCTATTTTACCAAGAAGGAGAGTGATGGAGTGCTGCATCAGAAGACCTGGCCTCCACAATCCCCCGACCTCAACCAAATTTAGATGACCGAGTGAAGAAAAAGCAGCCAACAAGTGCTCAGCATTTGTGGAAACTCCTTCAAGACTGTTGGAAAAGTATTCTAGCTGAAGCTGGTTGAGAGAATGCCAATAGTGTGCAAAGTTGTCATCAAGGCAAAGGGTGGCTATTTGAAGAATCTAAACTATATCTTGATTTGTTTAACACTTTTTTGGCTACTACATGATTCCATATGTGTTATTTCATAGTTTTTATGTCTTCACTATTATTCTACAATGTAGGAAATAGTCAAATGAAGGAAAACCCTTGAATGAGTAGGTGTTCTAAAACTTTTGACTGGTAGTGTATGTCAGAATTATTGACATCCTGTTTTCAATACCACTGTTTTCAATACCTCACCTTGCAAGGATAACGACACTGATCCTTTTTCAATGGGTTTCAATTCCGGAGACTGAGATGGCCATTGCAAAATGGCGATTTTTTTAAAAACTATTTATTTGTGGATTTTGATGTGTGCTTGGGGTTATTGCGTTGCTGAAAGATCCACTTACAGCCAAGTTTCAGCCTCTTGTCAGAGGCAAGCAGGTTTTTGGCTAAAATGTCCTGGTACTGGGGAAAGTTCTTGATGCCCAGGGGCCCTAGGACCAACAGAAGCAAAATAGCCCCCTAACATAAAAAAAATCCACCACCATGTTGTACAGCAGGTATGGGGTTCTTTTCTGCTCATGCATTGTCATTGACGCCAAACCCATCACTGGTTTTGTGTGGCCAAAGAGCTTTATTTTCATGTAACCCAACAAATGCAAACGGCAGAAGTTTTCTAAACAGTATTGGCACGTGGATTGGAACCAGTACATTGGTCAGATGACATGAACATAGAGCTCTTTGACCACGCTTACCGATGGTGGGTTTGTAGTCGAATTGAGAATCAATGAAAAAAATTAAAACATGGAGTGGGGGCCGTGAGAGTCATTTATTCAGATACATTTCAAGCCCTGCTGGTCATCTGTTATTCAAGATGTTCATAATCTGGCCTTGTAATATTGTAATCTCCACTCGGCACAGTCAGAAGAGGACTGGTCACCCCTCAGAGCCTGGTTCCTCTCTAGGTTTCTTCCTAGGTTCCTGCCTTTCTAAGGAGTTTTTCCTAGCCACTGTATCAAATCAAATTATAATCAAATGTATTTATATAGCCCTTCGTACATCAGCTGATATCTCAAAGTGCTGTACAGAAACCCAGCCTAAAACCCCAAACAGCAAGCAATGCAGGTGTAGAAGCACGGTGGCTAGGAAAAACTCCCTAGAAAGGCCAAAACCTAGAGGAACCAGGCTATGTGGGGTGGCCAGTCCTCTTCTGGCTGTGCCGGGTGGAGATTATAACAAAACATGGTCAAGATGTTCAAATGTTCATAAATGACCAGCATGGTCGAATAATAATAATAAGGCAGAATAGTTGAAACTGGAGCAGCAGCACAGTCAGGTGGACTGGGGACAGCAAGGAGTCATCATGTCAGGTATTCCTGGGGCATGGTCCTAGGGCTCAGGTCCTCTGAGAGAGAGAAAGAAAGAGAGAATTAGAGAGAGTATATGTGGGATGGCCAGTCCTCTTCTGGCTGTGCCGGGTGGAGATTATAACAGAACATGGCCAAGATGTTCAAATGTTCATAAATGACCAGCATGGTCAAATAATAAGGCAGAACAGTTGAAACTGGAGCAGCAGCACAGCCAGGTGGACTGGGGAC
Organism: Oncorhynchus mykiss; assembly: GCF_057628025.1. Classification (NCBI taxonomy): domain Eukaryota; kingdom Metazoa; phylum Chordata; class Actinopteri; order Salmoniformes; family Salmonidae; genus Oncorhynchus; species Oncorhynchus mykiss. Next base: position 59,474,537 of record NC_143025.1, on the reverse strand, counting down.
AGCAAGGAGTCATCGTGTCAGGTAGTCCTGGGGCATGGTCCTAGGGCTCAGGTCCTCCGAGAGAGAGAAGGAGAGAATTAGAGAACGCACACTTAGATTCACACAGGACACCGAATAGGACAGGAGAAGTACTCCAGATATAACAAACTGACCCTAGCCCCCCGACACATAAACTACTGCAGCATAAATACTGGAGGCTGAGACAGGAGGGGTCAGGAGACACTGTGGCCCACTCCGAGGACACCCCCGGACAGGGCCAAACAGGAAGGATATAACCCCACCCACTTTGCCAAAGCACAGCCCCCACACCACTAGAGGGATATCTTCAACCACCAACTTACCATCCTGAGACAAGGCTGAGTATAGCCCACAAAGACCTCCGCCACGGCACAACCCAAGGGGGGGGGGGGGGGGGGGCGCCAACCCTGTAATAGCTTTTTCTTTGAAACAAGAAAATTATTTTATATTTTTTATAAAAAGAGCTTTGACTGGAATTGCAGTAGTCTATATGGCAGATGACAAGTGCCCGAATTAGGACCTGCACTGTGAAGAAAGGTCATACTCTACAGGTGTTGTAGAGCATGAACTTGCAGGAGCGAGTTACTGATTTGATGTTTGCAGAGAATGACGGGGTGTTGTCCAGGGTCACGCCAAGGTTCTTTGCACTCTGGGAGGGCTTAGCCCCCTCAGTTCAAACTTAGGCCCCTTTTAGTCTTATGTTCTTTATAAAAATAGCAAAAAGTTCAAATGATTGAGTGACAGGTTGGCGCAAAACAAATCTGTATCTCCTCTGCGCTGTGTCAGCACAATGGACAGTGTGTGTAGGGGGGTGGCTATGGAAAGCCACTTGGGAGGTATCGATCCTTTTGGGTTTCCATAAAAAGCTGGAATAAATGCTTCTCATCTCTGTGGTAGGCTAAGTGAATAATGTGACACGCCTCCCTCTGCACTCTGGTGAGGAGGTCGTGTTGGAGGCCGAACTGTCTCCTTCCTGCTCCTCTGCTGTTCCAGGAGTGTCTGCCCTATTATGGGGTGTGTGAGGTTTTTATCCCGACTGACACTGAGTTGATTATGACCGAGCTCTCTCTGGAGCCTGGAGAGGGTGTGCTCTGACCCTTTCTCTGGGCTTGGAGAGAAAATAACTGCACCGCAAAATGTTCCTGGGTGTGGCACAGAAGTTGTCACTGCTGGGGGGGGTCTACGTCCTGACAATGTATTAAGATTACTGCTTATGTGTGAGGAACGTGTCTCAAGCGTAATGTAAAATGTAGAGACCAGAATCAGTGGGAGCGGTGTCTGGCAACAGGCACATTTCTCTCCACTGACTCTCACCAATTCTTTATCACTATTTGTTTCATTGTGTAAATTGTTTGTCAATGTTTTATCAATACCCCATGAGAAATATATTCATCATTGAAGTTACTGTTAATCCCAACATAGTCCCACATTAATTTACAATGTTTGGTTAAATATACAGTTGAAGTCGAAAGTTTACGTACCATCCATATTGAGGTACATATCACACAACATTAAACTTGATGGAGAAACCATATACATACACTCCAAACAAAGACAACAAAGAAATTGACAATAAACTGGTAAAGAACATTATTTTTTACAAGTGTTGAGCAATTTGTGAGCTCTCCAAACAATGTTTCCACTTGGAAAATGAGAATGGACAGTTGAAGTCGGAGGTTTACATACACATAGGTTGGAGTCATTTAAACTTGTTTTTCAACCACTCCACAAATTTCTTATTAACAAACTATAGTTTTGGCAAGTCTGTTAGGACATCTACTTTGTGCATGACACAAGAAATATTTCCAACATTTGTTAACAGACAGATTATTTCAGAACGTGGTACCTTCAGGCCTTTGGAAATTGCTCCCAAGGATGAACTAGACTTGTGGAGGCCTCCAAATATTTGGTCTTGGCTGATTTCTTTTCATTTTCCCATGATGTCAAGCAGAGGCACTGAGTTTGAAGGTAAGCCTTGAAATTCATCCACAGGAACACCTCGAATTGACTCAAATTATGTAAATTAGCTTCTAAATCAGAATATTCTAAAGTCATGACATTTTCTGGAATTTTCCAACCTGCTTAAAAGCATAGTCATCTTAGTGTATGCACACTTCTGAACCACTGGAATTGTGATACAGTGAATTATAAGTGAAAAAATCTGTCTGTTAACAATTGTTGGAATAAAATACTTGCGTCATGCACAAAGTAGATGCCCTAACCGACTTGCCAAAACTATAGTTTGTTAACAAGAAATTTGTGGAGTGGTTGAAAAACAAGTTTAAATGACTCCAATATACAGTTGAAGTCATAAGTTTACATACACCTTAGCTAAATACATTTAAACTCAGTTTTTCACAATTCCTGACATTTAATCAAAAAATTCCCTGTCTTAGGATCACCACTTTTTTTTTAACAATGTGAAATGTCAGAATAATAGTAGAGAAAATTATTTATTTCAGCTTTTATTTCTTTCATCACATTCCCAGTGGGTCAGAAGTTTACATACACTCAATTAGTATTTGGTAGCATTGCCTTTAAATTGTTTAACTTGGGTCAAACGTTTTGGGTAGCCTTCCACAAGCTTTCCACAATAAGTTGGGTGAACTTTGGCCCATTCCTCCTGACAGAGCTGGTGTAACTGAGTCCGGTTCTAGGCCTCCTTGCTCGCACACACGCTTTTTCAGTTCTGCCCACAAATCTTCTATGGATGGAGGTCAGGGCTTTGTGATGGCCACTCCAATACCTTGACTTTGTTGTCCTTAAGCCATTTTGCCACAACTTTAAAAGTATGCTTGGGGTCATTGTCCATTTGGAAGACCCATTTGCGACCAAGCTTTAACTTCCTGACTGATGTCTTGAGATGTTGTTTCAATATATCCACAAAATTCTCCTCCCTCATGATGCCATCTATTTTGTGAAGTGCACCAGTCGCTCCTGCAGCAATGCACCCCCACAACATGATGCTGCCACCCCCATGCTTCACGGTTGGGATGGTGTTCTTCTGCTTGCAAGCCTCCACTTTTTTCCTCCAAACATAATGATGGTCATTATGGCCAAACAGTTCTATTTTTGTTTCATCAGACCAGAGGACATTTCTCCAAAAATTACAATCTTTGTCCCCATGTGCAGTTGCAAACCATAGTCTGGATTTTTTAATGGCGGTTTTGGAGCAGTGGCTTCTTCCTTGCTGAGCAGCCTTTCAGATTATGTTGATATAGGACTCATTTTACTGTGGATATAGATACTTTTGTAGCAGTTTCCTCCAGCATCTTCACTGCTGTTCTGGGATTGATTTGCACTTTTCGAACCAAAGTGCATTCATCTCTAGGAGACAGAACGGGTCTCCTTCCTGAGCGATATGACGGCTGTGTGGTCCCATGGTGTTTATACCTGCATACTATTGTTGTATAGATGAACATGGTACCTTCAGGCCTTTGGAAATTGCTCCCCAATAACGAACCAGACTTGTGGATGTCTACAATTCTATTCTGAGGTCTTGGCTGATTTCTTTTGATTTTCACATGATGTCAAGCAAAGAGGCACTGAGTTTGAAGGTAGGCCTTGAAAAACATACACAGGTACACCTCCAATTGACTCAAATTATGTCACTTAGCCTATCAGAAGCTTCTAAAGCCATGACATAATTTTCTGGAATTTTCCAAGCTGCTTAAAAGCACAGTCATCTTAGTATATGTACACCTCTGACCCACTGGAATTGTGATAGAGTGAATTAGAAGTGAAATAATCTGTCTGTAGACAATTGTTGGAAAAAATACTTGTGTCATGCACAAAGTAGATGCCCTAACCGACTTGCCAAAACTATAATTTGTTAACAAGAAATGTGTGGAGTGGTTGAAAAACTAGATTTATTGACTCCAACCTATGTATATGTAAAATCCAACTTTAACTGTACATTCATGCCATTCTCATTCTCCAAGTGGAAACATTGTTTGGAGAGCTCAAACTGCTCAACACTTTACCAGTTTACTGTCAATTTCTTCGTTGTCTGTTTGGAGAGCATGCATATTGTTTCTCCGTCATGTTTATTGTTCTGTGGTATATTTACCTCAAAATATATGGCCTTCGTGCCAAGTATAGGTGTGGCCAAATGTATTTAAGTGTTGTAAAAGTACTTAAGTAAAAAATACTTTAAAGTACTAATTAAGTCGTTTTTGGGGGGATCTGTACTTTACTATTTATTTTTTTCCAACTTTTACTTCACTACATTCCTAAAGAAAATAATGTACTTTTTACTCCATACATTTTCCCTGACACACAATAGTACTCATTACATTTTGACAGGAAAATGGTCCAATTCACACACTTATCAAGAAAACATCCCTGTTCATCCCTACCGTCTCTGATCTGGAGGACTCACTGAACACAAATGCTTAATTTGTAAATTGTGTTGGAGTGTGCCCCTGCTATCCGTCAATAAAAAAGAGAAAATGGTGCCATCTGGTTTGCTTAATATAATGAATTTGAAATTACTTATACTTTTACCTTTGATATTTAAGAACATTTTAGCAATTCCATTTACTTTTGTTACTTAAGTATATTTAAAACCAAATACTTTTAGACTTTTACTCAAGTAGTATTTTCCTGGGTGACTTTCACTTTTACTTGAGTAATTTTCTATTAAGGTATCTTTACTTTTGCTCAAGTATTACAATTGAGTACTTATTCCACCACTGCCATTTGGGGATGTTCCACTTACTTTAGTTCCCTTTTCGGTAACACTTGCTCGTCAAACATCTCATTCCAAAATCATGGGCATTAATATGGAGTTGGTCCCACCTTTGCTGCTCTCACAGCCTTCACTATTCTGGGAAGTCTTTCCGCTAGATGTTGGAACATTACTGTGAGGATTTGCTTCCATTCAGCCACAAGCATTAGTGAGGTTGGACACTAATGTTGGGCGATTAGGCCTGGCTCGCAGTCGGTACACACACAAACACACACACGATAACATACATACACATGGATTTAGTAATGTAGATATGTGGTAGTGGTGGAGTAGGGGCCTGAGGGCACACGGTGTGTTGTGAAATCTGTGAATGTAATGTTTTAAAATTGTATAAGCTGCATGAATTTCACTGGACCCCAGGAAGAGTAGCTGCTGCATTGTATCCATAATAAATACAAAAAATAAATACAAATTCCAATTCATCCCAAAGGTGTTCGATGTGGTTGGTTCTCAACAATCCATTTCTGTATGGACCTCACATTGTGCACAGGGGCATTGTCATGCTGAAACAGGAAAAGGCCTTCCCTAAACTGTTGCCACAAAGTTGGAAGCACAGAATCGTCTAGAATGTCATTGTATGCTGTAGAGTTAAGATTTCCCTTCACTGGAAGTAAAGGGCCTAGTCCGAGCCATGAAAAACAGCCCTTGACCATTATTCCTCCTCCACCAAACTTTACAGTTAACAATATGCATTGGGGCAGGTAGCGTTCTCCTCTTATTGTGCTGATGTTGCTTCCACAGGCAGTTTGGAACTTCGTAGTGTGTTGCAACCAAAGAATGTTTACGCGCTTCAGCACTAGGTGATCCCGTTCTGTGAACTTGTGTGGCCTACCACTGTGCGTTGTTGCTGCTAGACGTTTCAACTTCACAATAACAGCATTTAAAGTTGACAGGGGCAGCTCTAACAGGGAAGAAATTTGACAAACTGACTTGTTGGAAAGGTGGCATGCCACGTTGAAAGTCAATGAACTCTTCAGCAAGGCCATTCTACTGCCAATGTTTGTCTATGGAGTTGCTTGGCTGTGTGCTCGAGTTCTTAACAAAAACAAATTGAACCAAACACAAGTGATGAAGGGAAGAAAGGAAGATAGGGTTGGCAATATCAAGGGTTTGAAAGTTAAATTCCCACCATGGTCCAAATACAGTATGGTGAATATAAACTCAGCAAAAAAAGAAAATTCCAAATATCTTCACAGATCTTCATTGCAAAGGGTTTTAACACTGTTTCCCATGCTTGTTCAATGAACCATAAACAATTAATTAACATGCACCTGTGGAACGGTCGTTAAGACACTAACAGCTTACAGACAGTAGGCAATGAAGGTCACAGTTATGAAAAATTAGGACACTAAAGATGCCTTTCTACTGACTCTGAAAAACACCAAAAGAAAGATGCCCAGTGTCCCTGCTCATCTGCGTGAATGTGCCTTGGGCATTCTGCAAGGAGGCAAGAGGACTGCAGATGTGGCCAGGGCAATAAATTGCAATGTCGGTACTGTGAGAAGCCTAAGACAGCGCTACAGGGAGACAAGACGGATAGCTGATCGTCCTCGCAGTGGCAGACCACGTGTAACAACACCTGCACAGGATCGGTACATCCGAACATCACACCTGCTGGACAGGTACAGGATGGCAACAACAACTGCCCGAGTTACACCAGGAACGCACAATCCCTCCATCAGTGCTCAGACTGTCCACAATAGGCTGAGAGAGACAGGTCCTCACCAGACATCACCGGCAACAACGTCGTTTGTCAGTGTTCTGCCAAGGCCAGCGAAGAGCCCGGATCTCAATCCATTGAGCACATCTGGGACCTGTTGGATCAGAGGTTGAGGGCTAGGGCCATTCCCCCCAGAAATGTCTGGTAACTTGCAGGTGACTTGGAAGAGTGGGGTAACATCTCACAGGAAGAACTGGCAAATTTGGTGCAGTCAATGAGGAGGAGATGTACTGCAGTACTTATTGCAGCTGGGGGCCACACCAGATACAGACTGTTACTTTTGATTTTGACCCCCCCCCCCCCCCCCCTTTGTTCAGGGACACATTATTCCATTTCTGTTAGTCACATGTCTCAGTTGTTGAATCTTATGTTCATACACATTTACAAATGTTAAGTTTGCTGAAAATAAACGCAGTTGACAGTGAGAGGATGTTTCTTTTTTTTCCTGAGTTCATGTACATTATTAACTAACTTATTTTTCATCTACTTCTAAAACCCTTTGATGTGGAAATTCTTACACAGGGACACTCAAAGTCAATCTTAAATGAATTATTGTTTACCTCTAGGCTGAAACCTGAGATATCGTTCTCAAAACTGAAATATCATTCTCAGAACAAGGGTCTGGTTGTACTGCCAAATTGCAGATTCATAATTACATGAACACAGAAATTGGTTTATAGAAAAGCACCAACATAGAAATAGATAAATAGAAAAGCACCAACATAACATCTCACATCACACCTTGTTAATGATCTGTCCTCACTCTTTATATATTACCTCCTGACTTTGAAATACTTCTAAAGCAATCAATAATATCCCTTAACTTCTTATGGCTGGGGGCAGTATTGAGTAGCTTGGATGAATAAGGTGCCCAGAGTAAACTGCCTGCTACTCAGGCCCAGTTGCTAAAATATGCATATTATTAGTAGATTGGGATAGAAAGCACTGAAGTTTCTCATTTTTTTCAATGATGTCTGTTAGTATAACAGAACACATATGGCAGGCAAAAACCTGAGAAAAAATCCAACCAGGAAGTGGGAAATCTGAGGTTTGTAGTTTTAACTCTTTGCCTATCAAATATACAGTGTCTATGGGGTCAAATTGCACTTCCACTAGATGTCAACAGTCTTTAGAACCTTGTTTGATGCTTCTACTGTGAATGAGTGGGGAATGGGAGATGAATGAGTCAATGGTCTGGCAGAGTGGCATGAGCTGGTCACGCGCGTTCCATTGCATTTCTGAAGACAAAGGAATTCTCCGGTTGGAACATTATTAAAGATTTATGTTAAAAATATCCTAAAGATTAATTCTATACTTTGTTTGACATGTTTCTACGGACTGTAATGGAACTATTTGACTTTTTTGTCTGGCCTGCGCATCATGAATTTGGATTAGTGGGCTAAACGCGCGAACAAAAAGGAGGTATTTGGACATAAATTACGGACTTTATCGAACAAATCAAACATTTATTGTGGAACTGAGATTCCTCAAAGTGCATTCTGATGAAGATCATCAAAGGTAAATTAATATTTATAATGTTATTTCTGACTTCTGTTGACTCCACAACATGGCGGATATCTGTATGGCTTGATTTGTTGTCTGAGCGCTGTACTCAGATTTTTGCATGGTGTGCTTTTTCGGTAAAGTTTTTTTGTAATCTGACACAGCGGTTGCATTAAGGGGAAGTGTATCTATAATTCCATCCATGATAGTTGTATCTTTTATCAATGTTTATTATGAGTATTTCTGTAAATTGATGTGGCTCGCTGCAAAATCACCGGATGTTTTGGAACTACTAAACAACGCGCCAATGTAAACTCAGATTTTTGTATATAAATATGAACTTTATCGAACAAAACATACATGATTTGCATAACATGAAGTCCTATGAGTGTCATCTGATGAAGATCATCAAAGATTAGTGGTGAATTTTATCTCAATTTCTGCTTTTTGTGACTCCTCTCTTTGGCTGGAAAAACGGCTGTGTTTTTCTGTGACTAGGTGCAGACCTAACATAATCGTTTGGTGTGCCTCCGTCGTAAAACCTTTTTGAAATCGGACACTGGTGGGATTGGTGGTGGGATTGACAAGTATCTTTAAAATGGTGTAAAATACTTATGTTTGAGGAATTTTAATTATGAGATTTCTGTTGTTTTGAATTTGGCGCTCTGCACTTTCACTGGCTGTTGTCATATCGATCCCGTTAGCGAGATTCAAGCCATAAGACGTTTTAATGTCCTTATATCCCATGTTACAACAACAGTGATTTGACAGAGAGAAAACATAGTATTGACATCATACTACCTACTACTACGACATCATACATAATAGAACAGTTCTAATGGTCATTCCTCAGGTCAACTTCTCTTTAATGACTGTGTCCGAAATGGCACCCTTTACCTAAAGTGGCAAGAAAAAGTATGTGAACCTTTTGGAATTACCTGGATTTCTGCATAAATTGGACATCAGATTTGATCAGATCTTCATCTAAGTCACAACAATAGACAGTGTGCTTAAAATAATAACACAAATTGTATTTTTCTTGTCTATATTAAATACATAATTTACACATTCACAGTGTAGGTTGTAAAAAGCATGTGAAACCCTAGGCTAATGACTTCTGCAAAAGCTAATTGGAGTCAGCTAACCTGGAGTCCAATCAATGAGACGAGATTGGAGATGTTGGTTAGGGCTGCCTTGCCCTATAAAAAAAACACTCACTGAATTTGAGTTTGTTATTCACAAGAAGCATTGCCGGATGTGAACCATGCCTCAAACCAAAGAGATCACAGAAGACCTAAGATTAAGAATTGTTGATTTGCATAAAGCTGGAAAGGGTTACAAAAGTATCTCTAAAAGCCTTGATGTTCATCAGTTCACGGTAAGACAAATTGTCTATAAATTGAGAAAGTTCAACACTGTTGCTACTCTCCCTAGGAGTGGCCGTCCTGCAAAGATGACTGCAAGAGCACAGCGCAGAATGCTCAATGAGGTAAGAAGAATCCTAGAGTGTCAGCTAAAGACTTACAGAAATCTCTGGAACATGCTAACATCTCTGTTGACGAGTCTAAGATACAGTGCCTTGCGAAGGTATTCGGCCCCCTTGAACTTTGCAACCTTTTGCCACATTTCAGGCTTCAAACATAAAGATATAAAACTGTATTTTTTTGTGAAGAATCAACAACAAGTGGGACACAATCATGAAGTGGAACGACATTTATTGGATATTTCAAACTTTTTTAACAAATCAAAAACTGAAAAATTGGGCGTGCAAAATTATTCAGCCCCTTTACTTTCAGTGCAGCAAACTCTCTCCAGAAGTTCAGTGAGGATCTCTGAATGATCCAATGTTGACCTAAATGACTAATGAGGATAAATACAATCCACCTGTGTGTAATCAAGTCTCCGTATAAATGCACCTGCACTGTGATAGTCTCAGAGGTCCGTTAAAAGCGCAGAGAGCATCATGAAGAACAAGGAACACACCAGGCAGGTCCGAGATACTGTTGTGAAGAAGTTTAAAGCCGGATTTAGATACAAAAATATTTCCCAAGCTTTAAACATCCCAAGGAGCACTGTGCAAGCGATAATATTGAAATGGATAGAGTATCAGACCACTGCAAATCTACCAAGACCTGGCCGTCCCTCTAAACTTTCAGCTCATACAAGGAGAAGACTGATCAGAGATGCAGCCAAGAGGCCCATGATCACTCTGGATGAACTGCAGAGATCTTTAGCTGAGGTGGGAGACTCTGTCCATAGGACAACAATCAGTCGTATATTGCACAAATCTGGCCTTTATGGAAGAGTGGCAAGAAGAAAGCCATTTCTTAAAGATATCCATAAAAAGTGTTGTTTAAAGTTTGCCACAAGCCACCTGGGAGACACACCAAACATGTGGAAGAAGGTGCTCTGGTCAGATGAAACCAAAATTGAACTTTTTGGCAACAATGCAAGATGTTATGTTTGGCGTAAAAGCAACACAGCTGAACACACCATCCCCACTGTCAAACATGGTGGTGGCAGCATCATGGTTTGGGCCTGCTTTTCTTCAGCAGGGACAGGGAAGATGGTTAAAATTGATGGGAAGATGGATGGAGCCAAATACAGGACCATTCTGGAAGAAAACCTGATGGAGTCTGCAAAAGACCTGAGACTGGGACGGAGATTTGTCTTCCAACAAGACAATGATCCAAAACATAAAGCAAAATCTACAATGGAATGGTTCAAAAATAAACATATCCAGGTGTTAGAATGGCCAAGTCAAAGTCCAGACCTGAATCCAATCGAGAATCTGTGGAAAGAACTGAAAACTGCTGTTCACAAATGCTCTCCATCCAACCTCACTGAGCTCGAGCTGTTTTGCAAGGAGGAATGTGAAAAAATGTCAGTCTCTCGATGTGCAAAACTGATAGAGACATACCCCAAGCGACTTACAGCTGTAATCGCAGCAAAAGGTGGCGCTACAAAGTATTAACTTAAGGGGGCTGAATAATTTTGCACGCCCAATTTTTCAGTTTTTGATTTGTTAAAAAAGTTTGAAATATCCAATAAATGTCGTTCCACTTCATGATTGTGTCCCACTTGTTGTTGATTCTTCACAAAAAAATACAGTTTTATATCTTTATGTTTGAAGCCTGAAATGTGGCAAAAGGTCGCAAAGTTCAAGGGGGCCGAATACTTTCGCAAGGCACTGTATGTAAAACACTAAACAAGAATGGTGTTCATGGTAGGACACCATGGAAAAAGCCACTGCTGTCCAAAAAAAACTTTGCTGCATGTCTGAAGTTTGCAAAAGCGCACTTGGATGTTCCATGAGCTACTGGCAAAATATTCTGTGGACAGATAAAACTACAGTTGAGTTGTTTGGAAGGAACACAACCCTATGAGTGGAGAAAAAAAAGGCACAGCACACCAACATCAAAACCTCATCCTAACTGTAAAGCATGGTGGAGGGAGCATCATGGCTGGAGACATATTTCCCTCACTAACTTTAAACATCAGCTATCTGAGTAGCTAAACGATCGCTGCAGCTGTACATAGCCCATCTATAAATAGCCCACCCAATCTACCTACCTCATCCCCATATTGTTTTAATTTTATTTTCTGCTCTTTTGCACCCCCGTATTTCTACTTGCACATCCCCATCTATCACTCCAGTGTTAATTTGCTAAATTGTAATTACTTCGCTACTATGGCCTATTTATTGCCTTACCTGCTCACGCCATTTGCACACACTGTATATAGACTCTTTTTTTCTATTGTGTTGACTGTACGCTTGTTTATTCCATGTGTGACTCTGTTGTTTGTGTCGCACTGCTTTGCTTTATCTTGGTCTGGCCGCAGTTGTAAATGAGAACTTGTTCTCAACTAGCCTACCTGGTTAAATAAAGGTGAAATAAAAAAAAATGGTTTGGGGCTGCCTCAGGGCCTGGACAGCCCTGATGGAAAAATGAATTCAAGTTTATCAAGACATTTTGCAGGAGAATGTTAGACTATCTGTCCGCCAATTGAAGCTCAACAGAAGTTGGTTGACGCAACAGGACAACGACCCAAAACACAGAAGTAAATCAACAACAGAAGAAAATACGCCTTCTGGAGAGGCTCAGAGTCCTGACCTCAACCCGATTGAGATGCTGTGGCATGACCTCGAGAGCAGTTCACACCAGACATCCCGAGAATATTGCTAAACTGAAACAGTTTTGTAAAGCGGAATGGTCCAAAATTCCTCCTGACCGTTGTGCAGGTCTGAGCCGCAACTACAGAAAACATTTGGTTGAGGTTGTTGCTGCCAAAGGAGGGTCAACCAGTTATTAAATCCAAAGGTTCACCTACCTTTTCCACCCTGCACTGTGAATGTTTACACAGTGTGTTCAATAAAGACATGAAAATGTATAATTGTTTGTGTGTTATTAGTTTAAGCAGACTGTTGTTGTGACCTAGATGAAGATCAACTTTACTGACCAATTTATGCAGAAACCAGGTATTTCCAAAGGGTTCACATACTTTTTCTTGCCACTGTACATCGTGCACTACTTTTGAGAAGAGCACTAGGGAATAGGATATTATTTGGGATTCAGCCAATGACCGAGTTAAGAGGAAGACCAAGGGGGCATATTTCATCTGAGCCATATTAGATGTGTCTGACAAGCATAGACATCTTAACCGGAGGAGATTATGCTATTAAACACAGACTAAGATTATGAATTAAACACAGTCTAGTAATCAAGACAATCACACGTTGAGGAAGGAACCTAATTTAGAACCTAGATTCTGGATGGCACATTTGGTGGCATCCCAAACGGCACCCTATTTCCTTCAAACAGCACCTTATTCCCTTTAAAATACCCTACTTTTGACCAGAGCCCATAGTGCACTAGAAAAGGGAACAGGGTGCCATTTGGGATGTAACCTTGATGTGGTTGGAGAAAGAGTTCACTTCATTTTTAGGACTAAGACCCCTAAAGGCCTGAGCCTTGCATTCATCATAATTAACCCCTGTAGCACACTCAGCTTCCTGTGCTAATCATGCAGTGAGCCACAGCACCAGATTGACTTTCAAATTAGAGCCACTAACAATGCTTGAGTCCCAAATGGCACTAGATTACCTCTATATAGGGAATAGTGTGCCATTTGGTAGTCACACGTAGCGCTGATACACCTTTAGGTTGTCAGGGCAACCTAAAGAATGGTGAACAGGGGGAGACCGATAATGGGAATTATGTTTGTCTTGCTTTATGAACACAATGGAATTGGGCGTGTATTACATTTTAAATTAATTTCTATGGCCTAAGTGAAAATTACATTCACTTTGTCAGTGGTTCTAAGTATAGCCACATGGAAGGAGGTGATATTATAAAAAAACGTGGAAGAATTATCCTCTACTGTTAAACCTATTCGTCTTTACTTCTTTTGCTTCGTACAACAAGGAGAAAGCCGTTAGAGATATATCAACAAGCTTCCTCATTTACAAGCATTGCAATTTGTAAAGCCATAAAAACAGTTAATATAGTGCTTTATTTACCTCACTCAAAATACAGGACAGTTAGAAAAGGGTCTGTGCAAGGATCTTTGAGTACACTGAAAGGTGACATACAGCACTGCTCTCCACAAAAAGAACAGGGAATTAATATTCAAACCGATGCATTTTGGCAGCAGGACAGATTGTAACTTTCTTTCTACAGATGAACATATATGCGGCAAAGGAAAGAGTGAGCGGAGTCATACTCAAAAAACGGACTGAGACAGGGAGGGACTAAGAAACATACGTTTTCCTTTTGCTACGGTGTGCACTAATGAATAACGACCATGAGCTGGTAGGTTGTTTGCCAACTAATATGTATGGCCCACTCTAGACAGGGACCTGTGTTCCACAATCCAATGTATGGATTCTTTGTCGTGGTTTGAAACTCAGGCATCCCAGAGAGTCGGTTGGTAGAGTGTCTTTTGGCCTAACTGAATTGGATTATGAATATAATACAGATCATAATAGATGAAATAGATATTGATCAACTCGTTATCCTATCCATGAGAGTATATTCTGTTACGACGACAAGAAGATTAAATTATATTTTCAAATCATGTTCTGTTGGTGTGTGGGACAAATCCAAGTCAATGGATTTTTCCGAAATGGCACCCTATTCCTTATGTAGTGCACTACATTTTACCAGAGTTATATGGGCCCAGGTCAAAAGTAGTGCACTAAATAGGGAATAGGGTGCCATTTGGTATGCAGGCCATAAAGGACAGGGGCAGAACTAAGTGTTGCGGGAGCATGAAGAACAGCTGTAGAATTGCAAATAAATACATCACATGAACAAAAGTGTCCATAATGTAATAGATTTGCAACAAGGCTGAACAAGCACTCTCTAGCCTCTCTCCACTAAATTGGAATCAAGCCAAGCGTATATTTTCTAAACAACATTAGGAGAGTAATAGCCTTGACGACCTTTATCTGTGTGTTGTGTTTGCTAATGATTTCAGGCTATTCGTTTTTGAAGTTCTGCAGGTTAACACATCTGCTCTCTCCTTCCAACAGGAAGAGAATCTTATGTCAATAAGAGAAGCAGCACAGAGGACTCTGATCCAAAGGCAATAACACACACCTTGTGTGTGTTAGAGCTGATGCATGCATATCGTGACACAGTGGAGAGGACTAGTGAGTAAAGTAGCCTGGTGCCGGCATGTTGACATTGCAGTCAGTCTTGTACTATTATGAAACGGTTGCTACCTGTTTTTGTATCCGTCAAAAGGCTATAGTGTTGTCTGGACCAACTCCATCTTTTCATGACTTTTAATGTGTTTAGAAGCTATAGGGCTCTACCCAAAAGTAGTGCACTATACAGGGAATAGGGTGCCAATAGGAGCATGTCCTGTGTCCTTACAGTCCCCATAGATGAAAATGCCATCAAAATATGGCAATGATGTACAACATTTATAAATGGGAAGCCACACAACCCCATACACACAAACTACTTCTATGAACATACAACTTGGCTGAGTGAATGTGGGGATTGAATTGTTCTGCTAGTCATGTTAAAGTAAATGTAAATTGTGGTGGCTTAGCTGGTAGGCAACAGTATTGCTTTTACAAATTAAGACAAACACTTTATGGGGTGAATGGGTCACTGTCTATCTGGCAAAAGCCAACAAACTGTAGCTGTCAATGTTTACATATCACCACAGGAGACGAGCTAGGTGAGGAACATTAGATGATTGAGTGGATTAACCTCTATCCAAATAAGGTACCAATGAGCCTATTTAAAATGGCTGTGTGGATGCAAGTTGTAGCCTACCAGTTGTCTGTCTCAAAACAAGTGATAGTGGTACAGCATTAACAGTGGTGAAAGAGTGAAAGTTAGGCCCATTTTATCTAAATGTCTTGAAGTGGGCTTTGCTCCCAAAGATGACAGAGAGCACTAATTCAGATTACAATTGATCTTACAGCACAAGTGAAGACATTGTCCAGGTCCCAAATGGGACCCTATTCCCTACACCACTCCTCATAGGGCTATGGTCAAAACTAGTGCACTATATAGTGAATAGGGTGCCATTGGTCAGGGTGCGATCAGACCAATGCAGGAGAGGTGTTGGGACCAGAGTATTTTGACTCACCAATAAGTCTTGAGATGACTACTGTACTTCTTTGGCTTCGTGTAGTTGAATATTATCAGGAGCAAAGTTTAACATCCTGCAAAATCACAAGTGGGAATACACTTAAATAGTCTACCTTTGTTCATGAGCAGGCACAGACCCTGTAAGATATCTGATAAGAATGACTTAAAAGGTTAACACAGGAACATAAAATATATTACAATAACCTGTAGGCCTACAATTGGAAGAGGGTGTTGACATTCACACAGTATTGGGTAAAAGAAAGTCATGCTAAAGTTGAACAAATCACTGCAAGGTGTGATATCAGAGCATTTCTCAGGGATGCCAAGGTCTCAATAAAATGCCCACACTGAAAATTAATGAAAAAATTAGAGGCTATTTGATGTAATTTAAACAAGCTGAAGTGTTGTCCTTACCAAATAGCTGCTACACTTGGCCAGATAAGTCCTAAAAAACAGTCAATAGTATTTTTATCAATAATGTCCCCATTAAAAAAAAACATGGACATTCAGTTGAATCAGTTCCAGCTGATTTATTCAGTTTAGTCAAGATACAGACTTCAGCATGACGACAAGTAATGCATTTCATTTGCTACAAAAAAAATGTGGACAGTCCATTTAAGAGTAGCCTATATTGCACAAAATAAAGAGAGAAAAAAAATGTGCCAATAAGATAAAATACAAAGAAAATCCAGTTTCATACCTGCTATTTGGGACCCATTCACACATATACATAAACTCCTAATTTTACAGAACATGTACAATCTTAAAACTAGTACCAGCAATGAGGTCCACAGTCACCAATTCCAATTGAACTCATTAAGCACCCCAAATATGCTCTACTTCTTCTGTACATATACCATAGCTTAAAATAATTGCAAGGCATGTCGATGCAACTTGACATCTTTTCAACCCTTGCATGCTAAATGAAACCGGGTACAAGTGCCTGAAAAAAACGTTTTAAAAAACAAACAATTGAAAGCACAGTAAGAACATTCCCTTCGTTTAACTGTACAAAAATATGCCAGAAAATATATATATTTTTTCAAAGATGAGGTATGTGTTGGTTATGTATCAAAATGCTGCATCCTGTGGATTTAGCGTACTACTTACAGTATTTCCATAACAGGGGGGAATCGGAACTAATTAAAACAAAGTTGTGGAATATAGAAAATCATAAAACCTTTGAAAAGTTATACATCCTGAATGAACAGTGTCTCAGATTTAGCCTCGGATCAGCCCAGCCGTGTTCAGACCAGTGGTTACAAGTGAGATGGGAATGCATAGTTCAGAGTCTACTGTGGTCCGCTTTTAAATTTGAGCAGTTTCACTGCAGATCCGAGGGAAATCCATAAAACCAGTCATGGTGACATATTAATGTCACCGTTTTATTTTTTTGCAATAGTACCGCATTGTAACGAATTTGTTTCAGTTCACTGAGGACCCTCTCCTTCCCTACATGGTAGCACACAGGTCTGGAGAGGAAACTGATATAACACTGTTCCCGCTACTACTAGAGAATGATTCCCTTTTGTACTTAGCTAGCTAGTAGGTAAACACCAAATCTGAAAAGTTAGCATCAAGCCAATCGCCTGCGATCATTTCGCTCAATTCGGGGGTGCAATAGTCTGGGAATTCAAAGTGAGAGCTAAGGCTGCCCTCACTGAAAGAGTCCAAGTCCTTATCCACCAAGGAAAGAGACAGATTTCCTGAATTCGAGGTCCCCAGCTCCACTCCGTGAGCACTGGAGGCTAGATTTAAACTGAAGTCAACCAGTAAGTCATCGGCGTCTTCGCTGGAACTGGACGAGGTGGAGACCGACCTGAATGAAGATGCTGGTGAGAGTGATGCAGGGCAAATTGTGTTCTGCTTGGTAATGTTCTTGAAATTGTAGAACAGTCTGGTAGGAGCTGCGTTCGCATTCCGGGACTCCTCGTACATGCTCGCACCCTCAGACTCTGCAGTGGAGCTCAGAGTGGGACTCGCCGGCACTTTGGCGATGTTGTACGGTATTGGTTCCTCGTCCTCTTCCATTTTAATCCGAGAGAACACTTCCTCCTCGTAGTCCTCTTCGTCGTCATCCTCATCAGAATATTCCATTTTTACAGATTTGCTAGTTGTAAAACTGGTGAAAACATAGTCATAACGAGGGTCGTGAGACGGTCTCGTTGTCACCGCCTTCATAGTTTTTAATTTAGCGAATTTCTTACCCGGGGCTTTCACGGGTTTAATGTTAGTCTTCTCCGGTGATTGCGCGGCTGGTTTTGTGGAACTGTCAAGCTTTGGTTTCTTCTTGGGTCGGTACTTGTAGTCAGGGTAGTCAGCCATGTGTTGTAGCCGGAGCCTCTCGGCTTCCCTGATAAACGGGATCTTTTCACTGTCCTTCAACAATTTCCACCGCTTTCCCAGTCTTTTGGAGATTTCCGCGTTGTGCATGTCCGGAGACTGCTCCATGATCTTTCTCCTCTCGACTTTCGACCACACCATAAATGCATTCATGGGTCGTTTGATGTGACCGGTTGCTGTCTTGCACCAGTCAGCTTTCACGGATTTCAGTGGCACCGGGCTACACGCCATCAGTTCGCTTTCCTCAGTGTCTGTAGCTTCTCTGCTACTCTCTGTCTCACTGTGTTCTGTTTGCTGCACCATGTTCCGTTGTGTGTTTCAAGGCCACTGCCGCGTTTTAAATACCCACAGGCACTTTCTGGTAACTCCTTGCTGTGCTACTTAGTTTATGTCACCCTTAACACTTCTCGCTCAACCAAACAACCCCCTCCCAAAGTTACCAACTGCCTTCTTAGCTAGTTTTTTGGTCTTTCATATCGTTTACGTCATTTTTAATTACCCAATCACAGCTCTTCACTCCGCCCAGCAGCTTCCAGACATTCCATTAACCCTTTGCTGCCACACGAGATTTCATTGGTAGACGGTGTGGAGACAGGAAAATGTTATGTACACTGATGGTAGGGATTGGCAGACGATACATTGGGAAAGTCGAAGATAAGTGTGCATCAGTTTCATACAGTCCTCCCCATAAATTAAGTATTATTGCATTGCCTTGTTTTTTCTGGCTAAACAGATATCTAGAATATTGAATGGATTAGTGAGATTCATTGTGGCGCCTGAGCTCAGTAATGTATATTATTTAGGCAGTACCCACAATAATGTGTATTTCACTCTTGTTTTGTGTTTGTAGACATCTGATGTATACAACACAGGAGACTGCTGAGGGGAGAATGGCTCATAATAATTACCGAAATGGCCAAATGGAATGGCATCAAACACCTGGATTTGATATCAATCCACTAATTCCGCTCCAGTCATTACCACGAGCCCATTCTCCCCAATTAAGGTGCCACCAACCTCACGTGGTGTACAACATATTTGAAGACAGTTATTCCAGTTTTTTAATGTGATGGTCTTCAACCTGGTCTCAGAGCAACGCGTATTATATGTTATTAAAATCAATTTAGTATGATATGAAAGGGAAAGGGGATACCTAGTCAGTTGCACAAATTAATGCGTTCAACCGAAATGTGTCTTCCGCATTTAACTCAATCCCTCTGAATCAGAAAGGTACCCGGGGCTGCCTTAATTGATCTTCACGTCATTGGTGCCCGAGGTGCAGTTGTTGTTGGGGGTTAACTGCCTTGCTCAAGGACAGAACGGCAGATTTTTCCACCTTGACGGTACAGGGATTCAAACCAGTGACCTTTCGGTTACTGTTAAGTTACAGTGACATATGCAATAGCGGTCGTACAATATAATACGAATTGTAGGATGTATTGTATGTTACAAATTGCAATTTGTATGATGTGTTACCAATTACAATTGTTACAATATTTTGCTTATGTTAGCTAGGTGGCTAGATGACTTATGCTAATGTTAGCTAGGTTGCTAACATTAGTTCGGTTGAGGTTAGGGTTAAGGTTAGGGTTCGGAGTTAGGTTAAAGGGTTAAGTTTAGTGGAAGGATTAGCTGACATGCTAAGTAATTGCAAAGTAGCTAAAAAGTAGTAAGTAGTTGCAAAGTTGCTAATTAGCTTAAAAAGTTGTTTATGATGACATTCGAACACGCAAACTTTGGATTGCTAAACGTTCCCGACCAACCACCCAACTTTCATTTTTGCAGTAGCAACCCATTCCTGCAATCAAATGATAAAATCACCCTGTAGTGGCCTCATGGGTGGAATGTTAATATTTTTAATAATTTCGTAATTATTCAACATCATTTTTTTTGTTAAATTTCAGTCTTCTGTGATGGTTAAAAATAGTAATATTGGGATGTAAACTCAAAATGTAATACATTTCAACTCTATATCTGGTACAGGTGTCTTCTTTTTGTAAGACCATAACCATGTGTGTAAGGTGTATACATTTTTTATCAAAGTAGACTTGTTTAAAAGACTACCAAGAAACACTCTGTGTGACCCTGAGAGAGAGAGTCATATTATCAGAGACCGAAGCAAAGATTGCTGTGTCAAGGAACAGTGCAGCCTCTCTCTAAAGACCACCCTAGCATCAATTATTCTTTCCCCGCTGCCAGATTCACCTCTTATAAGGCTTTTCTAGCTCTCTTTTCATCCCCTAGAGGGCAATCATTTACCCCTCTGGATCTGCACTCCAGAAAATCCACTACTCTACTCTACCTTCCCCCCCATTCAATCTCATATGGTGAGACATTAGACATGCAGAAAGGGAGAGGAGGAAGAGAGGGCGAGCGAGAGATAGAGAGAGCACTCACCAGCTTCATTTTCCACAGGAAGTACACAGGGTAGTGTGGCAGGCCCTAGCTTCAAATGCATTACCAAAACAGACAACTCAGGCCCCAGTGTTCTCATCAGATTAGGCTGGTTACATGTGGCTCACACACTCAGCCACCCTGGCAGGAAAATTTTGTCCAATGTGACAATTTACAGCTGACGTGTTTTTGTTTAGGTGTGTGTGTTCATGAATAACAGTAACCTGAATTAATGGACTTTCCAATTTGATCATACCTGTCAAAGAGTTACTAGCTGTTTTTGAAGTGTTGCATCATGTTTGTTTTTATGACTTTCTTTACTTTCATCAGGCCTGTAGCGCTTGTAACAGCCTATTTAGTTATGTGGCATGAGAAATGCAATAAACGATCATCCCATAGGAGTAATGTAGTGCAACATCTAAATATTTAAAAACAACCACAACACCTGGTGCAAAAACGCACTCCAAAAAACAAGACCGTTTTTCCAAGAGGCATCAATGATATCCTGAGCTTGGAGCATAGACCCAGTGCAGTGTTTTATATATATTTCCACACTATGAGGTTGGAATAATATTGTGCATTTGTAAAAAAAAAAAATTATGATAATGTCCTTTTAGTGTAAGAGCTGTTTGACAAGTTGTAAGAGCTGTTTGAAAAGTTGTTGTTTAAATGTTTTAAATGTATTTATTTATTAAAGCTTTGAGCAGCATGGTAAAAAACATACACTATATATACAAAAATATGTGGACACCCTTCAAATTAATGGATTTGGCTATATCAGCCACACCCGTTACTGGCAGCTGTATAAAATCGAGCACACAGCCATGCAATCTCCATAGACAAACATTGGCAGTAAAATGGCCTTACTGAAGAGCTCAGTGACTTTCAACGTGGCACCATCATAGGATGCCACCTTTTCAACAAGTCAGTCAAATGTCTGCCCTGCTAGAGCTTCCCCGGTCAACTTTAAGTGCTGTTATTGTGAAGTGGAAATGTCTAGGAGCAACAACGGCTCAGCCGCGAAGTGGTAGGGCACACAGAGCAGGACTGCCGAGTGCTGAAGCGCGTAGTACATAAAAATCGTCTGTCCTCGTTTGCAACACTCACTACTGAGTTCCATACTGCCTCTGGAAGCAACGTCAGCACAGGAACTGTTTGTCAGGAGCTTCATGAAATGTGTTTCCATGGCAGAGCCTAAGATCACCATGTACAATGCCCAGCGTCAGCTGGAGTGACGTAAAGCTTGCCGCCATTAGACTCTGGAGCAGTGGGTTCTCTGGAGTTATGAATCACGCTTCACCATCTGGCAGTGCAGCGGACAAATCTGGGTTTGGAGGATGCCAGGAGAACCCTACCTGCCACAATGCATAGTGCCAACTGTAAAGTTTGGTGGAGGAAGAATAATGGCCTGGGGCTGTTTTTCATGGTTCGGGCTAGGCCCCTTAGTTCCAGTGAAGGGACATTTTAACACTACAGCATACAATGACATTCTAGACGATTCTGTGCTTCCAACTTTGCGGCAACAGTTTGGGCAAGGCCCTTTCCTGTTTTAGCATGACAATGCCCCTCTGCACAAAGCGAGGTCCATACAGAAATGGTTTGTTGAGATCGATGTGGAAGAACTTGACTGGCCTGCACAGAGCCCTGACCTCAACCCCATCTAACACCTTTTTGATGAATTGGAACACAGATTGCCAGGCCTAATTGCCCAACATCAGTGCTCAACCTCAGTAATGCTCTTGTGACTGAATGGAAGCAAGTCCCCGCAGCAATGTTCCAACATCTAGTGGAAAGCTTTCCTAGAAAAGTGGAGGCTGTAATAGCAGCAAAGAGGTGATCAACTCCGTATTAATGCCCATGATTTTGGAATGAGACGAGCAGCTGTCCACATACTTTTGGTCATGTAGTGTATATCGCGATTGCAATGATGTCCAAGGGGAAAAAACACTGCTTGTTGTTGTCAAACTCTTTGTTGCTGTAATATCGCAAATAGACGTGGTTGTTTCACCATTAAGGATTCTAGGTTAAAGGTGAGCTTTGAATATCAAGATGGCATAAAGCATAAGTGGAGACTGGCTAGCAGACTCCATATGAGTAATGAGTAATCTGTCTCCACAGTTCTTATCTGTAGGACTGAAAGCTTCTGCTAAAAAGACCCATAGAGAAGTGCTGAAGCATAGGATCAATACCAGAGCTCTGACTGGGGCCCATCTGATATTGAAGATCCTGGGATGGATTCCTTCTGAATAGCCTCAGACAGGGGTACTCGATTTGCTTTCCTTCAATTTCTGTGCTCACAAAGGCAAGTCACATTGGTTCAGGTACAACTGCACATCCCCCATTCAATAGCACTGAGGAAATACAAGTTACATGTAGGTCTATCCCTATGTATGTTACATTATGTATGCTTATGTACTTTTTCAAATGTATTTTATGCATCATTATTCCTTACCATTGAAAATTAAGTCATACCACCAGGATAAGGAGATTAGTGAAAGACAATGTCACACACCATCGAGGGTGATCTGTTAATGCGTGGGGCCTCTCATTCACATAGATGAGTAAACCACTGCATCCTGGCCATTGCTTTAGGAATGCAACTGTGCTGGGCGGAAGAAGGCTGAGGAGGGGAGGGAGAGAGGTGAAGAGGGGAGCTAATGGCCACCATTAGGGGTGTGAACTGAAAAGTATCTTGTGTGGGTATGGAGACGAGCAGCTGGGGTTTGCTTTATTGCCATTGTTTTGGAAGCAAAGCTGTAAAAGCAGGCTGTTCTCCCTGGACTGATGTGTGGTGGATGAGTTGGCTGGGGAGATTGTGTATGCGTTCGAAATGGGACCCTATTCCCTTTATAGTGCACAAAATGTTTACCTGAGCCCTATGGGATTCCCTATGGGCCCAGGTCAAAAGTAATGCACTATATAGAGAATAGGGTGCAATTTGGGATGCACCCATGCTGTGAAACAACATCCTGTTAATCTTTACTGAAGAGTCTCTTCATCTCATGGGAGAAGGGTTTCTAAGTCTGACTGAGGTATTAATTTGATTCAATGAAAAGCACTCAGACTACTGAACATTAATTATACCACAGTGCCTTTTCATAAATTAAATTAAAAAGTTGCAGCAGTATCTTTCCTACAAAATTCTTATGGAGCTCTGCTCACATTATCTGGTGAATTTATTTTGAATAGCATAGCATTGTGCTTGTTGCTAATGTTCCTCAAAACAGAGGGTCAATCTGTTGTTTGCAGCTTTTTACTTTTTGCAAGACAGCAGTGCTTCACAAACAGATGCACCATTGAGAGCATCCTGTCAGGCTCTATTCCTGTAGGTAGGGCAACTGCACCGTCCGCAACCGCAGGGCTCTCCAGAGGGTGGTGCGTTCAGCCCACAGGAAGGCACAGAAGATCATCAAGTACCCCAGCCGCCCGAGCCACGACCTGTTCACCCCGCTATCGTCCAGAAGGTCAGTACAGGTGCATCAAAGCTGGGACCGAGAGACTGAAAAACATATATTTCAAGGCTATCAGACTGTTAAATAGCCATCACTAGCCGGTTTCCACCCTGCCCTAAACTTAGTCACTGTTACTGGCCGGCTACCACCCGGTTACTCATCCCTGCACCTTAGAGGCTGTTGCCCTATGTACATAGACATGGAACATTAATCACTTTTAAAAAAAGTTTACATCATGTTTTATATTGCTTATGTATATACTATATTCTAGTCAAGTCATTTTTGCGAAAGAGCTCGCAAGTAAGCATTTCACTGTAGTATTCTACTACTGCTCTACCATGTGCATGTGACAATACAACTTTGAATCATTCATTTATTTGACCTAAGTCTTTGCTAAAGAGCCTGTCTCAAGGTGTGATGAATGTAACTTGTTTCACCATCATTATCAGGTAGCAGACTGAATTAGAGTTACATGGACGGATATTTAGTGAAACAAATTTAGCCATGCCTTCCTATCCCACCTGGTCTATGTGAAATACACAGAGAAAACTCGGGACGCATATTCATCACTGTCTACCCACACAAGTGTGAGCTCAGCTCAGAGCAGATTTGATGATGTCTTCTTGTAACCTGTTGTCGCTTCTATTGTGTCTCCGACTCAACAGGGAGGTGTCCAAACTACACAGGGCTGGAGCACCCACCGACAACAGCAGTAAACTTGTAATAGTAAACATATATTCAGGTGCTGACCTGCTATAATGAGAGTGTGTTTAGTTTGAAAGCCAGGCCCTGCGTTGCTGGATTGCTCTGTTACCCTTACACTCTGTATGGTGAAGGCCCATAAGGTGTCCCCACCAAACGGCACCCTGTTTCCCATGGTCCCTGGTCAAAAGTAGTTCACTACATAGGGAATAGGGTGCCATTTGGGACATACACAAGATGCAGGACTGGTGGAGAACCCATAGATTCACCTTTTCAGACTATTGATTCCTGCAGCCAGGTGTTTGTGTCCCAAATGGCACCCCATTCCCTATATAGTGCACAATTTTTGTCTGGTCCAAAGTAGTGCACTATGTAGGGAATAGAATGCCAAAATGGCCTGGCAGAGCCCAGCGATGGACACATCTATCAGACACTATTACAATGGATAAATTAAATCACGTTTATTTCAGTTGGAGGCTTCAGGCGAAACTGTTCAAATTGCAAGTTCCATGATGAAAAGAAGAAAGGGACTTATGGCTGGGATAACTGTAGCATGTGAATCTAATACATACTAGTGATTCCTCAGCCCCGCGTGTCTATATAGCACCCAGCAATGCTCTAATTTCCTCATTCAAAGAATTACCTCTTTCACACGTCGTGAAAGAGGGGCAATCTGGTGAGATGTCTCCCTAATCTCCTTCTGAGAACTGGTGTTACATACCATAACCCATAGTTTTATTTTCACTGAGGACAGTGCGCCAGAGAGGGCGCAGGAACGTCCAAACGAGAGAGTACATGAAGGTTGAACCGAGAGCGCATGAAGGTGGGGGGGGGTCTAAGCTAACATGGAATTGTTTTAAGATGGTCATATCAAGTATTATTTAGCTATTTGATTTAGAATTGTATGCCCTCTTAAGGTATCCCCCCAAAAGATTAAAACAATATTGGATGAAACATTGAATTTGGCATTTGGCATTATATTAGCCAATATAAACTACATGGAACAACAGATAGTCCCCAAAAAAGTCTAAAGGATGTTAGTTCTGAAGTGTTTGTCCTATATCTGAGAGATATAAGAAAGGTCAGAAACACTTTTGTTTTACATGTATTTATCCCCTTATTTTAGGCACCAAACTATCTCCAATAATACAGTACCATTCAAAAATGTGGACAAATGTGGCAAATCAGGTAGGGATGGTATACAGAAGATAGCCCTATTTGGTAAAAGACCAAGTCCATATTATGGCAGAAACAGCTCAAATAAGCAAAGAGAAATGACAGTCCATCATTATTTTAAGACATGAAGGTCAGTCAATACAGAATATTTCTTAGTTTCTTTAATAATATGGAGGTGGTCCCTGCACAGGGACCGCTCAGCGGAAATTTCAGAGCGCCACCTATAGTACT
This sequence comes from Oncorhynchus mykiss, assembly GCF_057628025.1. Lineage (NCBI taxonomy): Eukaryota > Metazoa > Chordata > Actinopteri > Salmoniformes > Salmonidae > Oncorhynchus > Oncorhynchus mykiss. The sequence goes on along the minus strand of NC_143025.1, from coordinate 59,448,635 downwards.
TGAGTATAGTACTCAATAAATCTCAAACTTTCATAAAAATACACATGCAAGGTACTGAATTAAAGCTACACTCGTTGTGAATCTAGCCACCAAGTCAGATTTGTAAAATGCTTTTCGGCGAAAGCATGAGAAGCTATTATCTGATAGCATGCACCCCCCAAAATACCAGCACGACACGTAAACAACAGATTTTGCGGTAGCCGGCGCTACCGAAAACGCAGAAATAAAATATAAAACATTCATTACCTTGGACGAGCTTCTTTGTTGGCACTCCTATATGTCCCATAAACATCACAATTGGGTATTTTTCCCGATTAAATCCGTCATTGTATACCCAAAATGTCATTTGCAGAAGGCCAGTCTGATGCTGCAAAAAGTCCATTTACTTTTTAAAATTACAAAAGTCGCCTATAAACTTTTACAAATCACTTCAAACGACTTTTCTAAACCAACTTTAGGTATTAATAAACGTTAATGATGTATCAAATTGATCACGGGGCGATCTGTATTCGATAGCAGCAAGTCTGGAAATCATCGTCCATTTTTTCAGTTTCACAACATACTGTGGTGCGCCTCAAGAAAGGAGGGGATTATTCGTGTTGTAACCAAGGATAAATAGCAATGGCGACATCGTGTGGAAGCTGTAGGCGTTTACAGGGGGTCCTCATTTATTTTAGGTCGCCTTTAACAATACATTGAATGGCGGACTAATATTTTGTTTTTGTTTTTGGTAAACAGTTTTACCAGGGATTTTTACTCCTAAACACGTTCTGTTATAGCCACAGACCCGATTTAACCAGTTTTAGAAACTTCAGAGTGTTGTCTATCCACACATACTTATCATATGCATATACTATATTCCTGGCATGAGTAGCAGGACTTTGAAATGTTGCGCGATTTTTAACAAAAAGCTGCGAAAATTCGCATCATCCATAACAGGTTTTAAAGTGAAGTTGCAAAAACCATCATGCGCTATGATGAAACTTGTTCTCATGAGGACCGCCACAGCAAAGGAAGACCCAGAGTTACCTCTGCTGCAGAGGATAAGTTCATTAGTGTTTCCAGCCTGAGAAAGTGGAGACAAAATAAGTGTGTCATAGAGTTCAAGTAACAGACACTTCTCAACATCAACTGTTCAGAGGAAACTGCATGAATCAGGCCTTGAGTCCAAATTTGAGCTTTTTGGTTCCAATCGCTGTGTCTTTGTGAGACGTGTGGTTCCCACCGTAAAGCATCTGCTGCATCAGATGACCTGGTCTCCTCAATCACCCGACCTCAGTCCAATTGAGATGGTTTGGGATGATGCGTACATCTGTTGCTGCTCTGCCGTAAGGCCCTTACACCTCCTTCTGGATGATGTTCCCACTCCCATTGTAGGGGATTCACCCACAGCAATAATCCGAACCCGAGATCAGTCTGCCTGGCATATGTGTTGCTCTGCGAGAAAGCAGATGTTCGCTGCTCCATAGCAAGATTTCTCTTACCAGAGAGTGAAGTTGACGGGAGTGCGTTCCTACTTGGCAGTTGATATACGCCACCGTAGATGAATTGTCTGACCTGACTAGGACATGTTGGACCCGTAGGAACGGACGGAAGTGCCCGAGGGCAAGTAACACAGTGTAGAGCTTGAGAATGTTGATATGGGCAGTACTCAGATGGTCTGAATATACACCGTTCACCGTACGCCCTTCGTCCCCCATCCCTGTAGTGACGCATTCTGTCGCCACTACTTTGTGCATGATAACTCTCCCAGTGGGGCAGCCCTGCATCAAGAGGGATGGGTCTCTCCGGCATTGAAGGGCCGATATGCACTTTGCAGAGAGAACCACACATCTGTGCTGGTGGAGTGAGGTCACCCAGTGCTGGAAGTCTCTCATGAGGAGGACGCCAAGCGGAACTACCACAATCATTGAGGCCATGAGCCCAAGATGCCTCAGATACATCCAGTACATGACTGATGTTGTCAGGTAAAATACTGAGAGGCAGTGGCAAAAAGTTGTCACTCTATTAACAGTGAGGGCTACTCAACAGGCAACAGTCCAGAGACAATCCAAATAGATTTCGGTCAGTAAGAGCGAGCATTTGGCATGATTTATCCTGAATCCTAGAGTGAGAAGGTGCGACAACACCTGGGTTGTGTGGTCCGCTGCCTGAGCTTGAGTGTCCTTCAGATCAACCATTAGCCGCTGTACGTCAGGACTCTTAAGCCTCTCCTCTAGGCGGGCTGGGGCAGCTTAGGCACACTTCATGAACATCCATGGGGTCAGGGACAGACCGAATGGCGAGGTGAGATATCCGTAGGTTATGCCCTAGAAGGCAAACCTTAGATATCACCTGTGTGCAGGATGAATAAGCATCCTTGAGGACTACTGTGGTGAACTACTCGTTCGGCCGAATCAGATTTAACAGCATGCGATGTGTTAGCATTCAAAATCTGTAGACCCTCAGATTGTTGAAGTACCGTTAACAACCCTTTTGGTGACTAAGAAATAGAGGCTGAAGAAGCCTGGGCAGGTTCTTCCCTCTAAGGACACTTTCCCCTGTGGAGTTCCCATGAAACTTAGAGGGACCCCACAAATTGTAAACTCCACACGTGTGTCACTGATCCATGTGAGACGCAAGATAGTGGGGAGCCCTGTGGAAACCGTGAAAGGGACTGGCGGATACGTGGTGTTTATGGGTCGTGAGGTGGGGGGGCTCCTGTGCTGCACCTCTGGAGTGTGTGTGAGGCCTGTGTGACCTGATGCAGGACTCCCGAGGAGACTTTGGTTGTTGTGGTTGGGGAGTTCTGTCAGCCCCAGCTCCTGGTGTGCAACTTCATTGGTACCCCAGTGCCTCACTCTCCTTTTTCTTAGACTCAAACCTGGCCTGTATCTCCACACAGGCTGGTGGGATCTGTCCATTCAGGATCTGTCCATTCAGACAGCCTTGCTTAAATCAGCCAGAGGGATTTCTGGCCAACAGTTGCGGGTCCAAGACCCTCCCAGAAGCCTCAGAGGTAAACTTGATGGCCCAAGTGGGATGGTCAGCAAGGTGGCTAAACTCCAATAATTTATCCCGGTCATCGGTGCCACCAGGCAAGTCGATGGAGACTCCACACGGCCGCGGTGGAGCGGTCGTTGAGATGAGCGAGTTTGGGGGCAGAGGAAGATGAGCTCAAAGTCTTAGTGTTGAGGTGCTCAGCCAGGAAAGGCTCCACGGGCGAAGTTCTGAACCATCCCAATGACTCCATGCCATAAATATCCAAGTGGGATTAGTTAGGAGAAGGTGACTTAAGTGGCTCTGCCCAGAAAGACTCCACCAATGACACACAGTCTTGGAAGGCTGGAACACGTTGTCATATGGATGTGGAATTACCCTGAGAGGTGATTTCATCCATTCTAGTCTTCTTTGTAGGCGGGGGAGGAGTAGGATACACAACCTCGAGTTTGGTGGCAGCCTGTCCGATTGCCTCAGAGGGAAAAATTAGTAATTGACTCCTGCCCTACCTCCTCAGGTTGACTGGGCAGCACAAGCTGAGCAGAAGAGAGCAACTGGTCACCGAGGGAACTGCCTGATGCGTCAAGAGACATACCATCGTCCTCACCTCCGAAGTCGTCTGAAAGGCCCGCCCCCGGGAAAAATGAGAATCCAGGCACTCAAGTGGAGGGAAAGAATGGACAGCTTCTCCCTCCTCTGGGACTTTGTTCCCAATGGAGTCGAGCAAGAGTGATGCCTGGGCAACATTACTGTTATATATTTAGAGAACACTGTAACCACATTCTAGATATGTTCAGTTTGACATTTTAAGGGAATGTTCTCCTAACGTTAACACTAAAGCAATCTGGACCCTCAAACTTTAGGGTAACATTACGGGTATCATTACGGAAACATTCTCTTTCCCTAGAATTGTTATCTGTGAGGAGGTAATATAAGACGGTCAATACTGTGTTTTAGATGCTTGCAACTTTCAACTAGGAGCTAAACTCAGCCCACAGTCCACCTATACTGAACAAAAATATAATCTCAGCATGTAAAGTGTTGGTCCCATGTTTCATGAGCTGAAATAAAAGAGTGTGTGTCGTCCGGGTTAGGAGAGGGTTTGGCTGGCCAGCATTTCCTTGTCCCATCGCCCTCTAGTGGCGGGCCGGGCGCATGCAAGCTGACTTTAATCGCTAGTTGTACTGTGTTTCCTCCGACACATTGGTGCGGCTTGTTTCCGGGTTAAGCAAGCCGTGTGTCAAGAAACATTGCGGTTTGGTAGGGCCGTGTTTTGGAGGAGGCACGCCTCTCCTGAGTCCGTACGGGAGTTGCAACAATGGGACAAGATTGTAACTACCAAAAGGAAGACTAAAAAATGTTTTGAGAAAGCGTGCAATTGGCATGCAGACTGCCTCTAATGCCATTTTGGCAGTAGGTCCAACCGGACTCACAACCGCAGACCAAGTGTAACCACGCCAGCCCAGGACTCCCACATCTGGCTTCTTCACCTGCTGGATGGTCTGAGACCAGCCACCCGGACTGGTGATGAAACTATGGGTTTGCACAACCTAAGAATTGCTGCACAAACTATCAGAAACTGTCTCAGAGAAGCTCATCTGTGTGCTCTTCATACTCACCAGGGTCTTGACCTGACTACAGTTCCACGTCGTAACCGGCTTCAGTGGGAAAATGCTTTCTTTCGATGGCCACTGGCACGCTGGAGAAGTGTGCTTTTCACGGATTAATCCCGGTTTCAACTGTACCGGGCAGATAGCAGTGCACCATGGTGGCAGTGGGCTTATGGTATGGACAGGCATAAGCTATGGACAATGCAACACATTTGCATTTTAACATTGGAAATTTAAATTCACAGAGATATCGTGATGAGAGCCTGAGGCCCGTTGTCTAGCCATTCATCCATGGCCATCACCTCATGCTTCAGCAAGAATCCACACCCCATGTCTGGTGAGTATGCAGGCCATGAAGGAACTGGGACATTTTCAGCTTCCAGATCCTTGATATGCATTGAGCATGTTTGGGATGCTCTGGATCATCGGTGTACAACAGCATGTTCCAGTTCCCGCCAATATCCAGCAACTTCGCACAGCCATTGAAGAGGTGTGTGATAACATTCCACAGGCCACAATCACCTGGCTGATCAACTTTATGCGAAGGAGAAGAGTTGCGCTTTATGACATAGAAGTGGGAGCTGTCTCCTTGAGGAAACTGGACAAAAACTATAAGAGCTAATTATCCATAAACTGTAGGTACTGTAGGTAGGTAGGTAGGTAGGTAGGCCTGGAGTCTGAAAAGATAGTTTAGAGCTTCTGCTCTTCTCTACATCTCTACAGCCTGTAGGGAACACAATATATGTTCTATACTTGGCATGTGGTGGCACAAATGTTTATATAGGTTAGGGGTAGGGCTGATACGGTAACTGTATTACCGTCACACTAGAAGTCACGAGTCATGCAGTCAAAATCAATTAGTCACGGTAACTAGGCTTCTCCAAAACTGCACTCTGTTGCCGCTGATAGTCATTAGTAGCCTACCAAACTTGCTCACTGACATCAACGCAAATGCAATCGAAAATCAAAACAAACACTTTTTAAAACTCAGAGTTTGAGTGGAATAGGATCAATTGTTTCGCACCGTGACCCAGCTTCTCATAGCTGGTTGATGCATGGAATAAAATAAGTGTTCCTATAAGCCCATGCTGAACAACATTTACTTAGGCTATGCTGTGCAATTGCATGAGAAGACTGAGTTTTGATGGCCTCTATTTAAACGAGGATCCCACAAGCTTTATTTACTGTAGGTTTACTATATTTATTTATCAAAATTCCTAATATCAAACACTTTACAACTGGAGTAGACTACATGGCTGGCATGAAGATGAACTGCGGAAAAAGTGTCCTCCATACACTCTTCAAGTGCATACAGTATTTTTTTCCACTGCCCCTTTTCTGACAGGTGCATGATAATGGCCAATTATAAATCAAAACAAATTTCACACATACCGTGCCAGTCAAAAGTTTGGACACACCTTTTCATTCAAGGGTTTTTCATAATTTTTGTACTATTTTCTACATTTTAGAATAATAGTGAAAACTATGAAATAACACATGGAATCATGTAGTAACCAAAAAAGTGTTAAACAAATACATAAAAAAATATATATTTTACATTCTTCAAAGTAAAAATGCCTTTGCCTTGATGACAGCTTTGCACACTCTTGGCATTCTCTCAACCAGCTTCACCTGGAATGCTTTTCCAACAGTCTTGAAGGAGTTCCCAAATATGCTGAGCACTAGTTGGCTGCTTTTCCTTCACTCTGCGGTCCAACTCATCCCAAACCATCTCAATTGTGTGGAGGTCGGGTGATTGTGGAGTCCAGGTGTGATACAGCACTCCATCCCTCTCTTTCTTGGTCAAATAACCCTTACACAGCCTGGAGGTGTATTGGGTCATTGTCCTGTTGAAAAGCAAATGATAGTCCCACTAAGGGCAAACCAGATGTGATTGCATATTTCTGCAGAATGCTTTAGTAGACATGCTGGTTAAGTGTGCCTTGCATACTAAATAAATCATTGACAGTGTCACCAGAAAAGCACCCCCACACATCCCACCTCCTCCTCCATGCTTCACGGTGGGAACCACACATGCGGAGATCATCCGTTCACCTACTCTGCGTCTCACAAAGACTCGGCGGTTGGACACATCAGTCCAAAGGACAGATTTCCACTGGTCTAATGTCCATTGCTCATGTTTCTTGGCTAAAGCAAGTCTGTTCTTTTTATTGGTGTCCTTTAGTAGTGGTTTCTTTGCAGTAATTCGCACCTTAAGGCCTGATTTACGCAGTCTCCTCTGAACAGTTGATGTTGAGATGTGTCTGTTACTTCAACTCTGTGAAGCATTTATTTGGGCTGCAATCTGAGGTGTAGATACCTCGTCGGCCCTGAAAGAACTTCACTAGACTCTATGTAAACTGGAAACCCTACATCCTGAGGCTGCATCCCTAGCCGCATCCTCAGAGCATGCGCAGACCAGCTGGCTGGTGTGTTTACGGACATATTCAGTCAATCCCTATCCCAGTCTGCTGTCCCCACATGCTTCAAGATGATCACCATTGTTCCTGTTCCCAAGAAAGCTAAGGTAACTGAACAAAATGACTATTTGACCGTTGCACTCACTTCTGTCATCATGAAGTGCTTTGAGAGACTAGTCAAAGATCATGTCACGTCCACCCTACCTGACACACTAAACCCACTCCAATTTGTTTACCGCCCCAATAGGTCCACTAACGATGTTATCGCCATCGCACTGCACACTGCCTTATCCGATCTGGACAAGAGGAATACCTATGCAAGAATGCTGTTCATTGACTACAGCTCAGCATTTAACACCATCGTACCCTCCAAACTCGTCATTAAGCTCGAGACCCTGGGTCTCGACCCCGCCCTGTGCAACTGGGTCCTGGACTTGACGGGCCGCCCCTAGATGGTGAAGGTACGAAACAACATCTCCACCCCGCTGATCCTCAACACTGGGGCCCCACAAGGGTGCGTTCTCAGCCCTCTACTGTACTCCCTGTTCAGCCATGACTGCGTGGCCATGCACGCTTCCAACTCAATCATCAGGTTTGCAGGCGGCACTACAGTGGTAGACTTAATTACCAACAACGATGAGACGGCCTACAGAGAGGAGGTGAGGGCCCTCGGAGTGTGGTGTCAGTAGAAAAAGGCTCTCCAGAGGGTAGTGCGGTCTGCACAACGCATCACCGGGCAAACTACCTGCCCTCCAGGACACCTACAGCACCCGATGTCACAGGAGTGCCAAAAAGATGATCAAGGACAACAACCACCCGAGCCACTGCGTGTTCACCCCACTATCGTCCAGAAGGTGAGGTCAGTACAGGTGCATCAAAGCTGGGACCGAGAGACAGCTTCTATCTCAAGGCCATCAGACTGTTAAACAGCCATCACTAACATAGAGAGGCTGCTTCCGACATACAGACTAAAATCTCTGGTCACTCTAATAAATGGACTTAATAAAGGTATCACCAGTCACTTTAAACAACGCCACTTTAATAATGTTTTAAAATTATATTACTCATCGCATATGTACAGTATATACTGTATTCTATACTATCTACTGCATCTCGCCTATGCTGCACGGCAATCGCTCATCCTTATATTCGTATGTACATATTCTTATTCATCCCTTTACATTTGTGTGCATAAGGTAGTTGTGAATTTGTTAGATTACTGCATTGTCTGAACTAGAAGCACAAGCATTTTGCTACACTCGCATTAACATCTGCTAACCATGTGTATGTGACCAATACAATTTGATTTGATTTAGTTAACTCTAATGAACTTATTCTCTGCAGCAGAGGTAACTCTGGGTCTTCCTTTCCTGTGGCGGTCCTCATGAAAGCCAGTTTCATCATGGCGCTTGATCGTTTTTCCGACTGCACTTGAAGAAACTTTAAAAGTTCTTGAAATATTCTGTACTGACTGACCTTCATGTCTTAAAGTAATGATGGACTGTCGTTTCTCTTTGCTTATTTGAGCTGTTCTTGCCATAATATGAACTTAACCCTATTTGGTAAAATACTATCTTCTGTCTGTATACCACCCTTACCTTGTCACAACACAACTGATTGGCTCAAACGCATTAAGAAGGAAGGAAATCTCACAAATGAACTTTTAACAAGGCACACCTGTTAATTGAAATACATTCCAGGTGACTACCTCATGAAGCTGGTTGAAAGAATGCCAAGAGTGTGCAAAGCTGTCATCAAGGCAAAGGATGGCTACTTTGAAGAATCTCAAATATAAAGTATATTTTGATATGTTTAACATTTTTTTGGTTACTACATGATACCATATGTGTTATTTTATAGTTTTGATACCTTCACCATTATTCTACAATGTAGAAAATAGTAAAAACAAAGAAGAAGCTTTGAATGAGTAGGTGTGTCCAAACTTTTGACTGGTACTGTATATTATTTAGTATATGTAAAGACAGGATTCAATTGAGAATCGTTTGACGGGTGAGAGTTACATCAAATGTGAACGATGCCCAAGGCAAGAAACAGTGCAGTAGACTTTTTCAAATCCTAGTCGCATGCATCATATAGCCTAGCCCATAGGCATATACAGTATGTTTTGATAAGGTTTGCATAACAACTAATGTGGCCAAATAACTCTAAGCGTATCCTATAGGCCTAGGACCCCTGGAACAGTGTTGGAGAGCCCATAGCCTTAGCCTACTGAGCCTAGTGAAACATGTAAACCCATTATAATCCCAGTCCTTGCACGTGTGAAAACAGATTTTTGACTGGTCACTATGGTCGCTATTTAAAAGAGGATTCCTATTTTGAATAGTGACGAGTCACAGCTCTGTTGCCAAGTGCTTGTCAAATTGTGAATAAGGGACTGATGAAGTGCGTGTAGCCTGCGCAAGAAACAGAGCAGAGCACATGCCTTTCATGCAACTTAAAAAAAAAATCATTATTAGAGTCCCATCATGCAGCCTTAGAATGTATCCCATTTGCATTTGAGTCATTTAGCAGATGCTCTTATCCAGAGCGGATAGTGAGTGCATACATTTTAATACTATTTTCGTACTGGTTCCCTTGTGGGAATCATAACATATAGCCTAAAAGTTGTATCATAACTAAAGCTCCATAAATAACTCTAAATTAACCATATGGGAGGACATGTTTCAAAATATCACTTGGTAACCACTCAACACAGAATAGCTGCATGTGCACAATCCCTCGGAAATCGTTTGGGGAAAATATCCTTTCTATTTTATTCAGCTATGTTCAATTGTTTTCGTCTCACTATAAAATAACATAAAATAATGCCAATGTAATTATAAGAAAATCATGTCTGCTAAATGAACTTGTGTAGCCCATAGCCATATGGCAGAGCCAGATCAGGGCCTAACAAAAAGATGGCTCAGAATACGCTTTTCTGTTCATCTGAAATAGGCTACATTTTCTTCATATAATATTTCTTTAAAATAAATAATGAATTGATTGTGAGGGCGTAGGCCATATTACATCGATTTATTCGACTTTTTCAAATGTAGATGTTCCAAAGGTCTGCATCAGTGGCTTGTAGGCTGTGCATGGATACCCCGAGATGCTATACTTGTGAGACTTGTGAGACTGGCAGTTATTTGCATGACCGTTAACGGCTGACAAAATCATGACCGCCACAGGCCTAGGGAGGGGAATGGCTGGGGTATATAAAAATTAAAAACTATTTTTTTTTGCAAACATTCGAGTGTTTTTGCAGGCATTAATTAAATGTAGCCGGTTCAGAAGAGAAACCTGAGTGTGGTGGAGTCTGGTGGCATTAGCTGATCGCATCAGTGGATTTTACACCAGTTAGATTCACACCCTACATACATGCAGACTATTTAAGTTGACTAGTTCTACACATGCTTCCTCGATGCCGAATGTCATCAGCATGCATGCTGCCATTGCGTTGCTGCTGTAACTAGCTGTTTTTCCGCTATGCTTGGTGTTTTACGATAGGAACTTTCTTTGTGAATGCTTGCTAGCTTGGCTGCTGCGGGGATGTCATTGATTGCAAGGATCAACCATGTTGCTGCTCTACAGTTGTCAGTCAATAGCTGCTACAAACTAGCTAGCTAAGTAGAATTAGTCTCGGGAGTAGCCTATTGTACACTTTGTCAGTTCCCAATGTCATGCACTCTGTGATCACGGAGAATCATTCCTAGGAAGTAGCCTATGCTAGGCTAGCTATACAGGCCTATGTGTCGATATACAGTGAGTAGGAAATGTTTTCTGATCATGAGAAAGGAGATGGTGCTGATCCATTACACTGTTTAACCTAACAATACATTCAACTTAATGTGCAGACTGGTCTGGATTAATGTGCTTCTCTAACTACACTTTTGCCGCTTTTCTGCTCGGAGCAAATCAGAGTATCTGCTAGCTCATTATTAGCATACATTTTACAGTGTAATTTCAGTCAATGTAGTTTTATTTGCTTCATCCTTATCGGTAGCAGTATGTTTAGGCTCTGATTATTAGCCATGTTTCTAATCATGTGTCATGCATTTTACATAGCTAGTCGCTCCCTATCAATCGATATTGCATTCTAATAGTATTATTCTATTGACAGTTTTGTTTAGACAATTGTATTGTATGCTAATTCTTTCTATTCAGGTGTTAGCTGATATTCTTTACCTCATTATGTGCACACAGTATTGCATTATGGCATGACTGCCAATATTCCATTGCAGGAGTATGTGTATGTTTAGGCTCCTTGCTGAGGTCAATGCTCATGCTAATTCATGCATTGGCTGTTATGTCTTGTATCTTCTACACATAGTCGTTATGGCATGTCTGCTGTCATTGCTATTACCAAGAGCACACGGTGAGGTTGTGGTGTCATAGAGGCAAACACTAGCCACGCCTTCCACAGCATCTGCTTGGAGCATCGCAGTACGATGGCAGACCGATTAATTTTATCCAGGTGCAAAACCAAGGTTTTCGCAGATCCTTTACCAGATGTAATGAGGCTTTTTAACATGAACACTTAGTTTTACATTCATTGACAATATCCAGCTTTTTATTGTTTATGTTCTTGTGTATTTTAATTGTGTATTTCTTGTGATGTATGGTTGGTGCGATCAATTTACCCCTTCGTGGATGAATTATTACTGTCTTATTTACTAATGCATTATCGGGTTTTACTGTTATGCATAGCTGTTTTGTGCATCGTGGTCACTTTCTCAGACTTCTCCCCAGCTAGTTATCTAATAGTGGTGGGATAATCGTTATTGGTTTATTCCAGATTGCCCCTTAGAGGGAAAAAATGCATTCTTGCAGTTATCTATGAATTAGTTCTGTCATCATTCATTCCCGCTGAAGTGATTATGAAGTATCAGGTTAGGCAATATTTTAGTATTGTACTATATTTTAGGACTGTTGTAAGCAAGTTAACACACGTTATCATGCATGCTTGTACGTTGTCCGTATGAAGGCATCTTATACCCTGATGCAGCTCACTCTACTACAGTAATTTAACTGAGCATGACTCATATCTACCACCATCGTGCTGGCTCAAATGTTGTGGGCCGCGACGTGAACTGATCAGCTGTCGAGCAGTGTGGTATCTTGTGCTACTCGGATGGCATCAGTTTGCCACCGGCTAAACATACTGGGTCATTTCCATTATTCTGGTCATCTTTGCAGTATATTTCTTCTTACCAGGTCAACATCTATTCTTCAATCATGGCTTACCGGCATATATTGTTAGACATAAGCTTCAGCTCGATATTGTAGGCCTAGGTTTTAGATTATCATGTCACTGTCACTGTGCATTTTAAAGATGCATCAGCTACTGCAGAGCAGTACCAGTAGTGATAGACTGTTTGGATAGGACAGGTGGTGATAAGTGCAGTGCATTCGGAAAGTATTCGGACCCCTTGACTTTTTCTACATTTGTTTTATGTTACAGCCTTATTCTGAAATAGATTCATTTCAAATATTTCCTCATCAACCTCATCACACAATACTCCATAATTCCAAAGCGAAAACAGGTTTTTAGACATTTTATCAAATTTGTTATAAATAAAAAACAGATACCTGTCATGACTGTCCACGACATACCTTATTTACATAAGTTTTCAGACCCTTTGCTATGAGGCTAGAAATTGAGCTCAGGTGCATCCTGTTACCATTTATAATTTTTGAGATGTTTCTACAATGTAATTGGAGTACACCTATGGTCATTTCAATTGATTGGACATGATGTTGAAAGGCACACACCTGTCTATATAAGGTCCTACAGTTGACAGTACATGTCAGAACAAAAACCAAGCCATGAGGTCGAAGGAATTGTCCGTAGAGCTTCGAGACAGGATTGTGTTGAGGCATAGATCTGGGGAAGGGCACCAACATATGTCTGCAGCATTGAAGGTCCCCAAGAACACAGTAGCCTCCATAATTCTTAAATGGAAGAAGTTTGGAATCACCAAGACTCTTCTTAGAGCTGTCCACTTAAGGGAAGTGACCAAGATCCCGATAGTCACTCTGACAGAGCTCCAGAGTTCCTCTGTGGAGATGGGAGAACCTTCCAGAAGGACAACCATTTCTTCAGCACTCCACCAATCAGGCCTTTATGGTGGAGTGGCCAGACGGAAGCCACTCCTCAGTAAAAGGCACAGCCTGCTTGGTGTTTGCCAAAGGGCACCTAAAGGACTCTCAGACCATGAGAAACAGGATTCTCTGGTCTAATGAAACCTAGATTGAACTCTTTGGCCTGAATGCCAAGTGTCATGTCTGGAGGAAACCTGGCACCATCCCTACGATGAATAATGGTGGTGGCAGCATCATGCCGTGTGGATGTTTTTCAGTGGCAGGGACTGGGAGATTAGTCGGGATCGAGGGAAAGATGAACGGAGCAATGTACAGAGGGATCGTTAATGATAACCTACTCCAGAGTGCTCAGCACCTCAGATAGGGGCGAAGGATCACCTTCCAACAGGACAATGACCCTAAGCACACAGCCAAGACAACACAGGAGTGGCCCAGCCAGAGTGGCCCAGCTTGAACCCCATCGAACATCTCTGGAGAGACCTGAAAATAGCTGTGAAGCAACTCTCCCCATCCAACTTGACAGAGCTTGAGAGGATCAGCAGAGAAGAATGTGAGAAACTCTCCAAATACAGGTGTTCCAAGCTTGTAGCACCATACCCAGGAAGACTCAAGGCTGTAATCACTGCCAAAGTTGCTTTAACAAAGGTAAAGGTCTGAATACTTACAGTACCAGTCAAAAGTTTGGACACGCATTCAATTTTTAGATAAAAAAACAACATTTTCTACATTGTAGAATGATAGTGAAAACATCAAAAGTATGAAATAACACACGCGGAATCATGTAGTAACAAAAAAAGTGTTAAACACATCAAAATGTAATGAAACTAGTCATCCTTTGCCTTGATGACAGCTTTGCACACTCTTGTTTTTGCTTTTTTGTTGTGTTTAGATTGATGAGAGAAATACTATAGTATACTTTTGTTGAATACTGTTGTTGAAAAAGTCAAGGGGTCTGAATACTTTCCAAAATTACTGTAATTACCTAGTAGTCTCTGGTCTTCAACACGGGGGCCCCTGCTCAGCCCCCTCCTGTACTCCTTGTTCACTCATGACTGCGTGTCCATGCACGTCCGCAACTGAATCATCAAGTTTACAGACAACACACCAGTGGTTGAGCTGACTACCAGCAATGACAAGACCGCCTACAGGGAGGAGGTGAAGGCACTGGCGGAGTGGCGCAAGGAAAATAACATCTTCATCAACGTCAACAAAATGCAGGAGCTTATCGTGGACCTAAGGAGACAGCGAGGGACCACACACCTATCCACATCGATAGGTCCGCAGTGGAGAGGTTAAAAAGCTTCAAGTTCTTCTGTGTGCACATAACTGACAACCTGAAATGGTCCACCCACACAGATAGTGTGGTGAAGAAGGTGCAACAGTGCCTCTTCAACCTCAAGAGGCTGAAGAAATTAGCTTGGCCCCTAAGACCCTTATGAACTTCTATAGATGCACCATTGAGAGTATTCTGTTGGGCTGTATCACTGCCTGGGACGGTACTTCACAGTTTGCAACCACAAGGCTCTCCAGAGGGTGGTGCGATCAGCCCAACGCGTCACCAGTGTTACACTGCCTGCCCTCCAGGACATCTACAGCACCCTGTGTCACAGGAAGGAAAATAATATCATCAAGGACCTCAGCATCCCGAGCCACAGCCTGTTCACCCCACTACCATCTAGAAGGCAGAGACAGTACAGGTGCATCAAAGCTGGGATCGAAAGACTGAAAGACAGCTTCTACGATTTTACATTGAATTGGAATTCTGAGAGTGCCGAGTTCCTGCACTAATTGCTAGTATGATCATGATTGTGTCATGTTAGCTATGTTGATTATGTCTTTTGCATTGCAATCTGATATACAGTATAACACTGTTTTATAGCTACAGGAGGTCGCATGGCACCCGGCGGTGCATTTATTTTGCAGGTGGTTGGCTGGGTTCATATGTAGATATTCTTCTGTACCAAGATGACACTCATCTTGTTTCAGCGAAGCCACCCGGTGGTTTATCTACAGTTGAAGTCTGAAGTTTACATACACTTAGGTTGGAGTCATTAAAACTCGTTTTTCAACCACTCCACAAATTTCTTGTTAACAAAGTAGAGTTTTGGCAAATCGGTTAGGACATCTACTTTGTGCATGACACAAGTAATTGTTTACACACAGATTATTTAACTTATAATTCACTGTATCACAATTCCAGTGGGTCAGAAGTGTACATATACTAAGTGGACTGTGCCTTTGAACAGCTTGGAAAATTCCATGAAATTATGTCATGCTTTAGAAGCTTCTGACAGACTAATTGATATAATTTGAGTCAATTGGTAGTGTACCTGTGGATGTATTTCAAGGCCTACCTTCAAGCTCAATGCCTCTTTGCTTTACATCATAGACCTCAGCAACAAATTTAAGACCTCCAAGTCTGGTTCATCCTTGGGAGCAATTTCCAAACACCTGAAGGTACCACATTCACCTGTACAAACAATAGTATGCAAGTATAAACACCATGGGACCACGCAACTGTCATACCGATTAGGAATCAGACGCGTTCTGTCTCCTAGACATGAACGTACCTGTACTTTGGTGTGAAAAGTGCAAATCAATCCCAGAACAAGAGCAAAGGACCTTGTGAAGATGCTGCAGGAAAAAAGGTACAAAAGTATCTATCCACAGTAAAACGAGTCCAATATCGACATAACCTAAAAGGCCGCTCAGCAAAGAAGAAGCCACTGCTCCAAAACCGCCATAAAAAAGCCAGACTAAGGTTTGCAACTGCACATGGGGACAAAGATCGTATATTTTTGGAGAAATGTCCTTTGGTCTGATGACACAAAAAATGAACTGTTTGGCCATAATAACCATCGTTATGTTCGGAGGAAAAAGGGGGAGGCTTGCAAGCTGAAGAACACCATCCCAAGCGTGAAGCACGGGGGTGGCAGCATCATGTTGTGGGGGTGCTTTGCTGCAGGAGGGACTGGAGCACCTCACAAAATAGATGGAATCATGAGGGAGGAAAACTACATGGATATATTTTAAGCAACATCTCAAGACTTCAGTCAGGAAGTTAAAGCACAGTGGCCTACAAACCTGACTCAGTTACACCAACAATGTCTGGAGGAATGCGCCAAAATTCACCCAACTTATTGTGGGAAGCTTATGGAAGGCTACTCAAAACATTTTACCCAAGTTAAACAATTTAAAGTCAGGACGTTGTATGAAAAATAAACTTGCAGCTGCATTAGCTCATGCTACACATAGTTAATATTCACACATAGGCCTAGTAGTCAGTCATGTAATGGTAGAATGACCTTCGCTTTTCACTGGTCAAGTAAGAGCTCTTAAACGGTGCATTCTTCCATACACATAGTTAATTGTCTGGCTTGTGGTTCTGCTGTTTTGGGGGATTTTATGTAGCATATCGTGCTCACTGCCTGTAGTTATTTTATGATCTTTATATGAAGCTTCGCTATGGAGATTTTCTAATAAATGGTTAAATGCACACATAGTGTTTCCTTCCTGAAATAAAGCGTAGCCAGTTCAGGAGGGAAATTCCAGTGTGGTGGCATCAGCTTATCACATCAACAGATATTGCAACAATTGGATTCACACTCTACTTTCATGTGGTCTATTTATGTTGACCAGTTCTAGACATGCTTCCTCAATGATGGATGTCACACGCACGCATACCCTGATGTCTCTTGCTGCCATTGCATTGCTGCTGTAACTAGCTGTTACTCGCATAGTGTGTATGCGATAGTACAGTGTCCAGTGTATTCTACAATGTGTTACAATGTTCTATAGTAAGTACTACACGATTGAGGAATAGTACAGTGTGTAGTACAGTATTCTACAGTATACTACAAAATTCTATATTAAGCACTACAGGATCGAGGGATACTACAGTGTGCAGAATAGTATTCCACAGTATACTAGAACATGTTATAGTAAGCACTTCACAATTGAGGGATATGCGGTGTGCAATATAGTATTCTACAATATACTAACATTCTATAGTAAGTACTACATGTGATCAAGGGATACTATTGAAAAGTTGTGGTCAGAACTGAAGAAATGTGTATAGTATTCTACAGTACACTACACAATTATATAGTAAGCACTACACAATTGAGGGATACTACATTGTGCAGCTTACTGCATAAATCTATAGATTTCTACAGTAAGTACTATAGTATTCTATAGTAAAGTATAGTCTTTTTTAATGTGGGCTGTACGGCCTACCATATTTTCATCCTTCTTGTAATGTTTAGCTATATTGTGTAGACTGTTTTGTGTGCTGATGTAAGCATGTTCTGTATGCTTTCTCTGTATGCAACATATTATGTATGCTCGCTGCATGCTGTACTGTATTCGTACAAAACATTTAATGCATAGTATATGAGCAGGAGAAAACTACGGGTTAATAAAATATCGACCTCCCTCACCCCCAAATCTTTTATAGGTCTGATTTTACTGTGCATCGCTATGAATTAAATTGAAGCTAAACCAATTAGTAAGCTGTCATGGGCTTACTCACAAATTGCTCGCAGCTACTTGATATTGAAGCTCCCTGTAAGCCTATTCAGAAAGACACTCCATCCTAGGGGCAGGCTAATTTAAAGGTAAGTAGAGGAGGTCATCAATTGTGAGCAAATCAGACAATGGTGAGTGGGAGGAGGAGGGCAGGTGGGAGGAAGGGAAATAGAGGTGGAGGCGATGGGTTAGGAGAGGAAGAAAAACACAAAGATAATGATCATGACTTGGAGATAAAAGAAGCAATTATTTCAACCTAGTTCATCTCGTGTTGACATTCCAGTTAATTACCAAGTGCTTGGAGAGGACCCGGTTCCTGAGCAGGGGCGTGACAAACACAGCTAGGAGAATCTGGGGTTGACTGCAGCACGGCAGCCAGCAAGGGAGGGAGCTTACTCATGGAGAACCAACCTGGCTGCAGGTAACATTATCCCCAGCACCCAGTGGTTTATCAGGTCCCCAGAATCAGCATCCATCAACAGGGCCACACTCAGGGTACGTCCCAAATGCCACCCTATTCCCTGTAAAGTGCACTACTTTTGAACTAAACCCTATGGACCCTGGTGTAAAGTAGTGCACTATGAAGGGAATAGGGTGCTATTTGGGATGCACTCACTCACCCACACTACTCTCCCCCAACCTGTAAGGAAACAGTAGAGCACGGTAGAGGAAAATACCACCGCTATCTATGCATGCATTTGAAGACAGGAAAGGACTCAAATTGATTAATTTCATTCCTACTATTCTGGCTAATGCACTTTTTCTGGGTCTGTCTGTGAAGGGATTAACGCTTATTCATTCCTTAGATAGTGAGATGTGAGCTTGCGTGCATACCAGGGCGATATGGCCAGAGAGAATGAATGGTCTTGAATCAATGGCTATACTGAGGAATTGATCTGAAGATGGACATTTTTCACCTTTTTAAAAAGAACACTTTACTTATCCCAGTTGCTCCTCGAGAGTGAGAGGCCAAAGTGCCAAGCCTTGTTGTGGAGCAGGTTCAGAAAGGGTGACCGCTTGAGACAATTTTTGCGTTTTTCTGTGTATGTGTGTGTGAGTGTGTGCGTACGTGTGTGCATGCTCTTACCGAATATCTCTAATGAGGTAAACGTGGCTGGAATCAAGCCTCACTGGTCCACCTCAGCATTACCTATATTCAAAATCCCATCTCAACTGTGCATCCTGGAAAGGTAAACATTTCTAAATGTGAGGATTAGATATATCCAAATAGGTAAATCCTAACAACCAGGACATTATGATATGATCAATATAAAATATAGCTGTGGAAATATTTCCCTTTACACACTCACACGCACACCTTCACAAGCCTTGTGGGCAAATGCTTTTCTCAGGTTAAAGAACTTGGAAACCTCCAAGTAGACTGCATCCAACATTAAGCTAACCTCCCAATGAGATTTTCTCTGGGGTACGATATGTAATATGGAATAGAGTTTCAAATAATCCTATACAGGTCAGGAGATAAAATGTAATGCCTGAATAAATATGCACATATAGACTGCTATTTTCCACCTTTCCATATCAAAGGTCTGCATGCTTTTGGAAAGAGGCCACTCTATTTTCTCCACACACATCAATCATTTAATTCACCATCTGTCATATATACCCACATATACTTACATTTCGGTCTAAAACACATCATTTCAAAGAGCGTCAATATAACACAGGCATCTAAGTCATCTCCAGTATTTTAACAGAACAACAAAATGCCTCTCAATATTGTTTTTGGTATGACATCACCACGCAACATTTCAGTTAGTGCCTCAGTGAAGCTCCCTGCAGCTTTTAATTCATTTCATCACAGCGTTGCACAATGAGGCTCCCTGAAATTCCTATGTTTGTCAGGTGAACGAGTCAAGACAGAAACGACATGACGGATAGCCTGACTAAAACCGGGGAGGAAACGATGAATGAGGGTTCTTGCCTCCAAGTAAAACCCACTAGTAATTTCCTCAGGTCATCTGCACTTAACACATATTTCATGTGCATAGGAAAAACTAGAAGAGGTCACATGATAAGAGGCCATACAACACCACCCACCACAGAGAGATTGATGGCTAAAGTGGAGGGGCTGGAAAATCTATGTTAACCCAAATGAGTCGCATACAACCGGTACCAACACCCGGATGGGTGCAGGGAGTTTGCTAGAGATAAAGTGTACAGATTATAATTTTATCAACTAATCCATTAGTGGTAATTAATTTAACATGGCACCTTGAACATACAGAGCAAATTTGCTGGTGTTAAAATCTTGGTGTTGAGGTTAAAAGTGTTGTGAGTTTTATATCTGAGTGATGATTGTAGTGGGGTTAACACCAGTGGGATTGAAATTGACCCCACCTGCAGTGAATAAATTAATTGTTATTTGAATCGCGGTGGAATCATCAACACACAGTGTTGCTGTTACTCGACTGCATTGAATTAATTTCTGTTAACTCTCTCAGAGTGAAAAGGACATGGGATATTTTGTTTTTTAGAATAGTTTGTTTTAATATCTATGTTTCTGATTGCACATTGATTGATTAATTGATCTTATTCTTCACAAAGATAAATAACATTCATTTTTCTAAACTCCTCCAATCTGTAAATGGTTGAATTTATTTCACATGTTATTGAGATGGTCGTTCCAGCTTATTTCACACTGTTCCCTACCATGGCAGTCATTCTAACTGCAGATTGCATGGAACAAAGTTCCAATTGTTGGATATCCTAACTCTTGCTGGATTCCAATAGGAATTACAGTATATAACACTTTGCATGCCAGCATAATGTGATTTACCAATGTAGCCTGCAAACCAGGAGTTTCAGACCACTGTGTTAGGGTATTGTAAAAAAAGAAGGGGAAAAAAAAGATGTATTGTCATAATAATTCAACTTTATTGATAAAATATTTACTCATGTACTCAATTAATGAAAGCCATTGCATGCAACAACAATGTATCTGGCATAAGCAAACACAGTCATGGGTGGTACTGGTACCTCTAAAATTATCTCAAAAGGTACCCTGGGGGAAAAAATATGCAAATAAGGCTTTAGATCTTACAGTGTTAAAACAACACCCACAAATGATTTAATGTAACAACAAATGAGTCACTGTAATACCACAGGTGTGGCTAGAGGACTCCTGATATCTCCAGGAGTGATGACTATCATTTTGTCTTTACAGTGCCCTCAGAAAAAATTCACAGCCCTTTACTTTTTCCTTATTTTGTTGTGTTACAGCCTACAGTTAAAAGTGATTCAATTGAGATTTTGTGTTACTGGCCTACACACAATACCCCATAATGTCAAAGTGGAATGATGTATTTTGA
The DNA here is from genome assembly GCF_057628025.1 of Oncorhynchus mykiss. NCBI lineage: Eukaryota > Metazoa > Chordata > Actinopteri > Salmoniformes > Salmonidae > Oncorhynchus > Oncorhynchus mykiss. The sequence goes on along the minus strand of NC_143025.1, from coordinate 59,427,668 downwards.
AATATTTTCAAATTAATTAAAAATGAAAAGCTGAACTGTCTTGAGTCATTAAGTATTCAACCCCTTTGTTTTAAGGAGTACAAATATGCTTAGCAAGTCATATAATAAGTTGCATCGACTCTCTCTGTGTGCAATAATAGTGTTTAACATGATTTTTGAATGACTACCTCATCTCTGTACCCCACTTATACAATTATGAGCGGGGTACTGCTCAGTTGAGCAGTGAATTTCAACCACAGATTCAACCACAAAGACCAGGGATGTTTTCCAATGCCTCGCAAAGAAGGGCATCTATTGGTAGATGGGTAAAAATTAAAAGACAGACATAGAATATCCCTTTGAGCATGGTGAAGTTATTAATTACACGTTGGATGGTGTATCAATACATCCTGTCACTGCAAAGATACAGGCATCCTTCAGTTGCCGGAGAGGAAGGAAACCGCTCAGGGATGTCACCGTGAGGACAATGGTGACTTTAAAACAGAGTTTAATGGCTGTGATAAGAGAAAAACTGAGGATGGATCAACAATATAGTTACTCCACAATACTAACCTAAATGACCATAAGGAAGCTTGTACAGAACAAAAATATTACAAAACATGCCACCTGTTCGCAATAAGGCACAAAAGTAAAACTGCAAAAATTATGGTAAAGAAATTTACTTTGAATCACCGAAACAAAGACTGTTCTGCCAAGTTGTTCTGCCAAGTTATTTGAGGATGGAAAGAAAAGAGAAGGTTAACGACAGCTTGCTCCTCATTCACTCAGTCTATTGAGTCCACTGGTCCCACTCACACAGAACTACCCTACTACCTGCTCGACCCCATCCCCTCCCTTCTCCAGACCATCTCTGGAGACCTTCTCCCATTCCTCACTTCCCTCATCAACTCATCCCTGACCACTGGATGCATCCCCTCTGACTTCAAAATGGCCCCAGTAGGTCCCCACCTCAAGAAACCAACACTCGACCCCTCTGACATGAAAAAAAAAATACAGACCGGTATCCCTTCTTTCTTTTCTTTCCAAAACATGTGCTGTCTCTGACCAACTCTCTCGCTATCTCTCTCAGAACCATCTTCTTGACCCTAACCAGGCTTCAAGACAGGTCACTCAACCAAAACTGCTCTTCTCTGTTTTCACAGATGCTCTCCGCACTGTCAAAGCTCTCTCTTCTCTGTTCTCAACTTCCTTGATCTATCTGCTGCCTTCGACACTGTAAACCATCAGATCCTCCTCTCCACCCTCTCAGCGGTGGGCGTCTCAGGCTCTACACGCTCTTGGATTGCATCCTACCTGGCATGCCACTTCTACCAGGTGTCATGGAGAGGATCTATATCTGCACCACATACTCTCACAACTGGTGTCCCCCAGTGCTCGGCCCTCTCCTTTTCTTTCACTCGGCTCTGTCATATCCTCACATGGTCACTCCTATCATTGCTATGTGGATGACACTCAACTACCTTTCCCCTTCTGACACCCAGGTGGTGACACGCATCTCTGCATGCCTGGCAGATATCTCAGCTTGGATGTCAGCCCACCATCTCGAGCTCAAACTCGACAAGACTGAGCTGCTCTTCTTCCTGGGGAAGACCTGCCTACTCAAAGACCTCTACATCACAGTTGACAACTTCACAGTGTTCCCCATCCCAGAGTGCAAAGAACCTTGGCGTGACCCTAGACAATACCCTGTCGTTCTCTGCAAACATCAAAGCAGTGACTCGCTCCTGCAGGTTCATGCTCTACAACATCCGTAAAGGACAACCATACCTCACAAAGGAAACGGTGCAAATCCAGGCACCTGTCATCTCCCTTCTTGTCTACTGCAACTCGCTGTTGGCTGGGCTCCCCGCTTGTGCCATCAAACCCCTACAATTTATTCAGAATGCAGCAGCCCGCTTGGTTTTCAACCTTCCCAAGTTCTCCCATTTCACCCTGCTCCTCTGCACACTCCACTGGCTTCCAGTCAAAGCTCACATCCACTACAATACCATTGTACTTGTACTTGATTCCCCCCTTTTTGCAAAAAGGCATGTGAAAGCATATGGCAAAATATTATGTGGTCTGATGAGACAAAAATTTAACTTGTTGTCCTGAATGCAAAACGCTATTTCTGGAGAAAACCAGGCACAGCTAATTAACCATCCCTACCGTGAAGCATGGTGGGGCAGCATCATGCCATGGGTATGCTTTTGAGTGGCAGGGACTGGGAGACTGGTAAGGCTTGAGTGAATAATGAATGGAGCCAAATGCAGGCAAATCCTTGATGAGAACCTGCTTGAGAGTGCAAACGACCTTAGACAGGTCAAATATTTTACATTCCAACAGGACAATGACCCCAAGCATACAGCCACAGCAACGTTGGAATGGCTTCAGAACAAGAATGTGAAAGTCCTTGAGTGGCCCAGTCAAAGCCCAGACTTGAATCCCATAGAAAATCTGTGGAAAGACTTGAAGATTGCTGTTCACCACTGCTCCCGATCTAACTTAACAAAGCAAGAAGAAAATCCTCAAATCCAGATGTGCAAAGCTGATACAGACATACCCAAGATGACTCAAAGCTATAATCGCTGCCAAAGGAGCTTCTACAAAGTATTGACTCAGGGGTGTGAATAGTTACGTAACCTACATATTTCTACATTTCATTTCCAAAACATTTGCAAACATTTCTAAAAACATGTTTTCACTTTGTCATTATGGGGAATTGTGTGTAGATGGTGAGAGAAAACATCTATTTAAGCCATTTTGAATTATGTCTGTCACACAATGTGGAATAAGTTAAGGGGTATGAATACTTTCTGAAGGCACTGTAATGTCTAACAAGGTGTTATATTTAACACTGTTGTGGGTGTTAAAATTCTGATCGCAAATTTGCTGTGTAGTTTCCTTGTTTACTACTGTAACACTGGGAAATTGCTGAAGGGAAGTCAGCAGCTGTATGCAGGGACTCATGAATCTTTCCCAAAGCCTGTCTGTGTCCCAAATGGCACTCTATTCCCTATATAGTGCCTATAGAGCTCTGGTCAAAAGTAGTACACTATTTAGTGAATAGGATGCCATTTGAGATGCAGTCACTGTGTCAGTCAGTCAGTCAGATGGGTCTTGTATGGGGATGTTTTATGTTAAAAAAAATAAAAAAAACATGTGGACATACAGCATAGCCGTAATGTCGACCCACACCTGTAGCTCTGTTCCTTCCTCACCAGATGTTTAACTCCTCGTCACTCAGATTAAAAACATCCATCTATCTCTTGCTTCTGCTGCTGCTGGCTGCCATTTTGCAGCAGTGACCTCAGGTTGGTAACACCCCTCCTGTGACAATGCCAACTGATGAATGATGTCATCCAACCGTTCCTAAACATACCTCTCCAGTTGTGACTTCCCAGGTCCCCATGAGTCATAGGGTGTGTCCCAAATGGCACCCTATTCCGTTTGTAGTGCACTACAAAGAGAATGAGGTTCCATTTGGGAAGCATTCATTATTTTCTTCCAGGGGAATGTCATGCGAGCTGTGTTCGACCAAACAGGAGACAGAGTTTATTAACCCCTGGCTGGCGTGATTTACTTGTTGCATTAATTAATGATCAACCATAAGAGTGTGTAGGGAGTTCATGTTATTGTGACATCCCTACACTGACTCTGTCAGTGTAACGTCATTCTCTCATAAATGTTGTAAATGACTGCCAAAGTCAATGGCTGTCAAGGTCTGTGAAAATGAAAACTGTTTTTTGCACCTCTTATAATGGCAAGAAGATACCTGACATGGTTATTTTTAGATGGCCATGTAAACATCTGTCACAGGTGCAGGCAGACCGGAAAACCCCTGAAGTGCATGACTTAAAACCTCTTAAGGTATAGGAAGCAGCATTTTCACTTTTGGATAAATAGTGTGCCCAATTTCAACTTCCTGCTACTCATGCCAGGAATATAAGATACACATATTATTAGTAGATGTGGATAGAAAACACTGAAGTTTCTAAAACTGTTTGAATCATGTCTGTGAGTATAACAGAACTTATGTAGCAGGCAAAACCCTGAGGACTAACTGTTCAGATTTTTTTTGTGCCTCTGACTGTTCCCTGACATGTCTTTGCAAAGGGATATTTCATAGGAACCTGTTTTCAGTTCCTACCGCTTCCACTGGATGTCACCAGTCTTTGGAATTTTGTTGAGGTTATTAATTTGTGCAACAAAGAAGAAGCACATCCTGGAACAACGTTACACTATTGAGAGTTGCGCAAGACGTAAAAAGGAGCATGGTTTGTTTACTTCCTGTATTGAACACAGATAGCCCCGTCTACAATTTGATCGATTATTAACGTTTTAAAATACCTAAAGTTGTATTACAAAAGTACTTTGAAATATTTTGGCAAAGTTCATAGGCAACTTTTGAAATGTTTTGTAGTGACGTTGCGTTTTTGGCAGCTGTTTTTTTCTGGATCAAACGCGTTAAATAAATGGACATTTGGATATATATGGACGGAATTAATTGAACAAAAGGACCAATTGTGATGTTTATGGGACATATTGGAGTGCCAACAAAAGAAGCTCGTCAAAGGTAATGCATGTTTTATATTTTATTTCAGCGTTTTGTGTAGCGCCTGCAGGGTTGAAATATGCTACCCTCTTTGTTGACATTGTGCTATCATCAGATAATAGCTTCTTATGCTTTCGCCAAAAAGCTTTTTAAAATCTGATATGTTGGCTGGATTCACAACGAGTGTAGCTTTAATTGAGTATCTTACATGTGTGATTTAATGAATGTTTGATTTTATATCATTATTTGAATTTGCCGCGCTGCATTTTCCCTTGTTTTTTTCCAAGTGGGACGCAAGCGTCCCCTATAACATAAGTAGTTTAAGGCGTCCAGTATGCTTCAGTTCGGCTGGCGCCTGAACCGAACAAGTGTGCTCGCATACTCCCTTAAAGACCTTCGCTTGAAAATGAGAAAAAGCAGCAATATTAATTTTGTCGGTTTTGAGAAATCTGTCAATCATTTTGATGTTTTTGCCAAGGAGATCTTAGTCACACAATTTTACATCTAACTAAGATGGTGCAGTATTTCTCAGTGAAGAAATGTGCATGAAAACGAGTCGTCTCTTATTGAATGACAACAAATACTTTTTTGAAGAATCCCTAATGTTGACCTATCACCGACTTCGGCTACCGACACCGACTTCGGCTTGCCTCGGAAAATAAATATTGTGTGCCCGAACATCGTTTCCTGGGTGATCAAATTAAGATCCTACATCTGTACAAGTAGTACATATTCAGGGCACCACAACCTCGATACCACACCCCTTTTTGAATCTACTTTCCCAAACCGCTAGCTAAATCATGCTAAACATCTCCCATCAGGCCTGATATTCCCTCCTTGTTAGTTGTTCATTATATCACTGTATGGTATAACTCAGCAGTGAGGCTGAAGCTACTCAAAGAATTTCTGTATGTCTGGTCGTTATCCACTGACAAGACAGGGCTGTTGTTTGCAGAATATTTGCCGCTGATCGTTATGTTGCATGTAGTAGAGGGAACGGAGTGAGCGACTGATAATGTGTTCCAAATGGTACCCTGTTCCCTATGGGCCCTGGGAATATGGTGCCATTTGGGACACAGCCAATGTAAGATTCTCAGCTGTGCTGGTGGAATGTCACCATGAGGGAAATATGCTCTGTCATGTTGTTACCCCGCAAGGTCATCTGGGTGCATTCTATAAGGAAGGCAAGCGATGAGAAGGAGGAAAATGATATGAGACTCATTGGTTTAGTTTAAGTTTGCTAGGTGTCACATGACATCTTGATTATGAATAAGAAGGAACTTTCAACCCCCCCCCCCCCCCACCCCCCTTCAGTCTCTCTCACTCTCGCGCACATGTTTAGTAAATGGGGATGTGGGAAACTTACTACTCAGCCTGAAGTGTCCCCACTTGCACCACCGATTAGCTATCTTTTCGGTGGTGCCGACTAGTAAGAGGGTGGTCATGTGTGCTAGCAAAGCGGAGGGCCGGGGTTTCAGCCTTAGTTTGAGCCAAATCAAGTGGTATGCACTAAGCAAGCAGTGTGACATCCGTTATAGATGCACGCAAGCATGCACATGCACACACAGTGTGAATTACGGGAAATCCAACAAAGTCCAACTTTGGGGGAGGTGGGTGTCTAAATAATGGTAATTTAGCCATTCTCCTATTTCTTTACAATGCCATTTGTACTGCTACAGTGGTAAATATTAACTCAATGAGTCCCACCGTAACGCCGGCACCCCTTTAAAAACATTGTGTGCTTGAGCTACAGACTACCACTGTCTATTTCTCTTATATCCGTAGATACAACCCATTAGACTATTTCTCTACTTCATATTTATCAGATTTTGCTATGGCAGACTTTCTTTTTTTATTGACATTTGTCAGCAAAACTCATGAATACAACTATTTATGCCAATTTCTTTGTGTTCTACGTGTAGCCCTGGTTGTCCTGAAAAGAAAATGGTAAAACACTTCATTGTGAGGCTAAATATAAAGGGCTGGAGATGAAGATAAATGAAAACGGATAGGGACGAATGAATGAGGACGGATAGGGTTAAAATAAAAGGTTATTCCAAATGAAACGAACACCCCCAGCTCTATATGTGTGATAGTTTAAACAATCTTTCCCCCATGTGCCTGCACAGTCCCACCAAATATGGTGGATAAGTGAAGATAGTTCACTCAGGCCTTTTACCATTGAAAATATTTAACAGAGTGGACGAACATGCACAGGTAGCCTACTTTTTGAAGTGATTTGTTTGACAATACGATTAAAACATCATGACTGTTTGTGTGCTCATGTAACAGTATAAATTTAGACCGTCCCCTCGCCCATACCCGGGCGCGAACCAGGGACCCTCTGCACACATCAACAACAGTCACCCTCGAAGCATCGTTACCCATCGCTCCACAAAAGCCACAGCCCTTGCAGAGCAAGGGGAACCACTACTTCAAGGTCTCAGAGCAAGTGACGTCACCGATTGAAACGCTATTTAGCGCGCACCACCGCTAACTAGCTAGCCGTTTCACATCCGTTACACTCATGACAAATTAAAAGGTAATACATAAAAATAACATAAAATTGCATCTTTATTATTAAACCCATAAAAACTTGCACACATAGTTAGTCCCATACATTTTTTTGACCCCCCCTAAATGTCTTGGTGTAATTCGCACACTACACACTCATTCCTTTCCATCTCTCCTTCTGCTTTCCATCTCTCCTTCTGTGGTTCTCTGTGAGTGTTTCCAGCTGCTGATAGGTAGCGAATATTCTTCTGGTGGAATGCACACCAACCCTACCTGCTAAACTAAACTCCTGCCATTTGATTTTCCATTCTCAGCTGGAAGGGTGTGGGTGATGATTTATAGACCATAGTCTGTAAATCAGACTATGCCAGCACCAGGGTGTCATGTGTGTTGGTTGGTTGGTACAGTAGGGCTGTACCCAAAATTGCACCCTATGGGTCTTGGTCAAAAGAATTGCACTAAATAGGGAATAGGGTGCCATTTGGGATGCATAGGAGCTTACAAGGGGCCAATCAGGGGCCCCCACAGCCACCTTTAAAACAGCACAGGAAATTGACTTCTTCGTGGAGGCTTTCCATTAAAAATAAGCGTAAAGGCCAGCTAGAGGCACAGCTTCAGATGTGTAGAAGGAAGAAGGCAGGAGTGAGACGTTAGAATTGCCAGTTGCAAGGAGGACTTGCCAACCCTCAATAAGGCTGATAGTTATAAAATGCCCCACACAAAGAACACCTGTACATTTTTGAAAACATTTTTTTTTTAGCAACTCTTATTTTTCAGTAGCTGGATCATTTTGTCGCTTTGTTGAGATTGCCATGCCAGGTTGAATGCAGAAATAAGTAGATAACCGAGGCTCAAAATGGAGGACCTGGTTGGCCCAGAGAGACGTAGTAGTGAAATCCTATTATAACATGACTAGAGCAGTGGGAGGGCTGTTTTGGTGCAACTAGGCTTACATACGCAGTCTGAGACAGGCTCATGCTGCAAGGAGGAGTGGGCTTCTGGGCTCCAGTCAATAGGATGAATAGCATAACCACAGCTGCTGGAGGTACATTCAGTGCTTTTGGAGACATGCTGATAGCCTGACTGAAGTAGAGCTCCACATTTAGAAAAGACTCTAAGACCCTTTTGTCACCCCTTCTCGGGGCTGAGGCAAACAGTGGTGTGTGGGTGGATCCAGGGCCACAGCTGTCCTGGCTGCAACAAGCTGGAGAAGCTGTGTCTGTGGCTGTCTGTGAACCAACTGACCACAGAGAACTGTTGGTTACACTGACAGAGAAGTTATAGACTACTATAACATATAGTATTTGTTCTGACAGTCACCACAGAGAGAGGGAAGAGACTGGGAAAGGTCAAAGAATAATGTTTTGAAACACGCTGTTGAACAGCTATGAAAATATTAAGGGTCATCTTAATGTTCCGTGTGGCTTAGCTGTTTAGAGCATGGTGGTAGCAATGCCAGGGTTGTGGGTTTGATTCCCACAGGGGGCCAGTTTGAAAAAGTATAAAATGTATGCACTCCCTAGTGTAAGTCGCTCTGGATAAGAGCATCTGCTAAATTATGTAAATGTTTTTTGCACGCTAAAATAAACTTTGTAGAATCATCCGCACAACTGGACAGTTGACCTAACAAATGTTTTGGGAACATTCACAGAACCAATTTTTGTTTGCTGGGTTTAAACTTGAACTAAAAAGAGTACTCTACTCCGGTCACAATGCCTATGTGGAAATGTTGTATACTGTAAATAAGTTTACGAGAAAGGAAATAGTGCGGACATGTCTAGTAATGTGTTTACAATGTAAAACCATGGGAAAGGGTATTCACAGATTCTCTCTAAATGAACCAAAATATCTCCCCCATTTGCATTGGGGGAAATAGGTATGTTTTCAACTGTCCCTGATACCCTTGTAATACCCTTGTATTTCACTTGTAAAGGCCTGAATGGGAATCAAAATATCCAGTGAAATTAAAGATAAAAGCAAATCAAATGTTTGAAAAGCGGCCACTGAAAAGGAGAGAAAACAGAAATAAAGATATAAATAGATAAAAGAAGTGATCTGCAATCCCCCGCTTTATCTGAATTTATCCCACACAAGTGAGATGTAAGTCTGGGGCTGTAAACTGTCGAGAATAATGGACCCATTGATTTCCTATGCAACTCCTATTGACTTCCCTACTGCAATAGCATATATCTGGAAAACAATAGGACCCCAATGCAAATTAGAGCTACTGTTAACTGCTTTGGTCTATAAGTGGATAAGACTAGGGAGCTCGACTCAATGTGTCACAAGGCAAGAGACAAACACAAATAAACCAAGCAGCATAGTTTAACCCATAGAATAAGAATGAAGGTCAGAGGTTCAAAACCTGTTCTACTCATTCTATTTCTTTGGTTTCACCTTAATATGGAGTTCTGTTTTGAATTAGAGAGCCTTTGTAATGGCGTCTTTTTGTAGGCACTAACTCCACCTTGGGGTAACGAATTTAGTTTTTATAGGGTTTTTGGATAAATGCCGAAAATAATGTCTGTGGTAAACACAGGAGGAGATGTTATATATTTAGTTTTATGAGATAATCTTCATCAGCTAACGTCACTTTTTGTGCAATTTGAAGCATTTATGGGTTAGGGTGTAAAGCACAAAGGCTTCATATTCATAAAGGCCACGTTAACTGGCTCATATTATTTCATAGAACAAAACACGTAAGATATCCTAAGCTTATGTTAACCTCAGACCTTATTTTTGGCATTTATCCCAAAATCCATTCTTTCCCCATTCATTTTCCCCATAGGAATGGCTGAACGAACCAGAGTTAACTAATTTAATACAAGCTGGCGAGCTCTTTAGGCTAGGCAGTGGGGTGGATCTGAGTTTTTTTATTTGATCTGACCCCCCAGGTCATGTGGGAGGCCATCATTGTAAATAAGAATTTGTTCTTCACTGACTTGCCTAGTGAAATGAAGGTTGAATAAAACAAATAAAGAAATTGTGTCAGTGCGTCAGTAACCCAAATAAACATGTCAGGGACATTTCCTGATTAAAGTTATATGTGGGAATTACATGGGTGTAGTGAGGCTGGTAACATCACAATGGGACGGCAGGGTAGCCTAGTGGTTAGAGCGTTGGACTAGTAACTGGAAGGTTGCAAGTTCAAACCCCTGAGCTGACAAGAGCTGCCCCTGTTCCTCTTTTTTTGAAAAAAAAGAATTTGTTCTTAACTGACTAGAGGTAAAATAAATAAACAACTGTCCTGTTGTAAATAGTCTGGGTCCTTTCCCACAATACAGAATAGCAGCCCTGGGTTCAAATAGTATTTAAAAAAATATTAATACTTTGAATGTTTGATTGAGCCTGCCTTCAGAGGGGGTTGTACTTTTTGGGAATATTCCATTGGTTCTATTCCACCAGCTAGGCATGCTCAGTTTTCAAATACAATTTGAACCCAGATCTGCATTGTAGATGTGTTCACGGTACAGCATGAACAGAGTCAGTATTTGTATTTGTATTTGTGGCACAGCTCATACAACACTACCTCCTAATGCAGTTACCACTGTAATAGCCCCAAAAGGTGAAATCCATCACTATACTCACCTTTCAGTTTAATTCAAGAAGGGCCCTTAATATGAAAAACTGCTATGAAGGAACACAGTAGTGATCCACCAAGTCAAACACAGCTTTCTATCAACACCTCATCAGGACATTCAGTTATCAGATAAGTACCACAGGCAGAGATAGTAGGATCCACTCAGGGACATTTGCCTCCCTCTGCAAACAAACACCTCAGTGCGACTCAGCCAAAGATGGAGTCTGATATCCTTTAATAGCTCTCACCTGAAGCCGCCCTTCTTTCCCCATTTGTCTCTGACTGTATCCCAAATGGCACCCTATTCCCTACTTGACCAGGGCCCTATGGTAAGTAGTGCACTAAATAGGTAATAGGGTGCCAGTTGACACGGGACCTCTGACTGGAGGCCATGGTTAGACAACATTATATCAGTTAGACAACCGAGACAATTCCATTATGTGTCAAGAAAAAGTTGGCAGACGAAAAGGGAAGGCAGAGGATTTGAGCTCCTCACGCTCAAATGCAAATCGAGGAGGCAACCTCAACGGGGGACTGCTAAGTGTGTTTCAATTATGCTGAGGAGAAATTAATGACTATGGCACTTTATGCAGGGTTCTCCTCCATCCTTCATGTGTTGTGCTTTGATTTTTGCCATGCTTGTTTGGAGATGGAAAAGCAACTATTACATGTTATCATGTTGTTAAGTCACCTACACTATAAATTCAAAAGTATGTGGACAACCCTTCAAATTAGTGGATTCGGCTATTTCAGCCTCGCCCATTGCTGACAAGTGTATAAAATTGAGCACACCGCCATGCAATCTCCATAGACAAACGTTGGCTGTAGAATGGCCTTATTAAAGAGCTCAGTGACTTTTTACGTGGCATCATCATAGGATGCCACCTTTCCAACATGTCAGTTCAGCAAATTTCTGCCCATGTAGAGCAGTAAGTGCTGTTAATGTGGCAACGTCTAGGAGCAACAACGGCTCAGCCATTGAAGTGGTAGACTATAAAAGTTCACACAACGTAACTGCCGAGTGCTGAAGCCCGTAGTAGCGCGTAAAAATAATCTGTCCTTGGTTACAACACTCACTACCGAGTTCCAAACTGCCTCTGGAAGCAACATCAGCACAATAACTGTTAGTCGGGAGCTTCATGAAATGTGTTTCCATGGCCGAGCGGCCGCACACAAGCCTGAGATCACCATGCGTGAAGTTTGGTGCAGGAGGATTAATAGTCTGGGGCTGATTTTTATAGTGTGGGCTAGTCCCCTTAGTTCCAGTGAAGGGAAATCTTAAAGCTACAGCATACATTGACATTCTAGACAATTCTGCGCTTCCAACTTAGTGGCAAAAGTTTGGGGAAGGCTTTTTCCTGTTTCAGTATGATAATGCCTCTGTTCACAAAGCGAGGTCCATACAGAAATGGTTTGTCAAGATTGGAAGAAGTGGAGTGGAAGATCTTGACTGGCCTGCACAGAGCCCTAACCTCAACCCCATCGAACACCTTGGGGATGAATTGGAATGGCGAATGTGAGCAGGGACTAATCGCCCAACATCAGTGCCCGACCTCACTAATGCTCGTGGCTGAATGGAAGTAAGTCCCGGCAGCAATGTTCCAACAAGCCTTCCTAGAAGAATGAAGGCTGTTATAGCAGCAAAGATGGGAACAAATCCATATTAGACCCATGATTTTGGAATGAGATGTTCAATGAGCAGGTGTACACATACTTTTGGTTATGTAGTGTATGGCTAGAAAGAGGAACTGAAGTGTTTCACCCGAGTAACAACACTCTCCTTAAAGATGTAACATGTTAAAGCAACATGGTATCTGTCTAACGTTAAACCCCATGGTTGCCAATTTGCTTTTACAAGCCCACTAGCGTCTCCCTTTCTCACGTTTTTAACACAAATCTACCAAATTGCCCTTTGATTTTATGGACCAGACACTACACACTCACATCTGGAGAGGTCCATCCAGAGAAACCTTGATTGTTAGCACCACCATGCCCCCCGTTGTCAACATACACATAATGCATTTGATTCCGGCGGCATTGCAATCAACGACTGCCGACTGACTGATCTACAAATAACATCCTAAATGACTACTCATTATGATTTGTAGATCAGTCAGTTTGCACTCGCCAACTGCAATGTAGTCGATCTCAAATATACTCTCTGCTTGGCAGACTGAGAGGAAGTCTCAATCAATCAATCAAATGTATTTATAAAGCCCTTTTTACATCAGCCGATGTCACAAAGTGCTATACAGAAACCCAGCCTAAAACCCCAAACAGCAAGCAATGCAGATGTAGAAGCACCGTGGCAAGGAAAAACTCCATAGAAAGACAGGAACCTAGGATGAAACCTAGAGGGGTGGCCAGTCCTCTTCTAGCTGTGCCAGGTGGAGATTATAATAGGACATGGCAAAGATGTTCAAACGTTAATAGATGACCAGCAGGGTCAAATGATAATAATCACAGTGGTTGTAGAGGGTGCAACAGGTCAGCACCGCAGGAGTAAATGTCAGTTGGCTTTTCATAGCTGATCATTCAGAGTTAGAGACAGCAGGTGCTGTAGACAGAGAGAGAGAGTCGAAAACTGCAGGTCCGGGACAAGGTAGCACGTCCGGTGAACAGGTCAGGGTTCCATAGCCGCAGGCAGAACAGTTGAAACTGGAGCAGCAGCACGACCAGGTGGACAGATGACAGCAAGAGGTCATCAGTCCAGGTAGTCCTGAGGCATGGTCCTAGGGCTCAGGTCCTCCGAGAGAACAGAGAAAAGAGCGAAAGACAGAGAGAGAGAGAGTTAGAGGGAGCATACTTAAATTCACACAGAACACCGGATAAGACAGGAGAAATACTGTCACGACTTCCACTGAAGTCGGCTCCTCTCCTTGTTCGGGCGGTGTTCGGCGTTCGACGTCACCGGCTTTCTAGCCATCGCTGCTCCATTTTTCATATGTCTATTTCTTTTGTCTTGTTTCCATACACACCTTTTTTTGATTATCTATCACATTGCATGTATTTAGTCCTCTGTTCCCCTCTTTGTGTGTAATTGTTTATTGTTATGTGGGTATGTTCACGCACTAGACTTTTGTACATGTTCAGTGTTTTGGGCACTTTGATGTCATTTTGTGCTTATTTATTGACCGGAATAGAAGTGCGCCTGTTAACTCTACTCTGCTCCCCTGCACCTGACTTTGCCTCCCGTACACACCCGTAACAAATACACCAGATATAACTGACTGACCCTAGCCCCCCGACACAAATTATCGCAGCATAAATGGTCAGTCCAACCATGACATGACCTTATCAGTGACAGACACAAAGCTACCTGGCTTCTGGATATTCACCGGCTTGGAGATTAAACACTGAACAGCTTTATTTTTCTCTTCTTCTTTCTCTCCTTTCAGTCTTCCCGTCTCTATATATTTCTGTTCTTAAAGGCCGTTTGCTGCTCCCTGGGGTTGCCATAATGGGACCCTCATTTCCTGCTTGTGAATGGTTTGAGCTCCTTAATTTACTGACTGTAACTGGCATGGAGATATTTAAATGGAAACCAAATGCTGACGGCAGCACAGATGAAAGCCATGACCATCTGATAAACCTTGACACCGGCCCGACAGACGTGACATCAAGAAAGGTTTCGGACTGACCAGGCTGCTAAGCTGCTGTTGCTGCGTGTTTATGAAAACAAAGGGCTTTGTGGAAATTCCGCTCCCTTTTTACAGAATCATAAGTAAATCGTTCTCAACAAATGTGTTTGGCATGTGTCTGGCATGCTACATCAGAAGATATCAATTTTCAATGCAGGTTTAGTTCATTAAATAAAATAGAGAAGATAAAACAGGTACTATAAAGACCAGATTGTGGTATTCCATCATGTTTTATTGAACAGTTAAATAACTACTGTGAAGAAAGGTATTCACACTCAGTCCCGCATGCAAATGAAAGTGGTGGGTCTTTGAATGGTCCTTTGGCATTCTTTGATTGCATTGATAACAACATGCCAATTAGGTGTGTTTTGGGACATGCACTTGAACCACCTCCCAGCCTGCCAACAATAGATCCTCCCTCAATACCACTATTTTCATCAGGAAATGAAGTAATGGCTTGATTTCATAATCAGATAAAATGGGAATGAGTCTCAGCCAGAAAAACAACAGTCCACTGCCTGTTTGTGTTAATGGTCTATAATGGACTAAACTTGTCAAAATCAGAATGTGTCAAAGATCAGGATTAAGGCTGCATAGAACCAGGTATAAACATGGACCCCACACCTCGCTGCCATAAAGTGCAATTGGTTCAATGACACATTTAATTAGTTTAAGCCAAATTTTAATAGGTATTTCAATTTGAGTTTGTTTTTTAATGGCGTAGAATGCCCTGTGTGCTTTCTCTCTCAGTTCATTCACTGCCTCATTAAGGTGTCCTTATTTTTAAATCAAATAATTGTAGTGTGTGCAGTACTATATATATTTTTTACCAATTGAGAACGTTGGTCTAATTCCCTGGGATCTGGATCTTCTCTGGAAAATCATTATTTTAGTATTTTTGTGTATTACTGCCAGGGCCCAGGTCTGGCAGTACTGCTCTAGCAGGTCCAGGCTCTGCTGTAGGCCATGTGCTGTGGCTGATAGCAGACATAGGTCATATGCAAAGAGTAGGCATTAAACCTCTGAATTGTGGAGACTAACACCAGGGGCTGAGAATTATTCTAGAAAAGTAGCCAATTTGTTTATGTAAATATTGAAGAGTGCCGGGCTCAGATTGCAACCCTGGCGAAAGCCCCACCCCTGGTTAAATAATTATTTTATTTTATTGCCAATTTCAATGCAATAAAATTATGTCATATGTTTTACCCCCTACACCACTTTAAATAACTTTGTAGAACAGTTCTGTATGCCAAATAGAATCAAATGCTTTTTGGAAGTCGATAAAGCAAGCGTACATTTTGGTATAATTTTGGTGGACATGTTTATCTATCAGTGTGTGTAGGGTGTAAATATGATCAGTCGTGCAATGTTTTGGTATAAATCTAATTTGGCTTTTACTCAAGACATTGTGCTTTTCAGAAGTTTAGAACTCTTACATTTATAATACTACAGAGAAACTTCCCCAGGTTACTGGTCACACAAATTCCTCTAATTGTTAGGGTCAAATTTATCTCCGTTCTTAAAGATTGGGGTTATGAGTCCTTGATCCCAGATGTCAGGGAAATAACCTACACTCAGGATCTCTCAATCAGATCACAATGCATATTTTAATGGTCTTAGGGCTGCATGTTAGAACCAGGCATAAACATGGCCTCTCTCTCTGTCTCTCTCTCTCTCTGTCTGTCTGTCTCTCTCTCTCTCTCTCTCTCTCTCTCTCTCTCTCTCATGAATAGTTAATGTTTATGCTGGTAATAGTAACAGGCTTTCTGTTCATTTAAAAGGAGATGGTCTGTTCAGTCTGGAGACATGCTAATAGCTGGTATAAACTCATAAAGATGTTTGTTTTTTTATTGTCACATACACCAGATGGGTGCAGTGAAATGTGGTTACAGCGCCCCTGGAGCAAATTAGGGTTAAGTGCCTTGCGCAAGGGCACATCGACAGATTTTTCACCTTGTTTGTCTATGGGGATTGCATGGCTGTGTGCTCAATTTTATACAGCTGTCTGCAATGGGTGTGGCTGAACTAGCCAAACGCACTAACTTGAAGGGGTATTCACAAACTTTTGTATATATAGTTTACCAATAGTGTTTGCTGGCCGGGAGTACTTAGCACCTCTGAGCAGAGTGTCGGCTGTAATTTGAAAACCCGAGCGCAAAACGATTTTACATTTTAAACTTCAGCGGGTGGTCTCTAAAACACAGCGTGCCAAACAATCAGCAGACGAACGGCAGATCTACATTTGTTGCGATGTGTGTGGTCCTTTAGAGAATGATTTATTGAAAGGGGAAAGTTTTACAAATGTATGACTCCTCCTCATTGAAGGAATTAGTTAGAGAATCCCTGTTTTAGAGAAAATACAGTTTTTTCTGCTCTTCAAACCCCTCACCTGCCTCCACAGTCACACAAACCCTCTATCAATATGCACATGCCATTGATAGACAAGGTGTTCCCTTCAGGCGTTATTCACCAGCCTTACAGACAAATAACCATATATCTCCAGTTTAAATTATTTTCAACAGCTGATTTAGTTAGATTTGTATAAACAATCTAAATCATTTGAACTTAGAATGTTACACATCTCTGCTATCTACGTATATGTCTGTACAAAACTCTTGATGTTACAGTCAGCAGATAATGACATTTGAAAACATCACTGATCCAATAATGTAAAATTCACATATATGGTTCCTCTTCTGTAGGGCTTAGTTGTTTATAAAGAAGTCAACTCTGGACCACAGAGTGTGTTGTGTATCACAATGGGGCCTACTTGTATATATATACACTGTATATTTGCTTCCCTTTAAAGTAAAGTGGCAAAAAAAGTGATATTAATTAAGATACACCGATTGTAACATCTGCTTCCAACTCACACTCTCAAACACATAGATCCCCTGAACGCAGCTCACTTTCCAGCGCACACTCTCAAACACATGGGGCGGCAGGGTAGCCTAGTGGTTAGAGCGTTGGACTAGTAACCGGAAGGTTGCGAGTTCAAACCCCCGAGCTGACAAGGTACAAATCTGTCGTTCTGCCCCTGAACAGGCAGTTAACCCACTGTTCCCAGGCCGTCATTGAAAATAAGATTTTGTTCTTAACTGACTTGCCTGGTTAAATAAAGGTAAAATAAAAATAAAACATAGATCCCCTGAACGCAGCTCACACTCTAGAGCCCAATCACCTGAATTCTGATCACCTGGTCACACACATGTCATCATCACACACTATTTAGTTCAGTTCTTTGCACACCATCATTGTGAGGTATTGATTGTTTTGTGACACACTTCTAGTCGGAGCGCTGGTTTTCCCATAATTTAATCCTCCCGCGTACGGTAGTTTTTGCCTGCCTCACTAATGATGCCATCTGCCTGTACTTTAGCCTATTGGATTTCCTGTTAACAACCTATTGCCTGATCTCCCAGACGACGTTTACTAGCCGTTTCCCTGCCTTTACTGTTTCCCAGGTATCTGCCTCCTCCTGTGGTCCTTTACAAATAAACACCTGCTGCGCCCTGCGCTTGACACCAGCTCTCTGTCTCCCATCGTGTTCATTACACAGATCAATAATCTTGATACTTTTCTAGTCACCTCTTTCTTTAAAACAATGAAACCCAGTGAATGTATGACATTGTCAACTACTTCAGTCTAACTGGCAAAGTACATGGTTAACGGTTTGAGACTAAATCATCTTGAGCACAGACAGAGGGTTTGATTGGTGAATATGTGTGTGTGTACGGGGGGTTGGGGTTGTCCCATTTGATTCATCCAGTCTTTCCTAAAGGCCGTTGAGGGCAGATTAATTTGCAAAACACTGGGGAATGGCCCATGCACCGGCCCATCCATCCAGCCCCACTCACTCACATCCCCCATGCTATTTTGTCACCTTAACAATGGCTGTGCATTCAAAATGAGGCGTCAGCAGCTCTTTTGGTTCTTCAATTAAAATCTGGGAGTGTAGGAAGTGTGTGTGTGTCTGTCTGTGTCTGTGTGTGATGGTCTAGATAACTACTAAGAGTGACTTGAATGATTGATGGAAGCTTTGCTTTTATGATTCACAGATTTATCTGACCGCATAGACGTAATGCAAACTGTGTGTGTGTGTGTGTGGTGGGGGGGTCAGAGATAGAAGAGATACTGCTAAAAATAGTTTTTTAAATCTCCATTGTACCTTATAATGTGATTATTATGTGATTTTATATTTTTTATTTCAGTGGTCCCGGAGAGGATCTCATTTCGACATTTTATGCAATGACATGCCTGTATAGGGAAGAGGGTGCCATATGGGACACAATGTTTGGGAGCTTGGCTAGAGAGAGGGAGAAGTTTGGCTGCTTCCTGAAAGGCTGAAGGGCTGCCGGATCAATTTGCAAGCAGGAAGGAAAAACCCCTCTGGAATAAGAGGTTGGTCAAATGAGAACCGTAGTTCTCCCGGCTCCCTCCCACTTAGATATGCTGATATAGGAAGAAAAAGGTGGCCTGCAGGTGACAGATAAGACTTACATGGCATCTGAAGACATTTCTAAACTTCCTAACACCCTCGTTTTCTCTTTCTCTCATCCATTTCATACCTAAACAAAATCTTGTGATCTTTACCACACCGTCTTCTTTATACCCTCCCGAGTGGCGCAGCGTTCTAAGGCACTCAATCTCAGCGCGAGGCATCACAACAAACCCTGGCTCCAGGCTGTATCTCAACCGGCCGTGATTGGGAGTCCCATAGGGCGGTGCACAATTGGCCCAGCATTGTCCGGGTTTGTCTGGGCTAGGCCGTCATTGAAAATAAGAATTTGTTCTTTAACTGTCTTGCCTAGTTAAATGAAATACAAGCATACCGCCTTTACTTTATATATGTGAAAGGGGTAGCCGGAAAGAAACGCGGTATATTGTTTTCTACCTCTTGATCTACAAATCTAAGATCCTACAGGAAATGCTAATTATTGTGTCGATTTTAATTCATGGACATTTTTGTAGGGTTTCATATTTTTTTTAGGGCAAATCAATTCTTAAATGTTAAAGTGGAAGTTTTAAACTTCAAATTTACCTTTCAGCAGGACGTTAGCCTAAAAAACAAGGCCAAATCTACACTGGAGTTTCTTAAGAAGACAGTGAATATTCCTGAGTGGCCAAGTTACAGTTTTGACTTAAATCTGCTTGAAAATCTATGGCAAGAGCTGAAAATGGTTGTCTAGCAATGATCAATTTGACAGAGCTTGAATAATTTGTTAATTAATAAAAGGGAAATGTTGCACAATCCAGTTGTGGAAAGCACTTAAAGACTTACCGAGAAAGACTGTAATCACTGCCAAAGGTGATTCTAACATGTATTGGCTTGAATGCATATCTAATGAAGAAATCTTACTGTTTTATTGTTCATATATATATCTATTTTTTTTCAAATGTTAGAATTTTCCCCCAACTTTGACATTACAGAATATTTTGTCTAGATGGTTGACAAAAAAATGAAAATTAAATCCATTTTACTCCCACTTTGTACGACAACAAAATGTGGAAAAAGTCAATACTTTCTGAAGGCACTGTAATTACCAGAACATATCTGACAATGTTTTGAGTTAGATTTTTTATTCATCATAACAGGAAAATTAGCACATTATATGGTAAGTATTTACTAATTATTTACAAGTGTGGAGAGCAAAAATAGCAAACTTATGGTTGTGAATGTGAAGAAATTAAAGCAGTGCGTGAATATAGAACTTGATCAATGCTGTCATGGTCAGGTTACCATAAAATGGTGGCAACGACCAGGTCAAAGTCTCCTGCTTCCAAAGTATTTAAGGGGGTTATACCGGCAAGAAAGTTAAAAAAATGGGACTGTTTGAAAGAGGATCATATAAACATTGCCAGATTGTTTTTACAGGTAACATACGTTGAATTCTCTGTGAAATAGGTATATTTCTCTCTCTTTCAGTATTTATCATGACTGTGATGTATGAACATTGATTAGTGGCGGGCACCAGTATCCTCTGACAGGCACTCAATTTAGCATACTTAACTGCCTGCTTGATGGGCCATCAACGGGCTTTATATTGTATTCAAACTGGTTGGGTAGGTTAGGGTCCCAGAACATTCACACATGCCCAAATTGCAATCAGCAAGAAGTTGTCTGGACTTCACAAAGTCATGGAAGTGAAGTCCACACAGTTGCAATGTTATTCATTCAAACCGATATGATATTGACGTTGGTCCGAAAGAATGCAACTGAAATCTCTCTCTATATATATATATTTTCCATATTGGTGCCCATTACTAATATTAATTGTACTCAGGACAATTTCTCATAAAACAGGCAGGGGTGTAGTGCTTGGCAGGGTGCCAAGTGAACAATCAATTGAATCCTTCAAAGATTGTTGTCCTGCAGAGGCGACATGGGGAGAACAAGCCCAGGCCATAGTGTAGGCAAAGGACATGCTTCAATACTCAGGTGTAGGCCAAGGACACACTCCAGCACTCTCCCTCAAAGCATTAGCCAAATATTTCCTCAAATCCCCGAAAATCAGCCCACAGAAACTAATGATGCACAGCCAATACAGAGCAATGAGAGTTTCGCAGAGTCGACTATGTCTGTATTGGCCTGGTTTCACCGCTAAATTTAATTCCTCACCCACAGTATTCTGTCATGTTATAAACAATATATCACATATCAAAATAGAGTGAAGGACGTGTAGAGGAAAAACAGTCCGGCTGAATGTTTGATACTGTCACGTTCTGACCATAGTTCTGTTATTTTATTCTTTGTTTTAGTATGGTCAGGGCGTGAGTTGGGGTGGGCAGTCTGTTTGTTTTTCCATGTTGTCTTTTGTGTGCGGCCTAGTATGGTTCTCAATCAGAGACAGGTGTCGTTAGTTGTCTCTGATTGAGAATCATACTTAGGTAGCCTGGGTTTCACTTTTGGTTTGTGGGTGTTTGTTTTCCGTGTGAGTGTTTGTTGCCACACGGTGCTGTTTCGGTTTTCGTTTGTTCACTTTATTGTTTTGTATTTCAGTGTTTGGTTCGTTTTACATCATGAACACTTACCATACAGATACCACCAGTAGATGAGAGAATGTGTTTTTTACACAGGCCAAGACCTAGGCCATATAAATTGCACCCTATTCCCTACATAATGCACAAGTTTTGACCAGGGCCCATAGGGCACTACATATTAAATAGGGTGCTATTTGGGATGCAGTCCTTTCCTCCACGATGAGAAAATCCCCGGCACCATGCAACCTGTTCCTGAAACATAGAAGGAAAGATGCATTTGACCTGAGGTACAGTTGAAGTCGGAAGTTTACATAACCTTAGGTTGGAATCATTAAAACTTGTTTTTCAACCACTCCACAAATTTCCTGTTATTAACAAACAATAGTTTTGGCAAGTCGGTTAGGACATCTACTTTGTGCATGACACAAGTCATTTTTCCAACAATTGTTTGCAGACAGATTATTTAATTTATAATTCACTGTATTGCAATTCCAGTGGGTCAGAAGTTTACATACACTAAGTTGACTGTGCCTTTAAACAGCTTGAAAAATTCCATAAAATTATGTCATGTCTTTAGAAGCATTTTGATAGGCTAATTGACATCATTTGTGTCAATTGGAGGTGTACCTGTGGATGTATTTCAAGGTCTATCTTCAAACTCAGTGCCTCTTTGCTTGACATCATGGGAAAATCTAAAGAAATCAGCTAAGACCTCTGAAAAAAAATTGTAGACCTCCACAAGTCTGGCTCATCCTTGGGGGCAATTTCCAAATGCTTGAAGGTACCATGCTCATCTGTACAAACAATAGTACGCAGGTATAAATACCATGGGACCACACAGCCGTCATACCACTCATGAAGGAGACGCGTTCTGTCTCCTAGAAATGAACATACCTGGTGCGAAAAGTGCAAATCAATCCTAGAACAACAGCAAAGGACCTTTTGAAGATGCTGGAGGAAACAGGTACAAAAGTATCTATATCCACAGTAAAGCGAGTCCTATATTGGCATAACCTGAAAGGCTGCTCGGCAAGGAAGAAGCCACTGCTCCAAAACCTCCATAAAAAAGCCAGACTACGGTTTGCAACTGCACATGGGGACAAAGATCGTACTTTTTGGAGAAATGTCCTCTGGTCTGATGAAACAAAAATAGAACTGTTTGGCCATAGTTATGTTTGGAGGGAAAGTCAAGCTATTGGAGTGGCCATCACAAAGACCTGACCTCAATCCCATAGAAAAATTGTGGGCAGAACTGAAAAAGCGTGTGCAAGCAAGGAGGCCTACAAACCTGACTCAGTTACACCAGCTCTGTCAGGCGGAATGGGTCAAAATTCACAACTTATTGTGGGAAGCTTGTGGAAGGCTACCCGAAAAGTTTGAATCAGTTAAACAATTTAAAGGCAATGCTACCAAATACTAATTGAGTGTATGTAAACTTCTGACCCACTGGGAATGTGATGAAAGAAAAAAATAAAAGCTGAAATAAATCATAAAATAAATTCTGACCTTTCACATTCTTAAAATAAAGTGGTGATCCTTACTGACCTAAGACAGGGACATTTTACAAAGTTTAAATATCAAGAATTGTGAAAAATATATATTTGGCAAGGTGTATGTAAACTTACGACTTCAACTGTAAATATTGTTGATCCAAATATCACATATTAAAGTACAGAAGAGTGATGAATTTCCAGTTCAATAACTTAACTCAGACTTCGCAAACAATAAATGCTGAGCCTAGAGACAAATTACTGTAAACTTATGCAACATCGATGATGAACTTCTTGGACGGCTTGCTGCTCTATTGCAAGCAAATCAACAACCTGAGGAATCATAATGAATTTATTTGTTTGTTTATTTGGATCTCCATGAACTTTTGCAGAAGCAGCAGCTACTCTTCCTGGGGTCTACAAGAAACACAAAACGCGACAAGCAACAAAATCTACACTGATAGACAAAGACAGTCACATAAATCCAAAATACAATGATATACAAACAATAGAACTAAAAAACAATAAAAAAACAATAAAAAAATTGTGTCCGATAGTGTGTCTGTGTGAGCGTGTCCCCTCACAGTCCCCGCCATTCCATGAGATATAGTTTAATCCTTTAAAAAAAAAAGTTGTATTTTGACCCATTTTTTCTCCCCAATTTCATGGTATCCAATTGGTAGTAGTTACAGTCTTGTCTCATCACTGCAACTACCGTACGGACTCGGGAGAGGTGAAGGTTGAAAGCCATGCGTCCTCCGAAACACAACCCAACCAAACCGCACTGCTTCTTGACACAATGCCCATCCAACCCGGAAGCCAGCCCAATGTGCACATTGTGTCGACGGAAACACCGTACACCTGGCAACTGTGTCAGCGTGCACTGCGCCCAGCACGCCACAGGAGTCGCTAGTGCACGATGATACAAGGATATCCCTGCTGGCCAAACCCTCCCCTAACCAATTGTATGCCTCCCCATGGACCTCCCGGTCGCGGCCGGCTGCGACAGAGCCTGAACTCGAACCCAGAATCTCTAGTGGCACAGCCATAGACCACTGCGCCACTTGGGAGGCCGTTTAATCCTCTTTTAATGGTAATTTTGCTGTTTGCTTTAGTAATTGGAGATGGAAGGGAGTTCCATCAGTATAATACTGTGCGTTGCCATGATTTTGTTTGGACTTGGGGACTGTAAAGAAACACCTGGTGGCATGTCTTGTGGGGTTATGTATGGGTGTCTGAGCTGAATGTTATTTGATTATGCAGACAATCTATCATTTTCAATACACTCATTTTTCTCCTAAAAACAAGAAGAGAATCTCCAGTAAACCCTTGACCAGAAAAGACTGGATGTATGTTGTTGATGTTTCTTGTGTATGTGCAGTTAAGGGCAAGATGTGATACTCTGTTATGAGCTAGCTGAATATTTGCTGGGTCTTTCTTTGCTTGTCCAAATTACTTGTCCATATTACTTGTCCACTTGTCCATATTACTATAAAGTAATCAAGATGGGACATGACCAGAGCGTGAACAACTAGTACAGTTGATTTTTGGGTAAAAATCACAGAACATACAGTACCTGTCAAAAGTTTGGACACCTACCCATTCAAGGGTTTTTCTTTATTTTTACTATTTTCTACATTGTAGAATAATAGTGAAGACATCAAAACTATGAAATAACACATATGGAATCATGTTGTAACCATAAAAAGTGTTAAATAAATCAAAATATACTTCAAAGTAGCCACCCTTTGCCTTGATGACAGCTTTACACACTTTTGGCTATCTCTCAATCAGCATCACGAGGAATGCTTTTCCAAGAGTCTTGAAGGAGCTCCCACATATACTGAGCACATGTTGGCTGCTTTTCCTTCACTCTGCTTTCCAGCTCATCCCAAACCATCTCGGTTGGGTTGAGGTCGGGTGATTGTGGAGTCCAGGTCATCTGATGCAGCACTCCAACACTCTCCTTGGTCAAAAAGCCCTTACACAGCCTGGAGGTGTGTTTTGTGTCATTTTCCTGTAAAGAAACGAATGATAGTCCCACTAAGCGAAAACCAGATGGGATGGCATATCACTGCATAATGCTGTGGTAGCCATGCTGGTTAAGTGTGCCTTGAATTCTAAATAAATCACTGAGTGTCACCAGCACAGCACCCCACACCATCACATCTCCTCCTCCATGCTTCACAGTGGGGATGCACGGATCATCCACATGCAGGGATCATCCGTTCACCTACTCTGCGTCTCACAAAGACATGGCAATTGGAAGCCAAAAATCTCAAATTTAAACTCATTGGACCAAAGGACATTACTCGTGTTTCTTGACCCAAGCAAGTCTCTTCTTCCTATTGGTGTCCTGTAGAAGTGGTTTCCTTGCAGCAATTCAACAATGAAGGCCTGATTCAAGCAATCTCCTCTGAATAGTTGATGTTGAGATGTGTCTGTTACTTAAACTCTGTGAAGCATTTATTTGGGCTGCAATCTGAGGTGCAGTTAACTCTAATGAACTTGTCCTCTGCATCAGAGGTAACTGTTCCTTGATGTCCACATCACCAACAGACTAACATGGTCCAAGCACACCAAGACAGTCGTGAAGAGGGCACGACAAAACCTGTTCCCCCTCAGGAGACTGAAAAGATTTGGCATGGGTCCTCAGATCCTCAAAAGGTTCTGCAGCTGCACTACCGAGAGCATTCTGACTGGTTGCATAACTGCCTGGTATGGCAACTGCTCGGTCTCCGACCACAATGCACTACAGAGGGTAGTGTGTACGGCCCAGTACATCACTGGGGCCAAGCTTCCTGCCATCCAGGACCTCTATACTAGGCAGTGTCAGAGGAAGGCCCAAAAAATTGTCAAAGACTCCAGCCACCCTAGTCATAGACTGTTCTCTCTGAGGATACGTCATCAGTGTCTGTACAGCCACCTGGCTTCTTCACGCATCGTGCCGACAGAAACAAACATCTCTCGGGTATGAAGAAGGGCGGGGGTATATGCCTTATGATTAACGAAACGTGGTCTGATCATAACAACATAAAGGAAGTCAAGTCCTTTTGTTCACCTGACTAAGAATTCCTTACAATCAAATGCCGAACGCATTAATAACTATCAAGAGACTTCTCTTTGATTATTATCACAGTCGTGTATCTCGCCCCCAAGCAGACACATCAAAGGAGATGAAAGAACTTCATTTGACTCTATGTAAACTGGAAACCACATATCCTGAGGCTAGCATTTATTGTAGCTGGGGATTTTAACAAGGCTACTCTGAAAACAAGGCTCTCTAAATTTTCTCAGCATATCGAATGCGCGACCCAGGCTGGCAAGACCCTGGATCATTGTTATTCTAACTTCCGCAACACATATAAAGCCCTCCCCCGCCCTCCTTTTGGAAAATCTGACCACGACTCCATTTTGTTGCTCCCAGCCTATAGACAGAAACTAAAACAGGAAGAGCCCGTGCTCAGATCTGTTCAATGCTGGTCCGACCAATCGGATTCCATACTTCAAGATTGCTTCGATCACGTGAACTGGGACATGTTCCGCATAGCGTCGGAGAACAACATTGATGAATACGCTGATTCGGTGAGCAAGTTTATTAGCAAGTGCAGGTGAAGGTGATGTTGTACCCACATAGGTTCACAGAGGATGCAATCGCAATCACACTGCACACTGCCCTTACCCATGTGGACAAGAGGAATACCTGTGTAAGAATGCTGTTCATCGACTACTGGTCAGCATTTAACTCCGTAGTACCCTCCAAACTCGTCATTAAGCTTGAGACCCTGGGTCTCGACCCCGCCCTGTGCAACTGGGTCCTGAACTTCCTGACGGGCCGCCCCCAGATGGTGAGGGTAGGTAACAACATCTCCACCCCGCTGATCCTCAACACTGGGGCCCCACAAGGGTGCGTTCTCAGCCCTCTCCTGTACTCCCTGTTCACCCATGACTGCGTGGCCATGCATGTCTCCAACTCAATCATCAAGTTTGCAGACGACACTACAGTGGTAGGCTTGATTACCAACAACGACGAGACAGCCTACAGGGAGGAGGTGAGGGCCCTCGGAGTGTGGTGTCAGGAAAATAACCTCACACTCAATGTCAACAAAACAAAGGAGATGATTGCGTGGTGAAGAAGGCGCAGCAGCGCCTCTTCAACCTCAGGAGGCTGAAGAAGTTCGGCTTGTCACCTAAAACACTCACAAACTTTTACAGATGCACAATCGAGAGCAACCTGTTGGGCTGTATCACCGCCTGGTACGGCAACTGCTCCGTCCACAACCGTAAGGCTCTCCAGAGTAGTGAGGTCTGCACAACGCATCACCGGGGGCAAACTATCTGCCCTCCAGGACACCTACACCACCCGATGTCACAGGAAGGCCAAAAAGATCATGAAGGACAAAAACCACCCGAGCCACTGCCTGTTCACCCCGCTATCATCCAGAAGTCGAGGTCAGTACAGGTGCATCAAAGCGGGGACCAAGAGACTTAAAAACAGCTTCTATCTCAAGGCCATCAGACTGTTAAACAGCCATCACTAACATTGAGTGGCTGCTGCCAACATACTGACTCATCTCTAGCTACTTTAATAATAATGAAAAATTGATGTAATAAATGTATCACTAGCCACTTTAAACAATGACACTTTATATAATGTTTGCATACCCATACATTACTCATCTCATATGTATTTGCTTTTCTCTATATCTACTGTATCTTGCCGTTCGGCCATCACTCATTTATATATTTTTATGTACATATTCTTATTAATTCCTTTACACTTGTGTATAAGGTAGTTGTTGTGAATTGTTAGGTTAGATTAGTTGTTAGATATTACTGTCACACCCTGATCTTAGTTATCTTTGTTTTCTTTATTATTTTGGGTAGGTCAGGGTGTGACGAGGGTGGTATGTGTGTTTTTGTATTGTCTAGGGTTTTTTGTAATTCTATGGAGTTTTGGTATGTCTAGGTGGGTCTATGGTGGCCTGAATTGGCTCCCAATCAGAGACAGCTGTTTATCGTTGTCTCTGATTGGGGATCCTATTTAGGTTGCCATTTTCCATTTTGGTTTTGTGGTTTATTGTCTATGTGTAGTTGCCTGTCAGTACTCGTGGCTCATAGCGTCACGGTCGTGTTGTATAGTTTGTTCAGTGTTTATTCTTTATTAAAAGAAGTATGTATTATTATCAAGCTGTGCCTTGGTCTCCTCGTTATGACGAACGTGACAATTACTGCATGTTCGAAACTAGAAGCACAAGCATTTCGCTACACTTGCATTAACATATGCTAACCATGTGTATGTGACAAATATATATATATATTTTTTTTAATTTTAAATGTCTGCGATGACTGACCATTATCTTAAAGTAATGATGATGGACTGTTGTTTCTCTTTGCTTAGTTGTTCTTGACGTAATGTGGTATTTGACCAAATATGGCTATCTTCTGTATACCACCCCTACCTTGTCACAACACAACTGATTGGCTCAAACGCATTAAGAAGGAAAGAAATTCCACAAATTAACTTTTAAATAAGACACACCTGTTAATGCATTCCAGGTGATTACCTCATGAAGCTGGTTGAGAGAATGCCAAGAGTGTAAAATGCTGTCATCAAGACAAAGGGTGGCTACTTTGAAGAATCTCAAATGTAAAATATATTTAACACTTCTTTGGTTACTATATGATTCCATCTGTGTTATTTCATGGTTTTGATGTCTTCACTATTATTCTACATAGAAGACAATAGTAAAAATAAAGGTGTCTCCAAACTGTTGATTGGTACTGTATTTTTATAACAGACGACTTTTTCAATATAACTTGAGCATGATAATTGACCATCCAATGTTATTACGTAGGAGTTTAGCTTCCTCACCTTGCTCAATGGTCACACCCTTTATGCGTATCGCCAGTTGAGGTTTAGGTCTTACAGAATGTGTTGAACCAAATACAATGCTTTTAGTTTTAGATGTATTTAAGACCCGTTTATCATTAACCACCCATTCTGATACTGACTGTAACTCCTTATTTTCAATTTCAGAGTCCTGAGAAAACATTTTGTATGATCTCTTATAAAGAACTTTAGGCCCAACCTTTGAGACTTTGGCTTTGCTTGTTATTGCCACAATGTTATGGTCACTACAGCCAATGGGAACTGATATTGCTTTGGAGCAAAGCACTGCAGGATTCGTGAAGATATGAAGTCTCAACGTCAACACTGAAGAGGCTGGCCTTCTAGGCAGAGTTGCAAAGAAAAAGCCATATCTCAGACTGGCCAATAAAAAGAAAAGATTAAGATGGGCAAAATAACACAGACACTGGACAGAGGAACTCTGCCTAGAAGGCCAGCATCCCGGAGTCGCCTTTTCACTGTTGACTTTGCGACTGTGTTTTATGAGTACTATTTAATGAAGCTGGCAGTTGAATACTCGTGATGCATCTGTTTCTCAAACTAGACACTCTAATGTACTTGTCCTCTTGCTCAGTTGTGCACCGGGGCCTCCCACTCCTCTTTCTATTCTGGTTAGGGCCAGTTTGCGATATTCTGTGACAGGAGTAGTACACAGCGTTGTACGAGATCTTCAGTTTCTTGGCAATTTCTCACATGGAATAGCCTTCCTTTCTCAGAACAAGAATAGACTGACGAGTTTCAGAAGAAAGTTCCTGTTTCTGAACATTTTGAGCCTGTAATCGAACCCATAAATGCTGATGCTCCCGATACTCAACTAGTCTAAAGAAGGCCAGTTTTATTGCTTCTTTAATCAGAACAACAGTTTTCAGCTGTGATAACATACTTGTAAAAGGCTTTTCCAATGATCAATTAGCCTTTTAAAATTATAAACTTGGATTAGCTAACACAACACAGGAGTGATGGTTGCTGATAATGGGCCTCTGTACGCCTATGTAGATATTCCATTAAAATCAGCTGGTTCCAGCTACAATAGTCATTTACAGCGTTAACAATGTCTACAATGTATTTCTGATCAATTTGATGTTATTTTAATGGACAATAAATGTGCTTTTCCTTCAAAAACAAGGACATTTCTAAGTGACCCCAAACTTTTGAATGGTAGTGTACTTAGCTAGCAAATGCAGCTAGCTAGTTTAGCCTACTGAAACACCCTGCTCAAACAGAGGGATGCTATGTTAGCTAGCTGGCTATGACTATCCAACACAATACTGGAACTCAATGTAAGCTTTTGGTTTTACTAATTTATTGCCACCGGAGCCAGCCGGTGTAACTGCTTACTGTAACATTACTGCATGGTTATAATGGGTTTACTAACACATTAGTTCTATTAGCTTTGCTGACTATGACATTACTTTAGCTAAAATGAATGTAACAACGATGTAGGCTGTGTGTAGCAGTTTGTCTTGGAAAGGTTATTTCGCCTGGTCACATACAGCCGTGTCACGTTCTGACCTTACTGCCTTTTTTATGTCTTTGTGTTATTTTGGTCAGTGCGTGAGTTGGGGTGGGTAGTCTATGTTATTTTTTCTATGTTGTATTTCTGTGTTTGGCCTGGTATGGTTCTCAATCAGAGGCAGCTGTCGATCGTTGTCTCTGATTGAGAATCATACTTAGGTAGCCTGTTTTCCCCATTTTGGTTGTGGGTGATTATTTTCCATGTCAGTGTTTGCTCCATACGGGACTGTCGGTTTCCATTTATTCTCTTGTTCTTTTGTTTTCTGTGATATTTCATTAAAATTATATTATGGACACTTACCACGCTGCGCATTGGTCCGATCCTTCATACTCGAAAACCGACGAAAACCGTTACAAGCTGATTGTGCATTGAAGTCCACAAGCGAAAGGAAGAGGTGAAAGGAAGAGAGCGCATAATGTAGATGCAACATGTTTGCTGCAAAATTGGGAACTGTGTTTACACTTCATCAGTGGTGTATTCATTACGCCGATTGTGTTGAAAAACATTGATTTAACAAGGAAACAGAACAAAATAGGGATTAACATGCCTGATTTTGTCCAATAGAAACTATTGTTTGCAACTGTTGGACTAATGATGACACCCACTATCAGCTAGATGCAGGCAAGTGTGCAAGGCGGAATTGAATGTCACTGTCTGTCCATGTGTCACTGTCTGTCACATCAAATCTGTCTCTCGACCTGAATGCACCTACGTTGTAAACTTTCATTCATAGGCTAGGTTTTAGCAACCTCATGGTGGGTATTGGGAAAAATTGAGTATCATGTAGTAGCCTAAACCTATTTATGTTACGTTTAACTGGGTGAATTGAATATGAATGACAGTCATCCAATATGCTGTAATAGAAATAAGGCCATGCTCATGAAAAAAAAATCATCCTCCCTCATTTGGAATGAATTGCAAAAATCGCTGATGCTGGAGACTTATATTTCCCTCACTAACTTTAAACATCAGCTATCTGAGCAGCTAACCGATCGCTGCAGCTGTACATAGCCCATCTAAAAATAGCCCACCCAATCTACCTACCTCATCCCCATATTGTTTTTATTTACTTTTCTGCTCTTTTGCACACCAGTATTTCCACTTGCACATCCTCAACTGCTCGTCTATCACTCCAGTGTTAATTTGCTAAACTGTAATTACTTCGCTACTATGGCCTATTTATTGCCTTTTCCAGAAACAAAACAAAAAAACTAGCTCTCTCTCATTCCGCGTTCAGCATGAGTCACACTCTGGTGACACTCTTATGACGTGACTATCCATACATGGCAGTTAGAAAAGGGAGTAGATTGAAAATCAGTACATAGGAGGAGAGGGAGGCATTGCTCATAAAAACCTGCTGTTCATATAAAGACTGGAATTGAACATACATACTCAGGATAGAAGACATCCTTGGAGATCTTTGTTTTTGAAATAGATAGACATCCGTACGTTTTTCATTATGAGCCAAATGCAAAGTAGTCTAAAAAGCCTTAAGCTTTATTGTGTCAAGGACTTTTTAGAAACTTTTCCTCTCCGACATACTCACTGCATCTCAAACGGCACCCTACTCCCTCCCTCGCTATGGGCACTGGTTAAAAGTAGTGCACTAAAGGGGTAATAGGGTGACATTTGGGATGCAGCCTCTAACTCTCAGGAGTGCATGCATCATCATCAGGTGTGCTAGCTATAAAAGATCAGTCCTCCAGTCTGTAATCCAATCAAAGCCTCTTATGGTGTTCTCTCTCTCTCACACACGCACACACTCTCTCATCCTCTCACACTCTGACAGTTGTGCTTTATACAAAATCCATAAGGCTTCAGAATGATATGATTGGTTTAAACAGCACTGATTTGATGCGCTGGAGTCCTGTTCACACACAGAGAGCATTTGTATTTAATAAAGATCCCCATTAGCTGATGCCAAGGCAGCAGCTACTCTTCCCGGATTTCAGCAACATTAAGGCAGTTATAAACAATAAAAAATATTACATGACATTGCATTTCATAACACTTTTCGCAACATATAGAGTATGTGTCCTCAGGCCACTGCTCTAGTACCACATCTCTACAATACAAAATCCATGTGTACGTGTGTGTAGAGTAGTGAGTGTGTTATCATGTGTATGTGTGCCTGTCTGTGTGCCTCTTCAGAGTCCCCGCTGTTCCATAAGGTGTATTTGTATCTGTTTTTTAAAATATGATTCTACTGCTTGCATCAGTTACCTGATGTGGAATAGAGTTCCATGTAGCCATGGCTCTATGTAGTACTGTGCCCCTCTCATAGACTGTTTGGGACTTTGGAATTGTGAAGAGTCCTCTGGTGGCATGTCTTGTCTTGTATGCATTGCAGCTCCTGCGTTCAGCATGTCAATTCTTCTTACAAAACAAGTAGTGATGAAGTCAATCTCTACTCTAGTTTGAGCCTTGAGAGACTGACATGCATATTATTAATGTTAGCTCTCCATGTATATTTAAGGGCAGGCCGTGCTGCCCTGTTCTGATCCAATTGTTATTATCCCAAGTCCCTTTTTGTGGCACCTGACCACACGACTGAACAGTAGTCCAGGTGAGACAAAACTAGGGCCTGTAGGACCTGCCTTGCTGATAGTGTTAAGGAGGCAGAGTAGCGTTTTATTATGGACTGACTTCTCCTCACCCTTAGCTACTGTTGTATCAACATGTTTTGACCATGACAGTTTACAAGCAATTTAGTTACCTGAACTTGCTCAATTTCCACATAATTCAGTACGATTGAGTTGAGGTTTAGGGTTTAGTGAATGATTTGTCCCAAATACAACACTTTTAGTTATTCAAATATTTAAGACTAACTTATTTCTTGCCACCCATTCTAAAACTGACTGCAGCTCTTTGTTAAGTGTTGCAGTAATTTCACTCGCTGTAATAGCAGACTTGTAAAGTGTTGAGTCATTCACATACATAGACACACTGGCTTTACGCAAAGCCTGTGCCATGTCATTAGTAAAGATTGAAAAAGTAAGGGGCCTAGACAGCTGCCCTGGGGAATTCCTGATTCTACCTGGATTATGTTTTAGACATGTAACTCTTTATCCACAATATAGCAGGGGGTGTAAAGCCATAACACATACGTTTTTCCAGCAGCAGACTTTTACCAATATGTAAAAAGCTGCACTGAAGTCTACCAAAACAACTCCCACAACCTTTTTATTTTCAATTTCTCTCAGCCAATCATCAGTCATTTGTGTAAATGCAGTGCATGTTGAATATCCTTCCCTATAAGCTTGCTGAAAATCTGTTGTCAATTTGTTTACTCTAAAATAGCATTGGTCAATCACCCTTTTTTCCAAAAGTTTACTAAGGGTTGGTAACAGGCTAATTGGTTGGGTATATGAGCCAGTAGAGAGGACTTTACTATTCTTTAGTAGCGGAATGACTTTTGCTTCCATCCAGGCCTGAGGGCATATGTTCTTGTTGGCTTAGATTGAAGATATGGAAAATAGAATTTGCAATATCGTCCACTATAAACCAGGTGGCTTGACATTGTTGATGAAATATACTTTTTTCACTCACTTTTCAGAATTCAAAATTTGGTCAGTTATACTTGGATGTGGAGTGTCAGTGTCTTATTTTGGCATATCATGCCCAAGTTTCCTAATCATGCAGATGAAAATATAATTAAAGTAGCTGGCAATATCGGTAGGTTGTGTGATGAATGAGCCATCTGATTCAATGAATGAATGAATGCCCAGAATGTAATTTATGGTGCTCCAAAGCTTTTTACTATCTTTGTTTTATATTATAGTTTCTCCTTCTTTTTATTTAGCCACATTATTTCTCAATTTGCAGTTCGTTTTCCAGTCGGTTGAGCAGCAAGACTTATTTGCCATTCCATTTGCTCATCCCTCTCAACCATACAATTTTTCATTAATCCACAAGGTTTGAACAGTTTTTACAGTCCTTTTTATTTTACTTAACCTTTATTTAACTATTATTAATGGGTGAATGCTTATTAGTAGTTGGAATAAGCAATTTCATGAGGAGCATCTGGTTGCTCCTCATTACACACCACAGAGCAGAACATATTATTTACATCATCAACATAGGAATCACTACAAAACTTATTGTATGGCCTCTTGTACAGTATATTAGGTCCAGCTTTAGGAACTTTGCTTTTAGTAGATATGGCTACTATATTGTGACCACTACATCCGATTGATTTGGATACTGCTTTAAAGCAGATTTCTGCAGCATTAGTAAAGATGTGATCAATACATGTTGATGATTTAATTCCTGTGCTGTTTGTAAGTACGTTGACTGATGGTTACAGTTTGAAGCTGCAACCACTGGTTACAGTTTGAAGCTTTCTCTTGAGCGGGCAGCTTGATGAAAGCCAGTCAATATTAATGTCGCCCAGAAAATACACCTCTCTCTTGATGTCACATGCATTATTAAGCATTTCACACATATTATCCAGATAGGATTGGTTTCAACTGCACTGATTTATGCTGGAGTCCTGTTCATACACAGAGAGCAGAGCGTAACTATGGCCCTCACTGTACTCGTAGAGGAGTGGTCACTAACCTTTTCTGAGTAAAGAACAAAAAAACCCTGTTCTGTTGGAATGAGGTTTCTGCAGTATGCCTAATACAATATATCAATTGTTGTATCGCTTGCGAGTTACAGCTGAGCATAAATCTAAATCATTCGCGTTTTTATTTTACTGGACTGATGGTACCTGCATCTGATGGTCAGTCTCAGCAGAGAGAGAGAGCAGCAGAGGGTCCACCTCTCACGGTCCCTGCTCTCTCCTTTCCTGAGACTGACCAGAGAGAGGGGACTGTCTTCCACCTGATGGCAAAACTCAAGTCACACCACATTATTTCTGCACAAAATCATGTTCCTATGACCAGAGAAAGTGAAATGTTCCTCGACAGTAAAATGACTCTGTGGCAGTCATTAAAAAATGTATATAATAATCTTTGAAATTCTGCTTCCAGATGAGAAAAAAAATTGGTTTTCTTATGAAGTGAAAAAAACCATTAAAAGCATGTGGAATCAGACAGAAAAATAGTATATATTCCTTATGAATTTCTTGTCAGAACACCAACCTTTGGGTTTCTCTATCAGATCAACTGGGTTATTTGATTTGATTATGAAGATTTGATCAAGGAATGCTTTATGTTGTTTGCTCCCCTGCATAGAGAGAACTGTTTCCTTCTGTAACTCATGCAAATGGTCTCGGGGATCTCAAGTCCAATTTCATTATTTTTTAGCTTATCAGCTGCAGCTCAGGCTAAGGCCCAGCCTTATCCTTTCTCTCCTCTCTCTTCTTGTGTTCAATATTTATGGAGAGAGATTCAGCTGGGCTCGCCGCTGCAGACTTGCATGTTATTTCTGTCCCTGATAAAATAAATGTGTTCCAGACCATGAAGCCATCACCCAATCGGTTATGCATTATCCCCAAAAAGAGCACCCACAATTTAACCAACCTGACCACCTCTGACTTTTGACCTTGTGAATATTGAATTGGAAGAGGTCCTCTTTTCCCGAACCTCTTCACAACTTCAGAAAAAGGACTTTAAAGGCATCTACAGAATATACATGGACTGGGCCGACGGAGCATTGCGCAGTGTTGCAATGTCAGTTTTTGTCACAATAGTACTTGTAATAAGCACCGGCATTCAACACAGTTTTCATCTACCTGGAGATTGAGACCCGAGAGATCATTCCTTCCACTGCCGTGGGGGCAGTGTTGTAGCTTGGTTCCTTGATCTGATCTATTCATCAAAATAGCCTATTTTGTATTGATAACCAAATCTAATGTCAGCGACTTTTCAAACAATAAACCAAACAACATTGTAGCCTTAGAGAAACTCTCAAAAAATATATATGTATATTAGAAGTGAAAGTTATTCTAGGCAAAAACAGATAGCAATGTAAATTTTTCTGCATTACTAAAAATGATGACATTCTATTTTTACCTGAGAGCAAATACATTGAAGCAGCATATCAAATTAGGATAATATTGTAGGTTACACTGGAAAGTATAAGAACATTTGCCAGGGCATATTATTTTATTCTAAATCTGATTATTTCACATGTAAGTGTGGGAAGCTAAAAGGCTAACTAAAATCAAATAAAAGTGTATTTGTCACATGCGCCGAATACAACAGGTGTAGTAGACCTAACAGTGAAATACTTACTTACAAGCCCTTAACCAATAATGCAGTTATACTCTTAAAGTAAGAGATAGGAATAACAAATAATTAAAGAGCAGCAGAAAATAACAATAGCGGGCTATATACAGAGTCAATGTGCTGAGGCACCGATTAGTTGAGGTAATTGAGGTAATATGTACATGTAGGTAGAGTTATTAAAGTGACTATGCATAGATAATAAAAGAGACTAGCAGCAGTGTAGGTGGAATGGGAGGAGGTCGGTATTGCAAATAGTCTGGGTAGCCATTTGATTAGATGTTCAGGAGTCTTATGGCTTGGGGGTAGAAGCTGTTTAGACACCTCTTGGTGCTCCGGTACTGCTTGCCGTGCGGTAGCAGAAAGAACAGTCTATGACTAGGGTGGCTGGAGTCTTTGACAATTTTTACACAGAACCCAAACCCGCTGCATGCGTGCGCCATCGTGCAGGTATTATTGATGTTTGACGAAGAGTATCTCCCGTTACATGTGAAGCTGGGATATGTAAGATATGTGGTGAGAGCTTCCGTGTCCAAGTCATTGTTTTGCCGGAATTGCAAAAGGTATGGCCATGTATCAAGTGTGTGCCGAAGGAATGCTGTTGAAGAATCCGAGGATGTTGTTGCAATTGTGCTGGAAATTACATTCTCAATTCCCTGGGGTGCCCGGTTAGAGTAAAAGAGTTTGAAGTGGCAAGAGTCAGGGCTGTACAGCAGGTCTCCTCCATGTTGTCTGTTGTCTGTAGCTTGTGAGTTGTGGAAACAGTCTGTTGCTTTTAGGGATTTTGTCTTGTTGCTTTTTGTGCCATGTTTCTCTGTCTGTATGCTATGTCTTGCTTGTCCTATGTTGCTCTGCGTGTACTCACTGCTCATTGATTGTCTGTATTGTAATTGTTTTTAATAGCCTGCCCAGGCTATTAGGCTATTAGGTTGAAAATTAGCCGGCTGGCTAAAACTGGCACTTTTACTGAAACGTTGATTAATGTGCTCTGTCTCTGTAAAAATAAATAAACTCAAACGGAGGCATGCAGAATAGTTGAAGGAGCAAGTGGAGCTTAAGATAGGGTGGTGCATGCTCCGCAGCTTGTGGAGATTCAGAGTGTCGTTCAACATTTGAGGGAAATTGATATGTTGATCCTGAAGATGGTGGACTTTGTGGCGTTATTGTGCATTTGATTAATTGTAATGCCCAAATGAACAAGAAGTCCAAGAAACTGGCCATAATTGTATCTACAGTTGTAAGGTTCTTGGGTCTCCAGGACTTGACGGCTGAAACATTGCAAGGAATACTGTCTGAATATGTTATTTCTTCTCAGTCCCCAGAGCCTGAATAGATCGTAGTTGACATTTGAAACTGACAAATAGATTTTTGTTTTCTTTGTCATTGGTTAATTATTTGGGAACGATATGAGTGTTTTTCTCCCCCACTCCACATTTATATTTCTATTTATATTTTTTAATCAACAATGCAGTTTTAAGAAAATACCTACAAAAAAAGAAAAAAAAGTAAGAGATAACAAATAATTAAAGAGCAACAGTAAATAACAATAGCGGGGCTATATACAGGGGTACCGGTACAGAATCAAATGTGTGGGGGCACTGGTATCGAGGTAATTATGTACTTGCAGGTAGGGTTATTATAGTGGCTATGCTTAGATGACAACAGAGAGTAGCAGCAGTGTAAGGGAAGGGGTGCAAATAGTCTGGGTAGCCATTTGATTAGCTGTTCAAGAGTATTATGGCTTGGGGATAGAAGCTGTTTAGAAGCCTCTTGGACCTAGACTTGGCAATCCGGCACCACTTGCCGTGCAGTAGCAGCGAGAACAGTCTACGAATAGGGTGTCTGGAGTCTAACATTTTTTTTAGGACCATCCCCTGACAACACCAGGTATAGAGGTCCTGGATGGCAGGGAGATTGGCCCCAGTGATGTACTGGGCTGCCTTGGCCCCAGTGATGTACTGCCTTGAGGTCAGAGGCTGAGCATTTGCCATACCAGGCAGTGATGCAACCCATCAGGATGCTCTCGATGGTGCAGCTGTAAAACCTTTTGAGGATCTGAGGACCAGTGCCAAATTTTTTCCGTTTCCTGAGGGGAAATACGTTTTGTTGTGCCCTCTTCACGACTGTCTTGGTGTGCTTGGACCATGTTAGTTTGTTGTTGATGTGGACGCCAAGGAACTTGAAGCTCTAAACCTGCTCCACTACAGCCCCGTAGATGAGAATGGGGGAGTGCTCTGTCCTCCTTTTCCTGTAGTCCACAATCATCTCCTTTGTCTTGATCACATTGAGGGAGAGGTTGTTGTCGTTGCACCACACGGTCAGGTCTCTGACCTCCTCCCTATAGGCTGTCTCATCATTGTCGGTGATCAGGCCTACCACTGTTGTGTCATCAGCAAACTTAATGATGTTGTTGGAGTTGTGCCTGGCTGTGCAGTCATGAGTGAACAGGGAGTACAGGAGGGGACTGAGCATGCACCCCTGAGGGGCCCCCATGTTGAGGATCAGCGTGGTGGATGTGTTGTTACCTACCCTTACCACCTG
The DNA here is from genome assembly GCF_057628025.1 of Oncorhynchus mykiss. Lineage (NCBI taxonomy): Eukaryota > Metazoa > Chordata > Actinopteri > Salmoniformes > Salmonidae > Oncorhynchus > Oncorhynchus mykiss. Next base: position 59,388,787 of record NC_143025.1, on the reverse strand, counting down.
GTGGCGGCCCGTCAGAATGTCTAGGATCCAGTTGCAGAGGGAGGTGTTTAGTCCCAGGGTCCTTAGCTTAGTGATGAGCTTTGAGGGCACTATGGTTTTGAACACTGAGTTGTAGTCAATGAATAGCATTCTCACATAGGTAATCATTTTGTCCAGGTGGGAATTGGCAGTAGGGAGCGATATATAGATTGCGTCATGTGTGGATCAGTTGGTGCGGTATGCAAATTGGTGTAGGTCTAGGGTTTCTGGCATAATGGTGTTGATGTGAGCCATGACCAGCATTTCAAAGCATTTCATGGCTACAGACGTGAGTGCTACGGGTTGATAGTCATTTAGGCAGGTTACTTTAGTGTTCTTGGGCACAGGGACTATGGTGGTTTGCTTGAAACATGTTTGTATTACAGACAGACAGGAAAAGATTGAAAATGTCAGTGAAGACACTTGCCAGTTGGTCAGCTAATGCTCGGAGTACACGTCCTGATAATCCATCTGGCCCAGCGGCCTTGTGAATGTTGACCTGTTTAAAAGTCTTACTCACATCGGCTGCGGAGAGCATTATCACACAGCCATCCGGAACAGCTGATAATGTCATGCATGTTTCAGTGTTATTTAGCGCATCTGGTAGGCTCGTGTCACTGGGCAGCTCTCAGCTGTGCTTCCCTTTGTAGTCTGTAATAGTTTGCAAGCCCTGCCACATCCGACGAGCGTCGGAGCTGGTGTAGTACGATTCAATCTTAGTCTTGTATTGATGCTTTTCCTGTTTGATGGTTCGTTGAATGGCATAGTGAGATTACTTGTAAGCTTACGGATTAGAGTCCTGCTCCTTGAAAGTGGCATCTCTAACCCTTAGCTCAGTGCGAATGAGCATTTCGCTACACTCACAAGCACTTCACTACACTCACATTAACATCTGCTAACCATGTGTATGTGACCAATACAATTTGATTTGAATGTTGCCTGTAATTCATGGTTTATGGTTGGGGTATGTACATAGTCACTGTGGGGACAACGTCCTCGATGCACTTATTGATAAAGCCAGTGACTGATGTGTACTCCTCAATGCAATCGGAAGAATCCTGGAAAAATGTTCAGTCTGCTTTAGCAAAACAGCCCTGTAGTTTAGCATCTGCTTCATCTGACCACTTTATAGACTGAGTCACTGGTGCTCCCTGCTTTAATTTTTGATTGTAAGCAGGAATCAGGAGGATAGAGTCATGGTCAGCTTTGCCAAATGGAGGGTGAAGGAGAGCTTTGTACGTGTCTCTGTGTGTGGAGTAAAGGTGGTCTAGAATTGTTTTCCCTCTGGTTCTACATTTAACATGCTGATATAAATGTAAGTTGTCCTGCATTAAAGTCACCGGCCACTAGGAGCGCTGCCTCTGGATGAGCTTTTTCCTTTCTGCTATGGCGGAATACAGCTCATTGAGTGCGGTTTTAGTTCCAACCTCGCTCTCTGGTGGTATGTAGACAGCTACGAAAAATACACTTGAAAACTCTATAGGTAGATAGTGTGGTCTACAGCTTATCATGAGATACTCTACCTCAGGCGAGCAAAACTTTGAAACTTCCTTAGATATCGTGCACCAGCTGTTGTTTACATAAATGCATAGGCCCCCGCCCCGTGTCTTACTAGAGGCTGCTGTTCTGTCTTGCCGATAGAGGGTATAACCCGCCAGCTGTATGTTCTTAATGTCGTCGTTCAGCCACGAATCGGTGAAACATAAGATATTGCCGTTTTTAATGTCCAGTTGGTAGGATATACGTGCTTTCAGTTCGTGTCATTTATTTTCCAGTGATTGAACGTTAGCTAGCAGAACGGAAGGCAAGGGCAGATTAGCCACTCGTCGCCTGATCCCCTCAAGGCACCCTGATCTTCTGCCTCGAAATCTTAGTTTCTTTCTCCAGTAAATCACAGGGATCGGGGCCTGGTCAGGTGTCTGCAGTATATCCCTTGCGTCCGACCCATTGAAGAAGAACTCCTCATCCAATTTGAGGTGAATAATTGATGTCCAGAAGCTATTTCCGGTCATAAAAGACAGTAGCAGCAACATTTTATACAAAACAAGTTACGAACCTTTTGAAAAAACAAACTAAATAGCATGATTGGTTGAGAGTCAAATAGACGTCAGCCGTACCCTCCGGAACCACCATGGACGGAGGCATTGTCATGCTGAAACTGGAAAGGGCCTTCCCAAAACTGTTTCCCGAAAGTTGGAAGCACAGAATTGTCTAGAATGTCATTGTATGCTGTAGCATTAAGATTTCCCTTCACTGGTTTAAAGGGGCCTAGCCCGAACCATGAAAAACAACCTCAAACCATTATTCCTCCTCCACCAAATTTTACAGGTCCATTATTCATTGAGGCAGGTAGCGTTCTCCTGGCATTTGCCACAACCATGATTGGTCCATCGGACTGCCAGATGGTGAAGCATGATTAATCACTCCAGAGAACGCATTTCGACTGCTCTTGAGTCCAATGGTGGTGAGCATTACACCACTCCAGCCAATGCTTGAAATTGTGCATGGTGATCTAATACCCTGACTACACAGCTAGCGTCACGTGCGCGAGCGGTACATTTTGGAATCTATGTTATTCAATTATTGCACCCACATTGCTCGCGCGCGCCAACAAGCATCTGCGTTGCCAAGGGCTAAAATAGAAGTAATTTCTATTTATGACGCAGATTGCGCTGCAAGTCCTGCCTCTCCCATCTCCTCATTGGTTTATAGAAGCAGGTACCCACGTGCCATCTCCTTATTGGTTATACCCACGTGGGTGATTGAAAGACGAAATGTTTTGCCGGTTGTCGTGGTAATACTATGAAAGTGTAGATGCCAATCACCATATAAGTTCAAAGACGGAAAAGGCCTGGAAAGAGGAGAGATGACTAGAAACGATTCGGTTGACCGTTTTACGTGTGGATTAGTTGTCGGAGTAGAGGAACTTGTGCATTTCAAGTAAAATAACAACTTTTACCCCAGGACAAATTAGCTAGCAACAGTAAGCTCGCTAAATAGGACAAATTAGCTAGCAAGTGCAAGCTAACTAGCTAAATTGCCATACATGTTTAATGCTTTTTGACCTGTCCCTAAATTAATTTAATTGGTTCAGAGCTAGTTTTGGTGTTTTAACCTGCGAGTTCGAGATCGCGTTTGGTGCAGGGGGACAAAATACATTTATGCATGATAGCGCACGATGGCGCACGCAGCCGGTTTGGGTTCCGTGTTAGGCTTGTGTGCGGCTGCTCGGCCATGGAAATCTATTTAATGAAGCTCCCGACAAGCAGTTATTGTCCGAGAGGAAGTTTGTAACTCTGTAGTGAGTGTTACAACTGAGGACAGATGATTTTTATGCGCTATGCATTTCAGCACTCAGCTGTCCCGTTCTGTGAGCTTGTGTTGCATACCATCACAATATTTCATATCATACCTTAATCAAACATTTATTGCACCATTGCGTGGAAGAAGTGTGTGATTGAATCAGTTAAGTGTGTAATTGAATCTGTGTGAATGATGTGTGTGTTAAATCAGGATTGGGTAAGGAGGTTATTGTTTTTATTTTTTACATTTTATTTCACCTTTATTTAACCAGATAGGCTAGTTGAGAACAAGTTCTCATTTACAACTGCGACCTGGCCAAGATAAAGCATAGCAGTGTGAACAGACAACAACACAAAGTTACACATGGAGTAAACAATAAACAAGTCAATAACACAGTAGAAAATAAAGAAAAAAAGGGGAAAAAGTCTATATACATTCTGTGCAAAAGGCATGAGGAGGTAGACGAATAATTACAATTTAGCAGATTAACACTGGAGTGATAAATTATCAGATGGCCATGTGCAGGTAGAGATACTGGTGTGCAAAAGAGCAGAAAAGTAAATAAATATAAAAAGTATGGGGATGAGGTAGGTAAATTGGGTGGGCTATTTACCGATGGACTATGTACAGCTGCAGCGATCGGTTAGATGCTCAGATAGCAGATGTTTAAAGTTGGTGAGGGAGATAAAAGTCTCCATCTTCAGTGATTTTGCAATTCGTTCCAGTCACAGGCAGCAGAGAACTGGAAGGAAAGGCGGCCAAATGAGGTGTTGGCTTTAGGGATGATCAGTGAGATACACCTGCTGGAGCGCGTGCTATGGGTGGGTGTTACCATCGTGACCAGTTTACTGAGATAAGGAGCTTTACCTAGCCTGGACTTGTAGATGACCTGGAGCCAGTGGGTCTGGTGCCGAATATGTAGCGAGGGCCTGCCGACTAAAGCATACAGGTCGCAATGGTGGGTGGTATAAGGTGCTTTAGTAACAAAACGGATTGCACTGTGATAAACTGCATCCAGTTTGCTGAGTAGAGTATTGGAAGCTATTTTGTAGATGACATCGCCGAAGCCGAGGATCGGTAGGATAGTCAGTTTTACTAGAGTAAGTTTTGCGACGTGAGTGAAGGAGGCTTTGTTGCGAAATAGAAAGCCGACTCTAGATTTGAGTTTAGATTGGAGATGTTTGATATGAGTCTGGAAGGAGAGTTTACAGTCTAGCCAGACACCTAGGTACTTATAGATGTCCACATATTCTAGGTCGGGAACCCTCCAGGGTGGTGATGCTAGTCGGGCGTGCGGGTGCAGGCAGCGAACGGTTGAAAAGCATGCATTTGGTTTTACTAGCGTTTAAGAGCAGTTGGAAGCCATGGAAGGAGTGTTGTATGGCATTGAAGCTCATTTGGAGGTTAGATAGCGGCAGGGTAGCCTAGTGGTTAGAGCTTTGGACTAGTAACCGGAAGGTTGCAAGTTCAAATCTCCGAGCTGACAAGGTACAAATCTGTCATTCTGCCCCTGAACAGGCAGTTAACCCACTGTTCCTAGGCCGTCATTGAAAATAAGAATTTGTTCTTAACTGACTTGCCTAGTTAAATAAAGGTAAAAAAAAAATAACAATAGCATTGTTTCCAAGGAAGGGCCAGAAGTATACTGAATGGTGTTGTCTGTGTAGAGGTGGATCAGGGAATTGCAAGAGCAACATCATTGATGTTGTAAGCCACCAATTTGGATTGACTCCTTTCATTTTAGGAGGAAAATAATCCTGAAGCAGGAGGATTTGAATATCTGAGGAAAAATTTAGAATTGCTGGCACAACTGGAAGCGGTGTTTGGATACAATATTCACCATACCTTTATTGTAGGTTATGTGCAGGCTACAGAGCATCTGACATAATAAATGTACATATTTGTAGGGGGTAGATTTATTTTATTTTTAGGGTAAATAATTTTTTTAAATCAATTGTTTTATTATAAGGCAAGCAATAGACAGAATAAATGATTGGTTTCCTCAGTCCCTGTGCTTATATTCACTGACCTCAGCACACATATATGCCAGAGTTGGCATGGGTTTGAATCTTGCTCACTCCCCTTGGGCTCATGGACGAACGTCTAATCCTGATGAATTAATTCTGCATAGTTACAGGGTTAATTTCGCTTGGTTACAGGGTTAAAACAGAAACAACTTAAAATGTGAACAGTTTAGGCATTCATTGGGTTAGGGCTATGTTCTGGGGAAGGCTTAAAACAAATTAATAAAAAATGACGGGCCTATGTATCATAGTATTCTAAGTGCTTGCTAGAGCATTGTGAACTGCCGTAATGCAGTGGTCTAAGCAGTGCGCTCTGGCTCCGAGCCTCATGAGTTAATGACCAGCCTGGGCCCACAAGTTAATTTCCTTTCTTTCAGAGTTTTTAAGAAGTATAATAGTCAGATCATTTACACATCAAAGAAAAGTCTCAGCTCAACAAAATCGTCTTTGGATAGGCTTGAATGTATCACGTAACACCCAAATGCAGACTGTGTTGAAGTAACAATGTTTATTACAGCAACAGGGGCAGGCAAACGACAGGTCAAGGTAGGCAGGACGTCTGCCAGGCTCATGGTCAGGGTGGGCAGAAAAGGTCAAAAACAGGAACAGTCAATAGACAGGAACAGAGGGGAAAACGCTGGTAGGCTTGATGAAACAAAACGAACTGGCAACAGACAAACAGATAAGACAGGTATAAGTACCCAGGGGATAATGGGGAAAATGGCCGACACCTGGAGGGGGGTGGAGACAAGCACAAGGACAGGTGAAACAGATCAGGGCATGACAGTACCCCTCACTCTAGGGACGCCACCTGGCGTCCTACCTGGGCGCCATATTTGGTTGAGTTGGGTGCCGCGCTGGAACTCAGAGATGAGGCCTGGGTCCAGGATGTCCCTAGCGAGATCCAGCACCTCTCCTCCGGGCCAAAACCCTCCCAGTTAACCAGGTACTGGAATCTCTTGCCACGAGGTCAAACCTTCAGGAGACGTCTCATCATGTACGCTGGTCGGCCTTCTATGAGACGGGGGAGAGGGGTGGGCCTAGAAACAGGAGACAAGGGGCAGTAAGACATGGTTTTCATTCTAGACACAGAAAAGTTAGGAAAAATATGGAGTGTACAACGGATAAACATAAACATCTTTACAGCTTCATGAAATAAAATATTAAGCTACACAATACAGGCTTTCAATCCACACCGAAGACCAGAACTATATTGACAAAATATACACAGCTTAACCAGTGACGATTTTAGCATGTTAATCTTGGTGGTGCAAAAACATTTTTTTATGCATGCCAGCAAAGCAATTACACAAAACAATACATTCATTGCAATATAACGGTGACAAACGGTGGACAAACTGTTAGGGCAGTCCTTACACTTTACCACTGCTACACCTGGCTATCAGCGGAGCCTTGTCTGGCAGCGAAACAGTTCATTCAGCCTCAATTACTGCCTTATAAAAAAACATAGCTGATATGGCTGACTTGCTTAAACAAATGTGGTTTCTACTGACAATTGAGATGTACAAACTATCGCATAAGGGGACGACAAGCAGATAAGAGGCAATCCGTGATTTCGATTAAGACATCAATGAGCGAGCGAGGACAGATGTAGTCAATGTAACTATATGTTCAGCACTTTTGAAATGTACAGCAACAGAATTCAGAACATGGGCCGTCCTTGCAGAACCGTAGGATTAATAAATAGGGCATATAAGCAGACAATGAAAGCTCTTACAATATTCGATGATGTCATTTCTATGAAACAACTATAGACTAAATGTGCACCACCAAGTCACAACAGCAGGGTAAGTTATTAGGGGGAAAATTTGCAAATTATTAGGTTGAGGCACATGGGCTACTAACAGCTTATTACACAACATCAACTAAGTATTGCTTTCTTAGCTAAAGTATACATATCTCCCTGGCATATAACATAATTTATGCAGCAGCATACAATACATTTTTGGACTCACCTTATTATGCTGTGCTTACTTGAACAGGAAGGTGAGGCGGAAAATTTGTCATGAAACTTTGTCATCAAAGTCCGGCATTCTCTGGATTTACGGTGCTTTCAAGACAACTGGGAACTCGGAAAGAAAACAAGCACAAATCATGACGTCAGTGATCTTCAGGTCAGAGCTCTGGAAAGAGCCCAGAGTTCCCGATTGGAATTTGGAGATGGATGAACGTTCAAAATGTATTTTCCCAGTCGGAGCTCTGGGAAGTCTGAGATTTCCCAGTTCCAAGTTTCCAGTTGTTTTGAATGCTGCAGAAGTCATGCTGGATTGATAGCATGGCCAATGTTGAATCTTTATCCTTTTAAGCTTGGAAAAGTGACCTTTAAAAACAGACGTGGAAAATACACCATCTCCACTGATTAGCAGGCTAGTGATTTCATTGCAGTGCTTGCAGTTCGCCACTGATTCCTTCCATAACACTCATTGTTGATTTTGCGATTTCCAACGTGTTGTGTAGTGTTTATGTCCAATGGCTGATGAGCACCGATACATTTTTTTCTATTTCTCTTCAAAATGTATCTTTATATGAAAAGGCTTGAAAAGGATTTTCCAGTAGATTGTCTACTTGATTCGTGATGATGACTGCTAGCTTGCTAGCTAAGATTTTGAAAGTATGATGTTGACATGATCAGTCCAATTAAAGCTACGGTACATATAATGTAATTTGATGTCATTTCATCTGTGGCCAATGACCTTGAGCCTTCTTGGATGGGCACTTCTATTTTAACACCTACGCTCTGTATTTTCCGCTGGCTGCCTCACCACCACAGAAAGCACCGAGCTAGGCTGAAATACCTGCATTTTGGAGCTGCCTTAATCAAGAAAGCAAAAAAGAGACCATATTTTCATTGGTTTACATTGTTTGCAAACTGATATGTGACAGGTATTAATGCCAAAATAAAATGCAAAATAGGCAACAACAAAAAAGCTTAACAGGCTCTGCCCCACCTACCCTGAATGGCGGGTCACCACTGACCCTAAGTATAAAATGTGGATAAGCATCCACACTGAAGGAAACTTTTATCGTTCTACAGTAGGTCTACATCTGTCAATCAACTGATGGCCCGAACCATCTCATCAACTCAGCCAGGGAAACACAGTAGCCTATTATCGTTTTACACACATTTCATTATGTAACAATGGATAGGCTAACGGGTAGCCTATTGAAAAATAATCAAATAACAAGGGGACTATTGAAACCATCAATGGCACTAGATTATCGCCAGCTGGTGTCTCGTTAAATCATCAATACACACAAAATTCACCCGTGCAGCTAATCTCAATTGCAACCATTATTGGTCACCCCCTCTGCTCTCGGTGATGCATTTTCTTCTCTGATGCACCTTATGTCTAAACTTCTTTACATTGAAATTATCTTGATTGGTGATCTCAACTGGTGTTGGTTAAAGCCGGTTTCTGATGATTTAAAAATGTTTTGTAATTCTATGAATCTTACCCAACTCACCCACTCGCCCACAAATGTTGACAAATGTTCCACATAAATATTCCGCGGTTAGTGTTTTTTTGTAATGGTTTAAGTGACCATTGTGCTGTTGCTGCTGTTAGAAATACTAAGGTTCCTAAGACAAACCCATGCTTTATTCGTAAGAGGAATTTGAAGAGTTTTAATGAGCAGGACTTCTTTCATGATTTGGTAACCTCATATAAATATATTTGAATTCTAATTGATGAAGGCCTCTCTTTTAAATTGCATATTCAAACATTTACAAAAAAAATTTAAGCTGAAGTTGGGATTTTATTTTAGGAATAAGGCCTGTTTTTCTTTTGAAGCCAGAAGGAGGCTAGTATCAGCTACATTTATGCCTTTACTGACTGTGGGGATATTTTATATATGAATGCTTCCACACAGTGTTTGAGATCAATTGACACCCTGCAAAACCCACCACTGCACCATCATATATACCAGGGTTGGCTAGCCGTCTCTAGTCACTTGTAGGCTTAGTCACTGGTATACTTTTATTTACAAAGCCATTTTGGGTTTACTACCATTTCAATAAATTCATTAAAAATCCTACAATGTGATTTTCTGGATTTATTTCCCTCATTTTGTCTGTCATAGTTGAAGTGTACCTATGATGAAACATACTTTTTAAGTGGGAGAACTTGCACAATTGGTGGCTGACTAAATACTTTTTTGCCCCACTGTATACATTTATGGTTAGATCAGAATTTCAGTCATAATCATTGGCCTGTACAGAGAATTAAGTCAAAACCACAAATCCAAAGGGCTGATTTAGCAAGCTAGCTACTGCAGGTCATCAACACAAGCAGACCAGAAACAGACACGTTTTTCTGATAATGATGTGATTTGATTGATGTGAAGCCAAATCCAAACTGGCCTCCCTTGGGGAGCGTTTTGCTGCACCAGGACAACCCACAGTTGAGCTCAACTCAACGCTGATTGGTAAATTTCTTTATAGATTTTTTTATCAGGGGTGGCCAAATGCTTGCTGGCATCAATCAAATCAAATGCTATGGTGGCAACGTCCCATACTCTTTTGTTCCAAACAGCATCAGATACATGGGCTACACATATTGAGACAAAGGGGTGCTGTTTCCCTTGCCTGGATGATTTCTTCGGTGAGATTCAGCCGAATTGAAGGAAAATTATTTTTAAAAAAAAGAGAGACGAAAGACAAAATGTATTTTTTTATTGGTCAAATATTTGGGGAAGACTTGCTTCCCTTGGCTTCCATGAATACATGCCATTGGTGGAGACCAATATCTAGCTTGTGTTATTTAGCTATACAAAATGACAGTTGTTGACGTTTATGGCTGCATTTCAGATACATTTTTATACATTTGAATGTTGCAATAATAGAACTTGATCGAGCGAGGGAGAAAATTATTTTGATAGCGAGCCCTGATGCCAATGACTTGACTGCCCCTGCATGTAGAGAAAGAGAGCGGCTCTTTTTCAGGGACTCAGAAGGCTAATTTCAATCTCCTAATTCAGCAGGAACATTCTCTGCCACAGAAAAGTGATCAAGTTAAGATCCGACATCTGTAGGAGTTGGAAGGATAGAGGAGAGTTGGAAGGATAGAGGAGTTGGAGTTGTAGGAGTTGGAAGGATAGAGGAGAGCATTTGTGTGGCACATTTATGCTCTTACTTTTAATCTTTGTTTTAGCTTTTAAGCTCTTAGCCTGTTTTTAACCCATCGCTGAATTGATCTGTTTATTCAAATAAATTCTAAATTTTGGAGTAAACTGTTCTTGACATAATTTTTTTTTGTGCACATGGTAACCTCTCTCTCTCTCTCTCTCTCTCGCGCTCTTTGACTTTCTCTCTCTCTCTCTGTCTCTATCCCTCCCCTCCCTACACACATATACACACTGTCTCTCTCCTCTTTCTCTAAGGCATTTCATCTGATTATGAGTACCTTGTAATCTGCAGCAGTTTGATTGATGCTTCTCTTCCATGAGCAGAATTTAACAGCACCTCCTTGACGCTCCAGATACACCCAATTATGCTTCTGGAAGTCAGGAAACCTTGAATGTATGTTGCCATGGCAACAGAACTGCTCATGCATTATGGATTATCATTGAAATTCTATGCCACCTACCTAACATAATAATGGGAGCTTGGGACTTAATCAAACCAACCATTCTTTCCCTCCATGTGCGTGTGCGTGTCTGTGTGTGTGAATGGTTGGGTGTGTGTGTGTGTGTGTGTGTGTGAATGGTTTGGTGTGTGTGTGTGTGTGTGTGTGTGTGTGTGTGGCAGGTGTGCGACACAGACAGAAGGACCTGCACTCATTGTTGGGTGGTGTGCTGTAGGAGCAGAGTCTGGCCCAATAGGGAGTCTACAGACTGGTTGCTGCCTCATGGATTCGCTGCTTGTGACCAGTGACCAGAGAGATCTGAGGCTATATCCCAAATGGCACCCTAATCCCTATATAGTGCCCTACTTTTGACCAAGGCCGATAGGGCTTTGGCCAAAAGTAGTACACTATGTAGGGAATAGAGTGCCATTTGGGAGGTATCCTGAGATAAGAATGCCCCCTCCTCAATGGCTGGAGTCCTCAACATCAGCAGATGTCTACCTATCACACACATCAATAACACAGAGAGACATCACACAGCCAAACAGTAGACAGGAATATGCAGAGTTTATAAAGTCTAATGTCTGAAGAAACCTAACCTAAGCTGTCCAATGGTTGCCACACCTAGCTGTGTTGTTGCCATGGAAAGGAGTATGTATCTTTCTCTCTCTCAATTTTTTTCAATTCAATTTGTTTTATTGGCATGACGTAACAATGTACATATTGCCAAAGCTTCCTTTGGATATTTACAATATTAAGATAATAAGAATCAAAATTGTCAACGGGACAACAGTAACAACAATAACCAAGGGTCAAGATAACCATACATTGAACAATAACAATAGGCATACAGTAGAGGACATGTGCAGGTTGATTGGTCTGACAGACACTGTCCCTCATCTTATGGCAGGCAGCAATGTAGTGCGCTGTCAACCCACAGCTCTCTGCGTCCTCCCCCAACAGGACGGGTAGCCTATTCTCATTAGAGAGGTCTTTGAAGCCCTTATAATTGAAATCCTTCAAATTTGGGGAAATGACACTCTCTAATTTTTTTATTTTTTTGTCAGGAAATGCAGCTCTGTCCCAGGTTCTGCTGTTGTGCAGTGGTTGCACAGCCTTTCCTCTAAAGGGGGCGGCCCGTCAGGGCCGCCCCCAGGTGGTGAGGGTAGGCAACAACATCTCCCCCCCGCTGATCCTCAACACTGGGGCCCCACAAGGGTGCGTTCTGAGCCCTCTCCTGTACTCCCTGTTCACCCACGACTGCGTGGCCACGCACGCCTCCAACTCAATCATCAAGTTTGCGGACGACACAACAGTGGTAGGCTTGATTACCAACAACGACGAGACGGCCTACAGGGAGGAGGTGAGGGCCCTCGGAGTGTGGTGTCAGGAAAATAACCTCACACTCAACGTCAACAAAACTAAGGAGATGATTGTGGACTTCAGGAAACAGCAGAGGGAACACCCCCCTATCCACATCGATGGAACAGTAGTGGAGAGGGTAGCAAGTTTTAAGTTCCTCGGCATACACATCACAGACAAACTGAATTGGTCCACTCACACAGACAGCATTGTGAAGAAGGCGCAGCAGCGCCTCTTCAACCTCAGGAGGCTGAAGAAATTCGGCTTGTCACCAAAAGCACTCACAAACTTCTACAGATGCACAATCGAGAGCATCCTGTCGGGCTGTATCACCGCCTGGTACGGCAACTGCTCCGCCCTTAACCGTAAGGCTCTCCAGAGGGTAGTGAGGTCTGCACAACGCATCACCGGGGGCAAACTACCTGCCCTCCAGGACACCTACACCACCCGATGTCACAGGAAGGCCATAAAGATCATCAAGGACATCAACCACCCGAGCCACTGCCTGTTCACCCCGCTATCATCCAGAAGGCGAGGTCAGTACAGGTGCATCAAAGCTGGGACCGAAAGACTGAAAAACAGCTTCTATCTCAAGGCCATCAGACTGTTAAACAGCCACCACTAACATTGAGTGGCTGCTGCCAACACACTGACACTGACTCAACTCCAGCCACTTTAATAATGGGAATTGATGGGAAATGATGTAAATATATCACTAGCCACTTTAAACAATGCTACCTTATATAATGTTACTTACCCTACATTATTCATCTCATATGCATACGTATAGACTGTACTCTATATCATCGACTGTATTCTTATGTAATACATGTATCACTAGCCACTTCAACTATGCCACTTTGTTTACATACTCATCTCATATGTATATACTGTACTCGATACCATCTACTGTATCTTGCCTATGCTGCTCTGTACCATCACTCATTCATATATCCTTATGTACATATTCTTTATCCCCTTACACTGTGTACAAGACAGTAGTTTTGGAATTGTTAGTTAGATTACTTGTTATTACTGCATTGTCGGAACTAGAAGCACAAGCATTTCGCTACACTCGCATTAACATCTGCTAACCATGTGTATGTGACAAATAAAATTTGAATTGATTTGATTTGATTTTCCTGTGTCTATGTCACAACTTCTGCCGAAGTCGGTCCCTCTCCTTGTTCAGGCGGTGTTCTGCGGTCGAAGTCACCGATCTTCTAGCCATCACTGATCCATTTTTCATTTTCCATTGGTTTTGTCTTGTCTTCCTTCACACCTGGTTCCAATCCCATCAATTACATGTTGTGTATTTAACCCTCTGTTTTCCATCATGTCCTTGTCGGAGATTGTTTGTTTGTATGTTCGTGTATTATGTATTGGTGCGCGACAGGTTCTTGTACCCACTTTTATTTATATTGTATTTTGGTTTTGGAGTTTTGTTAAGTGTATTAAACGACTCCATTCATGCCAAGCTCAATTCTCCGGCACCTGACCTCCCTGCCACCTACACACACTTTGTTACAGAATCTCCGACCTCCTATGGAGTCAGCAGGAGAAGGTACCCTGGCCAAGGTGGTGGAGGAGCGCGTCCAGGATCATGCGGTAAATCTATACCATCTGGCCGCCGCCATGGATCGCGTTGTTCAGACTATGGACCGCTGTAAGAGACCGGGAGTTCTTCCAGCGCCTCTACCAGCACAACCTCTCTTGAGTGCCCCTTTCCCGGCGGGTGAGCGCCTCTACCATCTGAGACAGGAGATGAGGAGCACACAGTAGTTTGCCCTGGAGTTTTGGTCCCTGGCTGTCGGCGTGGGATGGAACAACAGGGCCCTGATCGACCACTACCGCTGCAGTCTGCTTGAGGAAGTCCGTCGGGTGCTGGCCTGCAGAGTCACCACCCTCATTTTCGACCAGCTGGTGGACCTGTCCTTCCGGCTGGACAACCTGCTGGCTACTAGCAGACGTCCAGATCGGGGTCTGGTGGTTCCATCCTCCCACACCCCCTCTCCGATAACCATGGAGCTGGGAGGGGCGGTGCGCAGGGAGACCGGAGGGGCTTTCCGCTTGTGCACCATCTGTGGCCGCAGAGGTCACACTGCTGGTTGGTGCCGGGTTGGTTCCTCTGGGAATGCAGCAGGCAGGGCGCTCTGGCGTCTTCCCAGGTGAGCTGGCACCATTCTCGCCCAGAGTCCTTGCACATATGTTTGTGTCTGTCACTTTTCCTGAGTTTTCCCCGCATTACCAGCATAAGGCGCTCGTAGATTCAAGTGCGGCTGGGAATTTCATTGATAGAACGTTAGCTCATAGTTTAGGGACCCCCATTGTTCCCGTGGATGTGTCCTTCCCTGTTCACGCCTTAGATAGTCAACCATTAGGGTCAGGGTTAATTAGGGAGTTCACCGCTCCTTTGGGTATGGTGACGCAGGGGGGGTCACACTGAGAAAATGTGTCTTTTCCTTATTGACTCTCCTGCATTTCCCGTGGTGCTGGGCCTACCCTGGTTAGCTTGTCATAACCCGACTGTTTCTTGGCCACAGAGGACTCTCACGGGGTGGTCGCGAGAGTGCTCAGGTAGGTGTTTAGGGGGTTCTGTTGGTGCTACTATGGTGGAGAGTCTAGACCAGTTCTCCACCGTGCGCATTGCCCCTGAATATGCCGATTTGGCTCTCACCTTTTACAAAAAGAAGGCGACTCAATTACCACCTCATCGACGGGACGATTGTGAGATAGATCTCCTGGTAGACGCTGCACTTCCCAGGAGTCACGTGTATCCCCTCTCACAGGTGGAGACAGAGGCTATGGAAACACATGTCTCCGAATCCTTGCGTCAGGGATACATTCGGTCCTCCACTTCACCCGTCTCCTTGAGTTTCTTTTTTGTGAAGAAGAAGCAGGGAGGTCTGCGTCAGTGTATTGACTACCGGGTTCTAAATCAGATTACGGTGAGGTATAGTTGCCAGCTACCGCTCATAGCCACAGCGATAGAGTCAATGCACGGGGCACGCTTCTTCACTAAACTAGATCTCAGGAGCGCTTACAATCTGGTGCGTATCGGAGAGGGAGACGAGTGGAAGAAGGCTTTCAGTACCACCTCTGGGCACTACGAGTAACTCGTCATGTCGTACGGGTTTATGAATGCGCCATCAGCCTTCCAAGCTTTTGTAGACGAGATTTTCAGGGACCTGCACGGGTAGGGTGTAGTGGTGTATATTGATGACATGTTGATATACTCCGCTGCACGTGCCGAGCATGTGTCACTGGTGCGCAGGGTGCTTGGTCACCTGTTGGAGCATGACCTGTACGTCAAGGCTGAGAAATGACTGTTTTTACAACAGTCCATCTCCTTCCTAGGGTATCGCATTTCCACGTCAGGTGTGGAGATGGAGAGTGACCGCATTGCAGCCGTGTGTAATTGGCCGACTTCCACCACGGTATAGGAGGTGCAGCGATTCTTAGGGTTTTCCAACTACTACCGGAGGTTTATCCGTTTTTCTAAGGTTTTGATCAGTAACCATGGTCAAATAGTTGGCCATGGTGTACTGTCGATTTAGGGCCTGATAGCACTGCATTTAGCTTGTTTCCCAATAACAAATTTCGTTTTTTTTTATTGTGTTGTAATTTGTTTTATTCTGATTGATTGGATGTTCTGGTCCTGAGGCTTCGGTTTGTGAACTCAACCCCAGGACCAGCTGGATGAGCGGACTTTCTCTTTGATCAGCTCTTGGCATTGCAGGGCTTGGTAATGATATGAGAGGGGGTCGCTTTCTCTCTCAGTTCATTCACTGCCTCATTAAGGTGTCCTGTTGAGCTTATTTTTAAACCTAAGTAATTGTAGTGTGTGCAGTACTCTATATATTTTTTACCAATTGAGAACTTTGGTCTAATTCCCTGAGATCTGGATCTTCTCTGGAAAACCATTATTTTAGCCTTTTGGGGGTTTACTGCCGGGGCCCAGGTCTGGCAGTACTGCTCTAGTAGGTCCAGGCTCTGCTGTAGGCTATGTGCTAAGGCTGACAGCAGTCATAGGTCATATGCAAAGAGTAGGCATTAAACCTCTGAATTGTGCAGACTAACACCAGGGGCTGAGGATTTTGCTAGAAAAGTAGCCAATTCGTTGATGTAAATATTGAAGAGTGCAGGGCTCAGATTGCAACTCTGGTGAAGGCCCCAACCCTGGTTAAAGAATTCTGTTGTTTTCTTGCCAATTTTAATGCTGCACATATTGCCAGTATACATTGATTTAATTATGTCATATGTTTTACCCCCTACACCACTTTCAATAACTTTGTAGAACAGTCCTGTATGCCAAATAGAATCAAATGCTTTTTGGAAGTCGATAAAGCAAGCGTGTATTTTGATATTATTTTGGTGGACATGTTTATCTATCAGAGTGTGTAGGGTGTAAATATGATTAGTCGTGCAATGTTTTGGTATAAATGCAATTTGGTTTTTACTCAAGACATTGTGCTTTTCAGGAAGTTTATAACTCTTACATTTATAATACTACAGAAAACCATCCCCAGGTTACTGTTCACACAAATGCCTCTGTAATTGTTAGGGTCAAATTTATCTCCGTCTTAAAGATTGGGGTTATGAGTCTTTGATTCCAGATGTCAGGGAAATAACCTACACTCAGGATCTCTCAATCAGATCACAATGCATATTTTAATGGTCTACACTTGTCAAAAAATAGGGCTGCATGTTAGAACCAGGTATACACATGGCCTCTCTCTCTCTTAGGTCGTGCACACATGGCTCATATATAACATAATTGTGGTGAAATTCAGCCAAAAATGAATGCAATCGATTTCACAGAGCCTAAGGCTCCTCAGTGCTCATCAGCCTGGTCCTCGCAATGCACTAGCTCTGCTCCATTGCACACTGTGGTTAACAGACAGCTACACACAGACAGCCACACACAGACAGCCACACACAGACAGCCACACACAGACAGCCACACACAGACAGCCACACACAGACAGCCACACACAGACAGCCACAGACAGACAGCCACAGACAGACAGGAAGACCTGCTGATTACCACTGTTGTACTGTGTTTACTGTACCGATACTGTGTACGTGTGTGTGCCTGTGTAAGTGTGTGTAATATTTAAGAGAAAAAGGCGTGTGTTATTCCTCTCCCACCCCCTGCCACTCCTGCCCTTTATTTAGCCCTCTCTAAGATACACGCAAACGCACACACACCAGGCCCTGTCTGGAAAGAGTTAATTAAGTTTTTCAGATGTGTGCGTCCTGCATTAGCATTTTAAACCTCATTAATGACTGGCCATGTATTCCTGAGTAACAACACAGTAGTGTGACACGTAGGTTTGGCAGGGCTAATAAAGCACTAAATCAACAGGTTTTCACTGTCCCTCCCGACCCGTCCTGTCCCGATGCCGCACTTGAAAGAAACTCATTGCTCTGTCTAATCGTGTTTTTATGTTAGCTAATTTACTTTTCTTTGCCTAGTTTCACACAGTGCACGGCGGGTCATTTTTCATGCCTAATCTGTGTCCTGGGACAAAAAGACTCCTTTAGCCTTTTGCCATTGATTCAGAAGGTACAAGAAAAATAAGTTAATTCACTGACCATGAATCAGGGGAGGCTTGATGCGTGTTCCAAATGTCACCCTACCTATTCCCTGTACAGTGCACTACTTTGAGCAGGGTCCAAAAGGTTCCCGATTGGCGCAACGATCTAAGCCACTGCATCTCAGTGCAAGAGGCATCAATACAGTCACTGGTTCAAATCCAGGCTGTATCACATCTGGCCGTGATTGGGAGTCCCATAGGGTGGTGCACAATTGGCCCAACGTTACCAGGGTAGGCCGTCACTGTAAATAAGAATTTGTTCTTAACTGACTTGCCTGGTTAAATAAATGTACAAAAAAAAAAGGCTTTGGTCAAAAGTAGTGCCATTTGGGATGAAGTTTAATTAGCACTTTGGAAGCCATTCTTCTTGCCTTAATAGTAGTAGTCCTAAACAGACAGTTTGGGAAGAATAAGGCCCCTTAACAGAACTTTGGAGATGTTGCTATCCTCTTTTGTCTCATAAGAGATTGGCATTTACATAAATGGGGATACAGCTGATCTGATGTATTTTTCTGTCCATCATTTTTCTTTTAAACATGCCACAGTGCTGTTCAGTTGTGGCTACTTACCATTAGATTTTACCACATTTATTGCAGATTAACATTTTGCATATAGCAGCACTTTCATAAATGTGAGCAATGAGCATCCTCACAGTTCACTCACCTCACCTGCAGACCTCTTACTAAAGCACCTCCCTCCACTCTCTCGTGTTCAAATAAATGAGAAAAATAAATTAAAACAGACAACCCCAGATAGTCGATCAAATACAGGGGGTACCGTGCAAATAAAAAATGCCTGGTTAAATGAGTTAGGCTCTCTGATTGAGGGCAGCACAATTGACAGTGACAGGTCCCAAACAGAATCTGTCAAAGCAGTAATGGCAGTGAAGTAGGCAGATGAGCAGGTGATGGATTTGGCTGTCTGAATCTATTTCTACAGTCCGAGCGTGGAATCGGGGCAAGGTGGCCTGCATATTCACTATAATTAGCCATCAGCAGCCATTTTTTGGACCCAGAGAGACAATCTAAGAGGCAACTAGCTATCCCCCATACCAGCACTAATGGGATTTTGGAGGTGCAAATTATAATTTTGACAGGTCACTTTTGAGTGGAAGAGAAATTAAATTGTGGGGGTTGGTTGCTGAAGCAATTCTCTTGTGAAGCAATTCTCTTGTGAGACGATTGTTAACAAACACCCATTCCTATTTACATACGCTGCCTACACAGTTTGATAAAAGGAAAGGAAACAGGACATTTTGATAAAGCGTCTCTCTAAATATATTCCACCCTCATTATTTTGAGTGGTGCTATAGAGAGCTTGAACAGTCATGAAAGTCTGAGATCAGGTAAATGGCATGCACAGATCTCGGGAAACACATGTATTTTTTTATTTTCAGTGTTCAGCACACATGTGAAAAGCAGAGACAGGGGTTGCCTCCTAAATGGCAGCCTATTACTTATATAGTGCACTAGAGGCCCTGGTCAAACGTAGTGCACTAGATAAGGAATAGGGTGCCATTTGGGATGCAGAAAGTGTCTACATACAGAGAAACATGATGAAACAGAAGAAGTAGTTCATGTATGCTGAAAATATAAACACTCTTATATAAATTGTACATTGGGACCAGGAACATAAACAAGAACATTTGGATTTCCTGACTTCACAAAATAGCACACAAAGGATGGAACAACATCATAAAAAAAGATTGATTCAGCCATTACCAATGTTGACTTTTTTCAGATACAGTATCTAGGATGTTTCATTTTGTGAAATTGTGTTTTCAAATGTGGATATGCAGGCTCTTCTTTAATTACTGCTCATCTGCTTCGGCTTTCAGGACCTAAGTCCCAAATGGCACTCTATTTCCTTATATAGTGCTCTACTTTGGACCAGAGCACAAGTCAAAAGTAGTGCACTATACAGGAAATAAGGTGCCATTTGGGATGAACTCAGTCGCTGAAGAAGGGATAGTGGCCCGAGGCCTGCTGATGGATGTCAGTGAGCAGGGAGCACGCCCATGCAGTGTAGGATGGAAACCAATAGAAACCATTTCCTGCTACTGATTAGAGTGTGCTTTACACGGCTATTCCCCCACACAGGGGTCCACTGCGCCACTGCCTAAACCAATCTAATCACTTTTGGCATGTTGGTGTCACTCTGACGTGGTCCTCACAGCATCATAGCAACCCCCAGTACCCCTGTGTCCCCTAGGTGGCACAGGCCAGAGGCAAGGCCCCATCAGTGGGATAGATAGACCTCAAAGTAGGCCCTGCTCAACTACCATAATCCTCTGCCATCCATCCCTAGTCATGTCACCAAGGACATACATTAATGGGCAATCTGGTGTACCCCAACCCCACCTCACACTCCCTCAGTGGCCATTGGGTCAGTAGTGAAGGCAGAGTGGGGTCTCCAACATAGTACTACTTATGTAGTACCATCCTGGCCCCATGCAGGGAAGCTCTAATGCTCAATTATATTCTACACATGGCTCCCTGGGCCCCAATCCCAGAAATAACAGTCCCTTCTGGTACCCACAATGCTGATGCCCAAAAAAATAAGTACTTCAAGCATAACATAACAGCCTGCATCATTATGAATAATGGATTATATGGTATTATCCAAACCCTTGCCCCATACACCAAAACATCTATTTACTTGATCTGAATGATATCATGGAATATAAATGGGTTAATAATATGGCTAAATTGCCCACACTGAAAATCGCAGATGTTGGAGTGGTTTGAATCCAGTCATGGCCACAGCAGAGTTCTGGGATCTGTCTGTGAGGAAGGAGGAGCTGCATCCAAAATGGAACCATATTCCCTACATAGTGCACTACTTTTGACCAGAGCTATGGTCAAAAGTAGTGCACAATATAGATAATTGTGTGCCATTTGTGATGCAGCCACGGCGAGAGCAGCTGTGACATGAATAGGCAAAACCAGGGCTAGACAGTTACCAACCACACTAACTCCCATCCCCCATCCCCGCCCTCATAAGCATCTCTCAGGGACCTGCTTCATAATGGTGCAGGGGGATTTAGGCCAGAGGAACAGTCATTCACATTCAGAAAGACAGTCCTTTAGGAGCTCCCAATCCACCACTGGATTAGGATTCAAGCACAGGACTCCAGGATTTCAAAATCCAAGAGTGAGAGTGTGACGTTCCCCCTGGGACTCCGTACAAGACAAGGGGGGAGAAGGAGGAAGGAGGGCCAGTTCTTTCAGATGGCTGTCTATCCATGTTGATACATTACAATGGGCTACCATAAACTTGGCAGGGTTGCATTAATTTGTATTCACCAATCCAGTCTTTTGCAATTAATTGTTCATGAAGAAAAGGGTATAAAGAAGGCAATGTAAGACATATATGATGCAGGAATAATTTCAGTTGTAAATGCATATTTACAATTCTGTAATTTAGCAGACACTGTTCAGAGTGACTAAGTTTAAGTGCTTTGTTCAAGGGTGCAACAACAGATTTTTAACCAATTGGTGTGAGAATTCGAACCAGCAACCTTTCTATTACTCGCCCAAAGTTCTTAACTGCTAGTCTACCTTCCGGTCCAAGTAGAATGTAAAGCTATACTCTAATTTTGAAATCCATGTTCAGGTAATGTAACTTAAGAAAGTGATAGCCCAGCACTTAGATGTAACGTCTTAAATGCTGAAACTTACAGTTTCAGATTTCCTGGGGCTAACACGGAACCCAAACCGGCTGCGCGCATGCGCTATCATGCATAAATGTATTTTATCCCCCCACACCAAACGCGAACACGCATGTTAAAATATCAAAGCAAACTCTGAACCAATGACATTAATTTGGGGACAGGTCAAAAAGCATCAAACATGTATGGCAATTTAGCTAGTTAGCTTGCACTTACTAGCTAATTTGTCCTATTTAGATAGCTTGCTGTTGCTAGCTAATTTGTCCTGGGATATAAACATTGAGTTGTTATTTTACCTGAACTGCACAAGGTCCTCTACTCCGACAAATTAATCCACACATAAAACGGTCAACCGAATCGTTTCTAGTCATCTCTCCTCCTTCCGAGCATTTTCATCGTTGAACTTATATGGTGAAGGCAGCTGAACTATCATTGTATTACCACGACAACCGGCAACAAAATTCGTCTTTCAATCACCCATGTGGGTATAACCAATGAGGAGATGACACGTGGGTACCTGCTTCTATAAACCAATGAGGAGATGGGAGGGGCAGGACTTTCAGCGCGATCTACGTCAGAAATAGGAAATACTTATATTTTAGCCCTTGGCATCGCAGACGCTCGTTGGCACGCGTGAGCAGTGTGGGTGCAATAATTTACTAACATGGATTTCTAAATTTATTTTGCGACGCTCGCGCACGCGACGTGTTCGGTCTGGTCAGCATGCAAGGCTACATTGCAGATGGATTTACTCAGTATGAGTGGATTTTGGCACTCTGCTATTTGTTGAGCACTGTTGTTCTCATTATTTATGCAGCCATTACAAACCAAACAAATTGGCACTGAATGAGTCTGAAACTCACTGGCATTGTAGGGCCTCCATTCATTTGCCACATTGGACGTTGAAAACTAAAAATACATATTCAGCAATGCGGAGCGGAATAAGTGCAAATGGAATGTCTTAATCACACTAAATTCTGTCAATACATGACTGTATCTCGATCTCTGTATTTTTCCCTCATAAACCACATCAATGTATTTGGCCCCCATAAACCACATTGATGTATTATATCCCCATAGACCACGGCAACCAAGAAAAATATGCTTTTGGGGATTTCTATTGGGTTGTAATTGGTGACACAGTTACACAAAAACATCTATTTACACCAGCAGCTAGTCAGGATGAATTTTTTTTTAAAGGGAATTAGCCAAACCAGGAAACTGTTTGAGTTCTATTCAGTACTCCTGACATGCAGACATCTCACGCAATAACAGTGCAAGCTGATTAGCTACAGTGAAACTCCATTTTATGTAGTGCATCTGCATCTTGTTGCCCTTAATAACTGTGTTGTATTGTATCTCACTTGTAATAACAGTGAAAGCGGTGATGGTACAGTTGCTTTTGGTTTTATCTCATTGAAATCAATGCCTTATAGAAGAAGAATTAAAGGGATACGTCAGCATTTTTGCCATTTTTGTTTTTCCGTTTATTTACTTTCCCAGAGTCCGATTACATTTTTATGTCTCTGCGTCCAGTAAGAAGGAAGTTAGAGGTAGTTTCACAAGCCAATTGTAACTGTGCTAATGCTAGTTAGCAAATTCCTTAAAAAATGAAGGCAGAGGCATAAAATTGGTATCCATGAGTTCATCTGACAAGTGAAAATCTTGAAGTATCCCTTTAACTTCATGTCAGCTATCAGACATGTTGGATAAGTTCCTTTTATTTGGCGCTGATCCACCTGATCTATAGGCAGGAGGGAGAGAATAGAGGGAGGGACGGAGCGAGACAGGTTACCAGATGTACAGTATACATCAATCACAATGTTCCCCAATTATTATCATATTCAAAAAGTTGTTAAACCTGAAAATCGCTTATTTTGCCATTTTCCACAGACAATTATATCCATATCCAGCAGCTGCGTATTTGCTGGCTGCAATTAGCTTTTGCCTGGTCAAGATCTGCACAATCTGGGGGAATAGAACTGACATAATTTCCAGTTATCTGGTGTGTGACAGGAGCCTGGCAAGAGAGAAGGAGAGGGAGGCTGGCTTGGCACGGTGGCACGTTCCGCTGTGCTGTCTGTTGCCCTTGTGCCAAGGTCTTGGCTGTGTCCCAAATGGCACCCTATTCCCTTTATAGTGCACTACCTCCGGCCAAGAGTATTGCACAATGTAGGGAATAGGCTGCCATTTGGGAGTCAACATCTAATTTCTGTCAGGGGGGTGACTGTCCCTGAGCATGGGACTGAACTAACGGGGAGATGGAAGCTTCTGCCATTGACTGATTCAAATCTTAGAGCAAGGCATCAGCTCTCTGGGCTCTGGGTCGTGGGTTCTGAAGCGGCAGCATCACGTTTATGAGGGATAGTTTGGAAGCCCTAGTTTTTTATCTGTAATTTACAAATGTTTCATTATTCTGATATGTGGTAGCAAAGATGTTTTAAAAAAAACAAATATTTAATTAGGGATTGGCTGGCCTTGACATTTAATTTAAGGTTTTTAGATTAGAAAGAGCATAACAAATTAAACAGAACAGCTGAAACTTTGCTGCCAAGCTTCAGATGGGGGTATTACCACAGGAACAACAAAACAGGCGAAGAGGGTTAGCAAAACAGAAAAACCCCATCATTCTCCTCCTCCTTCCCTCCCACCCACCCAATGGTTTGTGACACACGACACATTTATTTTGGGCTTTTGGGGAAGAAGAGGAGACAGAGAGGGGGTGAAAAGAAGACAACAAGAAAACCACAAGGAGGCCTTTATTTCTGTCTCTCGATTGAACAAACAGGGTTTGCCCTGGAGTCCCCACTCTTCTGGGTGTGTCTAACCTCTCAGGGTTACAGGCCATGCAGGCAGCACTCTAATAAGCACCTCACACAAAAGACCCAGTAGGCCAGTGGGAGGAGGAGGAGAAGTGGAGGCGGAGGAGGAGGGGAGAGAAGGGGAGGGGGATTGTGGGGGCAGATGCCAGACACCAACGAGAGCAGATGGGGCTTGATGAATCCTGAAAGGAAGGAATTGAAACCCGCTGAAGTTGCCAAGCGGCCAGCCACAATTATCACCGCGCTTTTGGGTTCATTGTCAATTATAGTGGCGGTTGAAGCGAGCGGCAGCTGTGGCAGATGGCGAGGTTCCAGATAGAAGAAGGGGGTGGACAAGAAGGGGAATTAGGAGTGGAGGGGGAGGTAGGGGGAGATGGGACTGGGGCCATTCCCTGGAGGCTATTTCTCTATCTCTCTACCTATTATCCCCCTCTGTCTGTCTGTCTTTGTCCCTCTCTCTCTCTCTCTCTCTCTCTCTCTCACACACACACAAACACACACACAAGATCCCTCTATCTAACTTTCCTTGGACTGCACACTCATCACTTGTCCACACTACAGGAAAACAAGACTGCCAATAGTCAGTACATGACGCGCATGACTTGCAGGGAATATTGAGGTGGAGAAATGGTGGATTACACCACACCTGAGCGTGCACATCTGCCTCCCTCAGTCCAAAAATTTCAAAAAGCACGTCTTGTTCTGAACATGAGAAGTTGCACAAAAGGATATGCTCAAGTACCAATAATGACACATGAAATGTAATATGGCACCCTATATTAGGCAATGTGGTGCCATTTGGGTCACATCAGTCTATTAATTCAGCATTGGAGAAGAAATCCAGCAGCAGGTATATTAAATCCATGCTCCTCCTTGTACTTTAGAATGGGAACAGGGCATTTGCCACAAAAGGCTATAGATTTAGTATAGATCGCCTCTGCACTCAGGCTGCAGTGTGAGAGATTGAGAAGAAGTTGGGAGATGACTCTTGGGCTAATTTTGTAATGCATTGATCTGGAATAAGATTGAAACAGCTGAGAAGATAATGTATAGAATAATTTGGGCTGGCTGGCTCTGAGCAAGGAGATAGACCTGGAGTAGGACTAGGGCCAACAGGATTTCTGGTCACAAGGAGTGCACAAAATAGGGACTGTGGCCATTAGGATTAGTAAAATTTTTTGGAAGAATCCACAGTGTCTCGCATCCACTGTGAAATTTGGTGGAGTATCTGTGATGATCTGGGGGTGCTTCAGCAAGGCTGGAATTGGGCAGATTTGTCTTTGTGAAGGACGCATGTGTCACGCCCTGACCTTAGAGAGCTTTTTATGTCTCTATTTTGGTTTGGTCAGGGTGTGATTTGGGTGGGCATTCTATGTTCAGTTTCTATGTTTTGTATTTCTTTGTTTGGCCGGGTATGGTTCTCAATCAGGGACAGCTATCGTTTCTCTGATTGGGAACCATACTTAGGTAGCCTTTTCCCACCTGGTTTTTGTGGGTAGTTATTTTCTGTTTAGTGTTTTCTGCAACTGAAAGAACTGTTCGTTGTCTTTTTTCCCTTTGTTATTTTGTTCTAGTGCTCAGTGTTAATAAAAATCATGAACACTTACCACGCTGCGCTTTGGTCCGATCCTTCTTCATCAGACGACCGTTACAGCATGAATCAACCCACGTACAAGGTTGTCCTGGAAGAAAACGTTCTTCCTTCTGCTCTGACAATGTTCCCCAACTCTGAGGAATGATTTTTCCAGCAGAACAATGCTCCGTGGAGGATCACCAGATCAAGATCCTGTCATGGCCAGCCCAATCTCCAGACCTGAACCCCATTGAAAACCTCTGGAATGTGATCAAGAGGAAGATGGATGGTTACAAGCCATCAAACAAAGCTGAGCTGTTTCAATTTTTGCGCCTGTAGTGGCATAAAGTCACC
Source organism: Oncorhynchus mykiss (assembly GCF_057628025.1). Classification (NCBI taxonomy): domain Eukaryota; kingdom Metazoa; phylum Chordata; class Actinopteri; order Salmoniformes; family Salmonidae; genus Oncorhynchus; species Oncorhynchus mykiss. The sequence continues at coordinate 59,362,476 of NC_143025.1, read as the reverse complement.
TGACATCAATTTGAAAGACTGGTGGAGAGCATGCCAAGACACATGAAAGCTGTGATTGTAAATCAGGGTTAATCCTCCAAATTTAGATTTCTGAACTCTTCCTAAGTTAAAACATTAGTATTGTGTTGTTTAAAAATGAATATGAACTTATTTTCTTTGCATTATTAGAGGTCTGACAGCACTGCATCTAGTTTGTTATTTTTACCAATTGTCATTTTCTGCAAATAAATGCTCTAAATGACAATATTCTTATTTGGAATTAGGGAGAAATGTTGTCAGTAGTTTATAAAATAAAGCAACATTTTTAACTTTACCCAAACACATACCTACAAATAGTAAAACCAGAGAAACTGGTCATTTTGCAGTGGTCTCTTAAGTTTTTCCAGAGCTGTGTGTGTGTGTGTGTGTATATATATATATATATATATATATATATATGCAGTGTCAGTCAAATATTTGGACACACCTACTCATTCTTTATTTTTACTATTTTCTACATTGTAGAATAATACTGAAGACATCAAAACTACGAAATAACACATATGGAATCATATAGTAACTAAAACAGTGTTAAACAAATAAAAATATATTTAATGTTTTAGATTCTTCAAAGAAGCCACACTTTGATGATGACAACTTTGCACACTGTTGGCATTCTCTCAACCAGCTTCATAAGGATTGTTTTTCCAACAGTCTTGAAGAAGTTCCCACATATGCTGAGCACTAGTTGGCTGCTTTTACTTCACTCTGCGGTCCAACTCATCCCAAACCATCTCAATTGGAATGAGATCGGGTGATTGTGGAGGCCAGGTCATCTGATGCAGCACTCCATCACTCTCCTTCTTTGCCAAATAGCCCATACATAACCTGGAGATGTGTTTTGGGTCATTGTCCTGTTGAAAAAAAATTATAGTCCCACTAAGGCCAAACCAGATGGAATGGCGTATCGGTACAGTATGCTGTGGTAGCCACGCTGGTTAAATGTGCCTTGAAATCTAAATAAATCACAGACAATGTCACCAGCAAGCACCCCCACACCATCACGCCTCCTCCTCCATGCTTCACTGTGGGAACCACACATGCGGAGATCATCCGTTCACCTACTCTGAGTCTCACAGAGACACAGTGGTTGGAACCAAAAAACTTGGACTCATCAGACCAAAGGATAGATTTCCACCGGACTAATGTCCATTGCTCGTGTTTCTTGGCCCAAGCAAGTCTCTTCTTCCTATTGGTGTCCTGCAGCAATTTGACCTGATTCACGCAGTCTCTGAACAGTTGATGTTGAGATGTGTCTGTTATTTGAACTTGTGACGCATTTATTTGGGCTGCAATTTCTGAGGCTGGTAACTCTAATGAACTTATCCTCTGCAGCAGAGTTAACCTTTCTGATCTCCCCATCCCGGATCCGGGTTCGTGAATACAGACTCAAGCTCATTACCATAACGCAACGTTAACTATTCATGAAAATCGCAAATGAAATGAAATAAATATGCTAGCTCTCAAGCTTAGCCTTTTGTTAACAACACTGTCATCTCAGATTTTCAAAATATGCTTCTCAACCATTGCAAAACAAGCATTTGTGTAACAGTATTGATGGCTAATGTAGCATTTAGCATTAGCATTCAGCTGGCAACATTTACACAAAAAAACAGAAAAGCATTCAAAAAAATCATTTACCTTTGAAGAACTTCAGATGTTTTCAATGAGGAGACTCTCAGATAGCAAATGTTCAGTTTTTCCTGAAAGATTATTTGTTTAGGACAAATCGCTCCGTTTTCTGCGTCACGTTTAGCTATGAAAAAACCCCTGTATCCAGGATTGTGTAAATCTATCAGCAAGCTCATTAGCATAACACAACGTTAACTATTTATGAAAATCGCAAATGAAATGAAATAAATATGCCATCTCTCAAGCTTAGCCTTTTGTAAACAACACTGTCATCTCAGATTTTCAAAATATGCTTCTCAACCATAGGAAAACAATAATTTGTGTAAAAGTAGCTAGCTAGAGTTAGCATTTCGCGTTAGCATTTAGCGTTAGCATTAGCGTTAGCATCCAGCACGCAACATTAACAAAAACATAAAAGCCTTCAAATAAAATCATTTACCTTTGAAGAACTTCTGATGTTTTCAATGAGGATACTCTCAGTTAGATAGCAGATGCTCAGTTTTTCCAAAAAGATTCCTTGTGTATTAGAAATAGCTCCGTTTTATACATCACATTTGGCTACCAAAAAAAATCCATAAATTCAGTCCTCAAAACGCAAACTTTTTTCCAAATTAACTCCATAATATCGACTGAAAACATGGCAAACGTTGTTTAGAATCAATCATCAAGGTGTTTTTCACATATCTCTTCATTGATACATCGTTCTTGGACACATGCTTTCTCCCCTGAATCAAATGGTAAAGTGGAAGCAGCTGGCAATTGCGCACCGAATTCGACGCAGGACACCAGGCGGACACTTGGAAAATGTAGTCTCTTATGGTCAATCTTCCAATGATATGCCTACAAATACGTCACAATGCTGCTAAGACCTTGGGCGAACGACAGAAAGTGTAGGCTCATTCGTTGCGCAATCACAGCCATATAAGGAGAGAATGGAAAACAGAGCTTCAGAAATTCTGCTAATTCCTGGGTGATGCATCATCTTGGTTTCGCCTGTAGAATGAGTTCTGGGGCACTTACAGACAAAATCTTTGCAGATTCTGAAACTTCAGAGTGTTTTCTATATGCATAGTCGAGCATCTTTTCGTGACAAAATATCGCGCTTAAAACGGGAACGTTTTTTATCCAAAAATGAAATAGCGCCCCTAGAGCTCTAACTGGTTAACTCTGGGTCTTCCTTTCCTGTGATGGTCCTCATGAGAGCCAGTGTCAACACAGCGTTTGACGGTTTTTGCAACAGCACTTAAAGAAGCACTCAAAGTTCTTTACATTTTCCGCATTGACTAACCTTCTTGTGATTGACTGTCCTTTCTCTTTGCTTATTTGAGCTGTTGCCATAATATGGACTTGGTCTTTTACCAAATAGGGATTTCATCTTTATACCATCACTACCTTGTCACAACACAACTGATTGGCTTAAATGAAATTCCACAAATTAAGTTTTAACACTTTTTAGGATACTACATGATTCCATATGTGTTATATGATATTTTTGATGTCTTCACTGTTATTCTACAATGTAGATGTCACGACTTCTTCGCAGTTCTGCGTCGCCGGTTTACTAGCCGCTACCGATCCCTTTTTCCTTTTCTGGTTGTTTTGTCTGTGTTCCTTTTCACACCTGGTTTCAATTGCTTTTATTTCTGTGTGTATATAGGGCACCTGTTGCCTGCCTTAATTCGTGCAGGATTAAGCTTGTGTGTATTTGCGCTCGATTATCTATGCTGTTTATTGTTTTTGCTATTACATATGTGTATGTAGTGTCGGAACTGTGGTTGTTCCTCCGTGTATTGACACGAGTTTCCGTTCCTTCGAGAGCGTAGTTTTGGATTTTCATCTGTGCCAATTTTGTATTGGTGGACTATGTGTGTGTGTATATATATATATATATATATATATTAAACACGCTTCTCAGAAATCCCTGCTTTCCTGCGCCTGACTCCTACACCTCTCACCGAGACGCACCTTATCACAGTAGAAAATAGTACAAATAAAGAAAAGCCCTTGAATGAGTAGGTGTGGCAAACTTTTGACTGGGACTATATATTTAGAAAACACATATACATATACAGTGCCTTCGGAAAGTACTCAGACCACTTGAATTTTCCACATTTTGTTACATTACAGCCTTATTCTAAAATTGATTAAAACAATAATTTTCCTCATTAATCTACACAAAATACCCCATAATTACAAAGTAAAAACAGGTTTTTAGACATTTTTGCTAATTTATTACAAATAAATAACTTAATACATTTACATAACTATTCAGACCCTTTAACCAATACTTTGTTGAAGTACATTTGGCAGCAATTACAGCCTCATGTTTTCTTGGTTATAACTCTACAAGCTTGGCAAACCTGTATTTGGGGAGTTTTCCCATTTTTATCTGCAGATAAGCTCTGTCAGGCTCTGTCAGATTGGATGGGAGCGTTGCTGCACAAATATTTTCAGGTGTCTTCAGAGATGTTCAATTGGGTTCAAGTTCGGGCGTTGGCTGGGCCACTCAAGGACATTAATAGACTTGTCCAGAAGTAACTCCTCCTCCTTGTCTTGGCTGTGTGCTATGGGTCGTTGTCCTGTTTTTAGGTGAACCTTCACCCCGGTCTGAGGTTCTGAGCACTCTGAAGCAGGTTTTCATCAAGGATCTCTCTGTACTTTGCTCCGCTCATCTTTCTCTTGTTCCTGATTAGTCTCCCAGTCCCTGCCGCTGAAAAACACCCCCACAGCATGATGGTTGCCAATTTCAAGTCTATCTGAACTAATATCGTCAATATTGTGATTTCAGAATGAAAGTTAACTGGCTAGATCATCATGTTTGTGACATTATGTTACCTATCCCCAGTTAGATAATGTGTTTTCACTTGTCACATCTAATCTATGCTTTTTAAGTTCTCCCTGTGCTTGGCACCGGTACACTGGCTCGTGAGCTGGCTGCTTGTTCTATAAGTTGGCAATCTGATCAAAACAGTGGCAGCATGTGCAGCAGTGGTGATTCTGCTTTTTTACAATCGCAAAAATGAAATAGGTGTATTTATGCTGTTGTTCAAATAACAGATAATAATAATAATAATAATAATAAATGCCATTTAACAGACTCTTATCTAAAGAGACTTACGTGTGCATTTATTTTACTATCGCGTTATATATCTTCCCAAAGAAACTACTGGTAGTTTGAAAACTTGTCATAATATTTCTGTCATGCTACTTTATTGACAATATGACAGCTCTGGGGGGACTGTGGTGCATTTTGATGGACCCTGGCCAAATGTGGAGTGCCATTTGTGACATATACTGAGTCTCTCACATTTCCTTACCTCACTCCCCCTCTACAGGCCAATGTGAACCATCAAACTTACAAGTCATCTGTCATGGTCTAAATTGAGAGATGAGTGAATATGTGTACAGAGGGGCAGGGAGAGTGTTTGTGTGTGTGTGTGTGTGTGCGCGCGCGCGTTTGTGTGTGTGTTGGCTATGCGTGCGTTTGTGTGCATGTGTGTGTGTGTGCTTGGAGTGCTTGGTTCTCCAGGCTGCTCCATGTTGACTGGGTTGCATGGTTGTGACCGTGCTGTCAGCGTAGCTAATCGCTATTGTTGGGAACGGTGGCCCCTGACCCCAGTAGTGATCCTTCACCCAGCAGATGGAGGGTTGACCCGCCTGGCAACCACACGCAAGCATGCACACAAACACTATACTATACCCTATCTCAAATACACACAATCCTCCCTGGTCAGGCAGCCATCAGCTGTATGGAAACGCAGGGAAAGCTCCCAAAGAAACACCATGACAAAGCAGTAGGAGGAGGATTGGCTGCTCACCACAATGCAGGGTTACAGGGCTCATTATGGAGGGAGGCTAGAATGGCTGGAGCTGAAGAGGGGAGAGGGGAGTCTGAAGAGAGGAGTCTGGAGCAGCATGACACATTCCCATCCACAGGCAGGAGGTTGGGGGGAGGAGGGGATGAGGGACTCAGCTGCTGGGTCTGGGGAGAGGAGGGGGTGGGGTGCGATGACCCCCTAAGTTTTAAACACACAGGCACGCATTTTGCGCAAAAACACACACATACACCCCTCCTCCAAGCAGATGTCACCACAGCTCAACCAGGGTTTTGATAAGCATTCAATCATTATCAAAGTTCACCATCCTGCTTCTACCCACATTGGGTGTCATTCTGTGTTTAATGGAAGAGTTTGCAATGTGTCATTCGGTTTTATCTGTTTTCATCTCCTTAATTAGGCTAAATCCCAGATTACCCCTTTAAATTCAGTTCATCAGTCTCTGTCTGGTGCCCACAAAAATACCCTCTCCCCATCTCCTATCTCTGTGCTAGACCTGGGTACAAATACTATTGCTCTAGTCTGCCTGGAGTGGCAGATGTGTATGTGGGTGTGAGTATTCTATTGGTTTCATTGTGCCATGCAAGCTAAATCAAGCATTTGTATTTGAACCCAGGTCTGCTCTGTGCTGCCTGAATTTAGCTGTTAACATCCTTTAATGAGAGCCTAATGTATTTAATTGTATGCACAGGACTGTTAAGGAAAGTCAACATGCAATCTGGCAGTGTGCTTTCAAATTAATTACAGTGAGCTGGGTGTATTTCATTAAACCTGTTACAAAAGGAGGATTCAACAGGCTTAGATCTAATCCCAACTGTTGTTTTGTTGTAGCAACATACTATTTATTACGCTATGGACGCTCTATCGAGCAACGGTATGTACACTCACAGTTACGTGATTAGATGAGAGATTTGTACAATCAGGCACAATAACAGACTATGGTCTGGGCACAGATGATTATCACTGGTTATAACCCAAATGGCAATCTATATGCTATATAGGGCACCGTATACCCTATATAGTGTACCCTGGTCAAAAGTTGGGCACTATGTAGGAAATGGGGTGCCAGCACCTAGGATGCCATTTGGGGCACAGCCCCTTTCACAGGCGATGTGCAGTCATAAACAACTTCCTTTAGCCAGAAATTGTGTGCAAAAGTCAAACATACTGTTGAGGGATTGCCCATTACCCCCAGCAGAGGCTTGTCTAGCAAGTTGGAATCTGCACTTCAAATCCACATCAAAATCTGTTAGAAAATGCAGAGAAAACAAATAGAGACAGACAGACAAACAGGCAGACAAGCAGATGGCATGTCTGCACTTCTGTATGTCTCCCTGCTCCCCCCTCTGGTGTCCCAACATGGTACAATTTGAAGTAAACAGCTACCAACCACCCTCCACCCTCCATACTGTATGCAGCTCATAGTTGTAATGAATTACACCCTAGACCCACTTAAATTTGCATACCGTCCCAATAGATCCACAGACGATGCAATCGCCATCGCACTGCACACTGCCCTATCCCATCTGGACAAGAGGAATACCTATGTAAGAATGCTGTTCATTATAGTACCCTCCAAGCACATCAATAAGCTTGGAGCCCTGGGTCTGAACCCTGCCCTGTGAAACTGGGTCCTGGACTTCCTGACGGGCTACCCCCAGGTGGTGAAGGTAGAAAATAACACCTCCACTATGCTGATCCTCAAAACAGGGGCCCCACAAGGTGCATGCACAGTCCCCTCCTGTACTCCCTGTTCAACCATGACTGCATGGCCACGCACGCCTCCAACTCAATTGTCATGTTTGCAGATGTCACAAGAGTAGTAGGCCTGGTTACAAAGCAATGATGAGACAGAGTACAGGGAGGAGGTGAGGACCCTGGCGGAGTGGTGCCAGGAAAATAACATCTCTCTCAACTTCAAAAAAATGGGTTAGGGTTAAGGAGCTGATCGTGTACCTCAGGAGACAGCTGAGGGAGCACGCCCCCATCCACATCGACGGGACTGCAGCTGAGAAGGTGAAAAGCTTCAAGTTACTCAGCGTAAACATTACTGACAATCTGAATTGGTCCACCCACACAGAGAGTCTGCTGAAGAAGGTGCAACAGCGCTTTTTTAACTTCAGGAGGCTGAAGAAATTTGGCATGGCCCCTAAGACCCTCCAAACTTTTACAGTTACACCATTGAGAGTATCCTGTCAGGCTGTATCACTGCCTGGTATGGCATCAGCACCGCCCGCAACCTCAGGGCTCTCCAGAGGGTAGTGTGGTCTACCCAAAACATCACAATGCCTGCCCTCCAGGACACCTACAGTCCCCGATATCACAGGAGTGCCAAAAAGATCATCAAGGACATCAACCACCAGAGCCACGGCCTGTTCACCCCGCTATCATCCAGAAGGCGAGGTCAGTGCAGGTGCATCAAAGCTGGGACAGAGATACTGAAAATCGCCTTCTATTTCAAAGCCATCAGACTGTTAAACAGCCATCACTAGCCGGCCTCCATCCAGTACTCTGCCCTGAACTTAGTCATTGTCACTAGCCGACTACCACCCAGTTACTCGAACCTCCACCTTAGAGGCTGCTGCCCTATGTACATTTGAAGTCGGAAGATTACATACACTTAGGTTGGAGTCATTAAAACTTGTTTTTCAACCACTCCACAAATTTCTTGTTAACAAACTATAGTTTTGGCAAGTCGGTTAGGACATCTACTTTGTGCATGACACAAGTATTTTTCCCAACAATTGTTTACAGGCAGATTATTTCCTTATAACTCACTGTATAACAATTCCAGTGGGTCAGAAGTGTACATACACTAAGTTGACTGTGCCTTTAAACAGCTTGGAAAATTCCAGAAAATGATGTCATGGCTTCTGATAGCCTAATTGAAATCATTTGAGTCAATTGGACGTGTACCTGTGGATGTATTTCAAGGCCTACCTTCAAACTCAGTGCCTCTTTGCTTGATATCATGGGGAAATCAAAAGAAATCAGCCAAAACCTCAGAAAAACAATTGTAGACCTCCACAAGTCTGGTTCATCCTTGGGAGCAATTTCCATACGCCTGAAGGTACCACGTTCATCTGTGCAAACAATAGTACGCAAGTATAAACACCATGGAACCACGCAGCGGTCATAACGCTCAAGAAGGAGATGCGTACTGTCTCCTAGAGATGATCGTTCTTTGGTGTGAAAAGTGCAAATCAATCCCAGAACAACATCAAAGGACCTTGTGAAGATGCTGGAGGAAACAACAGGTACAAAAGTATGTATATCCACAGTAAAACAAGTTCTATATCGACATAACTTGAAAGGCCGCTCAGCAAGGAAGAAGCCACTGCTCCAAAATAGCCATAAAAATGCCAGACTACAGTTTGCAACTGCACATGGGAACAAAGATTGTAATTTTTGGAGAAATGTCTGATGAAACAAAAAAATAACTGTTTGGCCATAATGACCAACATTATGTTTGAAGGAAAAAGGGGAAGGCTTGCAAGCCGAAGAACACCATCCCAACCATGAAGCACTGGGGTGGCAGCATCATGTTGTGGGGGTACTTGCTGCAGGAGGGACGAGTGCACTTCACAAAATAGATGGCATCATGAGGTAGGAAAATGATGTTGATATATTGAAGCAACATCTCAAGACATCAGTCAGGAAATTAAAGCTTGGTCACAAATGGGTCTTCCAAATGACCAATGACCCGAAGCATACTTCCAATGTTGTGGAAAAATGGCTTAAGGACAACAAAGTCAAGGTATTGGAGTGGCCATCACAAAGCCCTGACCTCAATTCTATAGAACATTTGTGGGCAGAACTGAAAAAGTGTGTGCGAGCAAGGAGGTCTACAAACCTGACTCAGTCACACCAGCTCTGTCAGGAGGAATGGGCCAAAAATTCACCCAACTTATTGTGGGAAGCTTGTGGAAGACTACTCGAAACGTTTGACCCAATTTAAACAATGGAAAGGCAATTCTACCAAATACTAATTGAGTGTATGTAAACTTCTGACCAACTGGGAATGTGATGAAAGAAATAAAGCTGAAGTAAATCATTCTCTCTACTATTATTCTGACATTTCACATTCTTAAAGTAAAGTGGTAATCCTAACTGACCTAAGACATTGAATTTTTACTTGGATTAAATGACAGGAATTGTGAAAATTGTGAGTTTAAATGTATTTGGCTAAGGTGTATGTAAACTTCCGACTTTAACTATACATAGACATGGAATCACTGGTCACTTTAACAATGTTTACATACTGTTTTACTAATTTTGTACTGTATTCTACTGTATTCTAGTCAATGCTACTCCGACATTGCTCGTCCTAATCTCTTAATTCCATTCTTTTACTTTGAGATTTGTGTATTGTTGTGAATTGTTAGGTAATACTGTGCTATTGGAACTAGGAACACAAGCATTTTGTTACATCCGCAATACATCTGATAAATATGTGTATGTAACCAATAACATTTTTAAAAATTTGAATTATGAATGAGAAAGATGCCTTTCTTTTTCTTTCTTCCATTCTTTATTTTTTCCCTATTCCCCTCATCACTTCTCTCACTCCATCAATCTCTGTCTCTATCTCCATTGTTTCTATTCCCTCATTATTTCCTCCCACTCCTTCTCAGTCTCTCATCTTTCTTTTTTCTCTATTTCTCACTCTTTCCCCCAATCTCTCTCCCCCACACACACACCCTCTCTCTCTCTCTTTCTCACGCTCTCTCTCTCTCATAAAAGCGAGTCTCCTTATGGTGCTCTCTCATACCTGCTTTCAGTCTCTGCAGTGGTCCTGATCTGAAGACTTATCTGCTTAAGAAGTCTTCTTGGTGGAATGCAATCCCATACAGCTTATGGGCAGATAGAGCAGGATTCCTGTTGGCCAAGAGTTAATTGCCTAGATAAGGACTTTCTCCTCGACATATCGATTTGGCTCAGTCTGTACAACTACGGTTCAAATTCACAATGGAGGCCAAAAACCTCACCCCATAGTGTATGCTGAAAAAGTGTTTTGCTATTGCTGTTACTTTTTATAAAACAGAATGATTTTTTTCTGACTGTATACAATGTAGGACAGAGCACATTCTCAAGTTAAAGGCAACAAATTGTGACAGTACTTGACTTGCATTAATGTCAATGAAATACTTTTGCTCAAAAATATAGTTACATGCATGGGTGACTAAAAGAGTAAACATGACGTTATGGTGGGATAGTAATTTAATTTCTCTACTGTAACTAACTCCAATGTCGTTTTAGAGAATTTGGCAGTACGTCCAACCGGCCTCACAACAGCAGACCACTTCTAACCACTCCAGCCCAGGACCTCCACATCCGGCTTTTTCACCTGCGGGATTGTCTGAAACCAGCCACCTGGACAGCTGATGTGGTTTTGCACAACCAAAGAATTTCTGAAAAAACTGTACGAAACCATCTCAGGGAAGCTCATCTGCGTGCTCGTCGTCCTCACCAGTGTCTTGACCTGTCTGCAGTTCGCCGTCCTAACTGACTTCAGTGGGCAAATGCTCACTTTCGATGGACACTGTCACACTAGAGAAGTGTGCTCTTCATGGATGAATCTCGGTTTCACCTGCAGATGGCAGGTGTGTTGTGTGGGCAAGCCATTTGATGATGTCACCGTTGTGAGCAGAGTGCCCAATGGTGGCGGTCGGGTTATGGTATGGGCAGGCACAAGCTAGGACATCGAACACAATTGCATTTTATCAATGGCAATTTGAATGAACAGGAAATCCGTCACAAGATCATGAGGCCCTTTGTCATGGTATTCATCCGCCGCCATCACATCAAATTTCAGCATGATAATGCACGGCACCATGTCTCAAGTATCTGTGCACAATTCCTGGAAGCTGAAAATGTCCCAGTTCTTCCAGGCCTGCATACTCAGACATTTCACGCATTGAGCATGTTTGGAATGCTCTGTATCTACATGTACGACAGCGTGTTCCAGTTCCCACCAATATCCAGCAACTTTGCACAGCCTTTGAAGAAGAGTGGAACAACATTCCACAGGCCACAATCAACAGCCTGATCAACTCTATGTGAAGGAGATGTGTGATGAGGCATATAGTGGTCACACCAAATGCAGACTTGTTTTCTGATCCACACCCCTACATTTTTTTAAGGTATCTGTGACCAACAGATGTGAAGTCCATAGATTAGGGCCTAATCAATTTATTTCAGTTGACTGATTTCCTTTTATGAACTGTAATTCTGTAAAATCTTTGAAATTATTGCATTTATTACGTTGTTCAGTGTAGATTCTGCCATTGAGGACTTGTTTTGTTTCACTTTCTGGTTCAAGTCTTGTAATTAGTTATAATCAACAGAATCTGCCCATTAAGTAATTTGCCTCCTTTTGGTTCTCCTGTTGTCAAGACAGCTCAGTACTGCTGGGCCTATTCCCCCCATCTCTCTCTCTCCACCTATGGAATTTACATTTGGTCAATTAGGAGGCACTCTTATCCAGAGCAACTAGGGTTAAGTGCCTTGCTCAAGGCACATCTAAAGATTTTTCACCTAGCCAAGTCAGGGATTCAAACCAGCAACCTTTCGATTTGGTTACTTAACCGCTAGGCTACCCGCCACCCACCAACTTTAATGCAGGTCAACTTCAATCCGTTTTACCTCATTTCTACAAGCATGTCACATGTGCAACCATAGAAAAAAAACTCTAGACCACCTTTAATCCACACACAGAGACACATACACAGCTCTCCCTCTCCCTGGGCATGTAGCCTAGTGGTTAGAGTGTTGGGCCAGTGAGCAGAAGGTTGCTGGATCAAATCCCTGAGATGACAAGGTAAAAATCAGTCATTCTGCCCTTGAGCCAAGCAGTTAACCCACTTTTCCCTGGGTGCAGAAGACATGGATGTTGATTAAGGCAGCCCCCTGCACCTCTCTGATTCAGAGTGATTGGGTTAAAATAGGAAGACACATTTCAATTGAATATATTCAGTTGGACAAGTGACTAGGTATCAACTTTTCCCCCATCTGGCAAATCTGATTACAGTTCTATCCTAATGTTTCCTGCTTACAAGTGAAAACTAAAGCAGGAAGAACCAGTGACTCGCTCAATTCAGATGATGTGGTTGCTACGCTACAGGACTGTTTTATAGCACAGACTGGAAAATGATCAGGGATTTATCAAATGGCATTGAGGAGTATACCACTTCAGTCACCAGCTTCATCAATAAGTGAATCAACGACAATGTCCCCACAGTGACTGTACATACAGTTGAAGTCGTATCTATATCCACAGTAAAACGATGAAACAAAAATAGAGCCGAAGAACACCATCCCAACCGTGAAGCACGGGGGTGGCAGCATCATGTTGTGGGTGTGCTTAGCTGGTGCACTTCACAAAATAGATGGTATCATGAGGTAGGAAAATTATGAGGATATATTGAAGCAACATCTCAAGACATCCGTCAGGAAATTATAGCTTGGTTGCAAATGGGTCTTCCAACTGGACAATGACCCCAAGCATAGTTCCAAAGTTGTGGCAAAATGGCTTAATTAAGGACAACAAAGTCAAGGTATTGGTGTGAGCATCACAAAGCCCTGACCTAATCCCATAGAAAATGTGTGGGCAGAACTGGCTCTGACACCAGCTCTGTCAGGAGAAATGGGCCAAAATTCACCCAACTTATTGTGGGAAGCTTGTGGAAGGCTACCCGAAACGTTTGACCCAAGTTCAACAATGTAAAGGCAATGCTACCAAATACTAATTGAGTGTATGTTAACTTCTGACTCACTGGGAATGTGATGAAAGAAATAAAAGCTGAAATAAATCATTCTTTACTATTATTCTGACATTTCACATTCTTAAAATGAAGTGGTGATCCTAACTGACCTAAGACAGGGAATTTTAACTAGGCTTAGATGTCAGGAATTGTGAAAAATTGAGTTTAAATGTATTTGGCTAAGGTGTATGTAAACTTGCGACTTCAACGTGACATTTCCCAACCAGAAGCCTTCATTAGAGGCAACATCCGCACCAAGCTAAATGCTAGAGCAGTCACTTTCAGGGAAAGGACACTAATCCGGGCTCTGAGAAGACATCCCGCTATGCCCTCAGACGAACCATCAAACAGGTAAAGCCTCAATACAGCACTAAGATTGAATCCTACTACACTGGCTCTGATGTCCCTTGGATGTGGCAGGGCATGAAAACTGTTACGGACTACAAAGGGAAACCCAGTGATGAGAGCCTACCAGACGAGCTAAATGCCTTTTATGCTCTTTTCGAGGCAAGCAACACTGAAGCATGCATGATGAGAGCACCAGCTGTTCCGGACAACTATTTGATAACGCTCTCCTTAGCCGATGTGAGCAAGACCTTTAAACAGGTCAACATTCACAAAGCCGCATGGTCAGACGGATAACCTGGACGTCTTATCAAAGCATACGCGGACCAACTGGCAAGTGTCTTCACTGACATTTTCAACCTCTCCTTGTCCGAGTCTGTAATACCTACATGTTTCAAACAGACCACCATAGTCCCTCTGCCCAAAAAAGCAAAGGTAACCTGCCTAAATGATTTTAGCCCGGCAGCACTCACACCGGTAGCCATGCAGTGCTTTGAATGTCTGGTCATTGCTCACATCAACACCATTATGCTGGAAACCCTAGACCCACTCCAATTCGCAAGCACGACTCCAACACCATCATTAAGTTTGCTGACGACACAACAATGGTAGGCATGATCACCAACAACGATGAGACAGCCAAAAGGAGCAGGTCAGAGACCTGGAAGTATGGTGCCAGGACAACAACCTCTCCCACACTGTGAGCAAGACAAACGAGCTGATAGTGGACTATAGGAAAAGTAGGGTCGAACGTGTCCTCATTAACATTGACGGGGCTGAAGTGGAGCAGGTTGAGAGTTTCAAGTTCCTTGTTGTCCATATCACCAACAAACTATCATCTGACCGTAAAACGCTACAGAGGGTAGTGTGTATGGCCCAGTACATCACTGGGGCCAAGCTTCCTGACATCCAGGACCTATATACTAAGTGGTGTCAGAGGAAGGCCCAAAAAAGAAAAAGACAATAATTTTGCACACCCAATTTTTCAGTTTTTGATTTGTTAAAAAAGTTTGAAATATCCAATAAATGTCGTTCCACTTCATGATTGTGTCCCACTTGTTGTTGATTCTTCACAAAAAAATACAGTTTTATATCTTTATGTTTAAAGCCTGAAATGTGGCAAAAGGTCGCAAAGTTCAAGGGGGCCGAATACTTTCGCAAGGCACTGTAGCTGCTCAGATAGCAGATGTTAAAAGTTGGTGAGGGAGATAAAAGTCTCCAACTTCAGCGATTTTTGAAATTCTTTCCAGTCACAGGCAGCAGAGAACTGGAAGGAAAGGCGGCCAAATGAGATGTTGGCTTTAGGGGTGATCAGTGAGATACACCTGCTGGAGCGCGTGCTACGGGTGGGTGTTGCCATCGTGACCAGTGAACTGAGATAAGGCGGAGCTTTACCTAGCATGGACTTGTAGATGACCTGGAGCCAGTGGGTCTGGCGACGAATATGTAGCGAGGACCAGCCGACTAGAGCACACAGGTTGCAGTGGTGGGTGGTATAAGGTGCTTTAGTAACAAAACGGATGGCACTGTGATAAAATGCATCCAGTTTGCTGGGTAGAGTATTGGAAGCTATTTTGGAGATGACATCACCGAAGTCGAGGATCGGTAGGATAGTCAGTTTTACTAGGGTAAGTTTGGCGGCGTGAGTGAAGGAGGCTTTGTTGCGGAATAGAAAGCCGACTCTAGATTTGATTTTAGATTGGAGATGTTTGATATGAGTCTGGAAGGAGAGTTTACAGTCTAGCCAGACACCTAGGTACTTATAGATGTCCAAATATTATAGGTCGGAACCATCCAGGGTGGTGATGCTAGTCGGGCGTGCGGGTGCAGGCAGCGAACGGTTGAAAAGCATGCATTTGGTTTTACTAGCGTTTAAGAGCAGTTGGAGGCCACGGAAGGAGTGTTGTATGGCATTGAAGCTCGTTTGGAGGTTAGATAGCACAGTGTCCAAGGAAGGGCCAGACGTATGCAGAATGGTGTCGTCTGCGTAGAGGTGGATCAGGGAATCGCCAGCAGCAAGAGCAACATCATTGGTATATACAGAGAAAAGTGTCGGCCCGAGAATTGAACCTGTGGCACCCCCATAGAGACTGCCAGAGGACCGGACAACATGCCCTCCGATTTGACACACTGAACTCTGTCTGCAAAGTAGTTGGTGAACCAGGCAAGGCAGTCATTAGAAAAACCGAGGCTACTGAGTCTGCCGATAAGAATATGGTGATTGACAAAGTCGAAAGCCTTGGCCAGGTCGATGAAGACGGCTGCACAGTACTGTCTTTTATCGATGGCGGTTATGATATCGTTTAGTACCTTGAGCGTGGCTGAGGTGCACCCGTGACCGGCTCGGAAACCAGATTGCACAGCAGAGTAGGTACGGTGGGATTCGAGATGGTCAGTGATCTGTTTGTTGACTAGGCTTTCGAAGACCTTAGATGGGCAGGGCAGGATGGATATAGGTCTGTAACAGTTTGGGTCAAGTGTATCTCCCCCTTTGAAGAGGGGGATGACTGCGGCAGCTTTCCAATCCTTGGGGATCTCAGACGATATGAAAGAGAGATTGAACAGGCTGGGAATAGGGCTTGCGACAATGGCGGCAGATAGTTTCAGAAATAGAGGGTCCAGATTGTCAAGATCAGCTGATTGTCAAGACCAGTTTATTGCCTGCAATGACATTAAGCTCAGTCAAATGATGTTGTGACACACCGCCCCAGACCATGACGGACCCTCCACCTCCAAATCGATCCCGCTCCAGAGTACAGGTCTAGTGTAACTCTCATTCCTTCGATGATAAACCGACCATCACCCCTGGTGAGACAAAACCGTGACTCGTCAGAGAAGAGCACTTTTTACCAGTCCTGTCTGGTCTAGCAACGGTGGGTTTGTGCCCATAGGTGACGTTGTTGCCGATGATTTCTGGTGAGGACCTGCCTTACAACAGGCCTACAAGCCCTCAGTCCAGCTTCTCTCAGCCTATTGCGGACAGTCTGAGCACTGATGAATGGATTGTGCGTTTCTGGTGTAACTCGGGTAGTTGTTGTTGCCATCCTGTACCTGTCCCGCAGGTGTGATGTTCGGATGTACCGATCCTGTGTAGGTGTTGTTACACCTGGTCTGCCACTGTGATGACGATCAGCTGTCCATCCTGTCTAGCTGTAGCGCTGTCTTAGGCTTCTCACAGTACAGACATTGCAATTTATTGCTCTGGCCACATCTGCAGTCCTCATGCCTCCTTGCAGCTTGCCTAAGGCACGTTCACGCAGATGAGCAGGGACCCTGGGCATCTTTCTTTTAGTGTTTTTCAGAGTCAGTAGAAAGGCCTCTTTATGTCCTAAGTTTTCATAACTGTGACCTTAATTGCCTACCGTCTGTAAGCTGTTAGTGTCTTAACGACCATTCCACAGGTGCATGTTAATTAATTGTTTATGGTTCATTGAACAAGCGTGGGAAACAGTGTTTAAACCCTTTACAATGAATATCTGTGACATTATTTTGATTTTTACGAATTATCTTTGAAAGACAGGGTCCTGAAAAAGGGACGTTTCTTTTTTTGCTGAGTTTATATATATGTGTTTTTTAACTTCAGTTTATTTTGTAAATATTTTCTTAACTCTATTTCTTGAACTGCATTGTTGGTTAAGGGCCTGTAAGTAAGCATATGATGTTAAGGTCTACACCTGTTTTATTCAGTGTGTGTGACAAATACAATTTGATTAGATTTGAATTTCAACAAAGCAAACACTTCAACAATAGCAACTTGGCTTGGCTGACACAAGAGAGGGTAGATGCCAAGTTGATGTCGCGGTAGATGCCAAGTTGAACACAACCTCACAAGAAACTATGAAATTGTATAAGAAACAATGGTATGGTAAAGCATGTCGCCCTTGTTTCTCTACCCGTGAAATTGCATTCTTGGTGCTTGGTGCATTCTGGCCTGGGGCGTAGCAGTAGCACTGTGAGAGAAATTGCACCCAATTCCCCATGGGCCCTGGTCAAAAGTGGTGCCCTGATGCAGAATTAGAAGCCCTGTAAAGTCCTTTGCTTCTTAACCTGATTGTCAGCCCTATGCACACTGTCAGACACAGAGATGTTCATTAAAGAACCCAGTGGGACTACTGATAAACAACAGACAGCTGCAGCATGTTCTCTGCAAACAGAAGATGTGCGTGAAATGCAAACATATCCATGTGAAAGAGACAGCCGCCCAAGCACTTAAAATAAAGTGCTATCTAGAATCTAAATGGTTATTCGACTGCCCCCATCGGCGAATCCTTTGGAGAACAATTTTTGGTTCCAGGTAGAATCATTTTGGTTCCAGGTAGAACCCTTTTCACATAAGGTTCTACATAGAACACAAAAGGGTTCCAGCTGGAACCAAACAGGGTTCCATGTCAAGACATGATTTTTAAAAATGGTTTAGACATGATTTAGAAAGAAACACACACCTGTCTATAAAATGTCCCACAGTTGATGTCAGAGCAGAAACTATACCATGAAGTCCAAGGAAGTGTATGTAGATTCCCGAGATAGAATTTGTCAATTACAGGTAATTGGATATAAAAAAGGACATTAGGACTGAGTCAGCTTTCACAATGATCATGATTCAATTTGTATATACTGTGCATTCGGAAAGTATTTGGACAGCTTGACTTTTCCACATTTTGTTAAGGTACATCCTTATTCTAAAATGTATTACCTTGTTTTTTCCCCTCATCTATCTACACACAATACCCCATAATGACAAATCAAAACCAGGTTTTTAGAAATGTTTGCTAATATACGTATAAAGAAAACAGAAATAGGACATTTGCATAAGTATTAAGACACTTTACTCAGTACTATGTTGAAACACATTTGGCAGCGATTAGTGCATCGCATTCCTTTATTTGGGGAGTTTCTCCTATTGTTCTCTGCAGATGCACTCAAGCTCTGTCAGGTTGGATTTGGAGCGTTGCTGCACAGCTATTTTCAGGTCTCTTCAGAGATATTCGATCAGGTTCAAGTTCGGGCTCTGGCTGGGCAACTCAAGGACATTCAGAGACTTGTCCCGAAGCCACTCCTGTGTTGTCTTGGATGTGTGCTTAATATAATTGTCCAGTTGGAATGTAAACCTTCGCCCCAGTCTGAGGTCCTGAGCGCTCTGGAGCAGGTTTTCATCCGTTCATGCTCCGTTCATCTCCCTCGTTCCTGACTAATCTCCCAGTCCCTGACACTGAAAAACATCCCCATAGCATGTTGCCACCACCATGCTTAACCGTAGGGTTGGGTGCAGGTTTCTTCCAGATGAGACGCATGGTATTCAGGCCAAAGAGTTTCTTCTTGGTTTCATCAGACCAGATAATCTTTTTTCTTTAGTCTTTAAGTGCCTTTTGGCAAAATCCAAGCGGACTGTCATGAGTCTTTTATAGAGGAGTGGCTTATGTCTGGACAACTCTACAATAGAGCATTGATTGGTGGAGTGCTGCAGATACAGTTGTCATTCGGGAAGGTTCTCCCATCTCCACAGAGGAACTCTGGAGCTCTGTCAGAGTGACCATCAGGTTCTTGGTCACATCCCTGACCAAGGCCCCTCTCCCCCGATTGCTCAATTTGGCTGGATGGCCAGCTCTAGGAAGATTCTTGGTGGTTCCAAACTTCTTCCATTTAAGAATGATGGAGGCCACTATGTTCTTGTGGACCTTCAATGCTGCAGACATGTTTTGGTACCCTTCCCCAGATCTGTGCCTCGACCAAATCCTGTCTCGGAGCTCTACGGACAATTATTTCGACCTCATGGCTTGGTTTTTGCTCTGACATGCACTGTCAACTGTGGGACCTTATATAGACAAGTGTGTGCCTTTCCAAATCATGTCTAATCACTTGAAGTTATAGAAACATCTCAAGGATAATCAATGGCAACAGGATGCACCTGAGCTCAATTTTGCGTCTCATAGCAAAGGGTGAAGGGTGAATACTTGTAAATAAGATATTTCTGTTCTCTATTTTTAATAAATGTGCAACATTTCTAAAAACCTGTTTTCAATTTGTCATTATGGGGTATTCCGTGTAGATTGTTGAGGATTTGTTTTAATTTTATCAATTTTAGAATAAGGCTGTAACGTAACAAAATGTGGAAAAGTCAAGGGGTCTGAATACTTTCCGAAGGCACGGTATATGCATAAAGTATTCCTAGCCCTTGGCTTATTCCACACTTTGTTGTGTTACAGCCTGAATTCAACATTGATTACATAACTTTTTTTTCTCATCCATCTACAAACAATTCCCCATAACGAAGTGAAAATGAAAAATTTAGAAATATTTGCAAATTTATTGAAAATGAAAGACAGAAATATCTCACTTACATAAGTATTATCACCCATGAGTTAAAACCTGTTGAGGATATGGCTGACTTATGCCCCCTTTGGAGGAATTGGGTACCCCTAGTAAACTGGAAAAAAAAAATTGTCAAAAATTGCTAATATATGCATATAATAATTATTATTGGATAGAAAACACTCTAAAGCTTCTAAAACCGTTGGAATTATGTCTGTAAGTATAGCAGAACTCACAGGGCAGGCATTCTTCCAAACTAGTTTTTGTGGTCATGAAGGTTGGAGCAACTTTGACGTCATCGCCCCCACCCTTCCCAACCAGTTATGAATCTGGGGAGACTTTCTATGTCTTCCACTAGATGTCTTCATTCAGTAGAGCTTTTAATCGTTCAAATCGCGCGAGAATTGGCCCTATGGGAGTGAAATTAGTGTGTGCCATGAGAAAATATGTTGTGCGTTGTGGCGCGAATTGGTCCCGGTCATTCCTTTGTTCCAGCACTCCTGGGAAGAGCTAACGATGACCGGTTGAATTGAAATTTGTTTTGTGTGTTTAAAACATCATAAAGCTTGCTTCTGCACTTAGTTTGACCTGTTTAGTCGACATATAATATGTAATTTTGAAGTTTTGATGCGCAACTTTTCCGGACCAGAGGACATTTTGGGTGCATTTCAGCTGATGTTATTAGCAGTAGCTAATACAAAGACGCAAGACTTGAAACCAAACGATGTATTTGGGTAAGTATGAAGCCTTCCAGAACATTCTGAACGAAGACCATCGAAGGTAAGGGAATATTTATGCTGAAATCTGTGTTTCTGTTGACTCCAACATTACGGAGAAATGTAGCTTATATCTGAGCGCTGTCTCAGAATATTGAATAGTGTGCGATTTCTGTAACGTTAAAAATAAATGTAACAAAGCGATTGCATAAAGAAGCAGTGTATCTTTCTAACTATATGTAGAACATGTATATTTAGTCAAAGTTTATGATGTCTATTTACGTTATCTTGCCGCGCTACCTAGATTTCCTGCGGACATTTTTGAGTAATTTCTGAACATGAACTCAATGTAAATGGACATTTATGGATATAAATGGCATATTATTGAAAAAAATGTTTTTTACTGTGTAACATGTCCTATTACTGTCATCTGATGAAGATTTTCAAAAGGTTAGTGAATGATTTATTTTTTAATCCTGCGTTTGTTGATTGCATGTTTTGGCTATTCAAATGAGCTGTGTCTGGTGGTGGTTTGACATATATATGTGCTATGTTTTTGCCGTAAAACATTTTAGAAATCTGACTTGCTGGCTCTTTCATTTGAGCTATTGGACTTGTTAATGTGTGGAGGTTAAATATTTCTAAGAATATTTTTGCGTTCCATGCGCCACCGTTCCAGCTGAACGTGGGAGGGTTGGTTCCCAACTGGGAACCAGTATCTCTAAAGAGTTTTAATACCTTATGGAAGCACCTTTGGCAGTGATCACAGTTGTGTCTTTTTGGGTAAAAGAGCTTTCCACATCTGGATTGTGCAACATTCCTCTCTGCAACTGAGTTGGGAAGGATCCCTGTATCTTTGTAGTGACTATGTGTATTGATACACCATCCAAAGTGTACACCATCCATGCTCAAAGGGATATTCAATGTCTGCTTTTTATTTTATTTTGACCCATCTACCAATAGGTGCCATCCTTTGCGAGGCATTGGAAAAACTCCCTGGTCTTTTTGGCCGAATCTGTGTTTGAAGTGCACTGCTCAACTGAGGGACCTTACAGATAATTGTACGTGTGGGGTAGAGAAATGAGGTAGTCATTCAAAAATCATTATTAGCGTATAAAGTCAGAACATCTGCTATCTCAGCCACTGCCTGTCACCAAGGGTGTTCCCCAAGGCTCGATCCTAGACCCCACCCTCTTCTCAATTTACATCAACAACATAGCTCAGGCAGTAGGAAGCTCGCTCATCCATTTGTATGCAGATGATTGATACAGTCTTATACTCAGCTGGCCCCTTCCTGGATTTTGTGTTAAACGCTCTACAACAAAGCTTTCTTAGTGTCCAACAAGCTTTCTCTGCCCTTAACCTTGTTCTGAACATCTCATACAAGTACTTTGGAGTATGGCTAGACAGTACACTGTCCTTCTCTCAGCACATATCAAAGCTGCAGGCTTGGTTAAATCTAGACTTGGTTTTTACTATCGTAATCGCTCCTCTTTCACAACAGCTGCCAAACTAACCATGATTCAGATGACCATCCTACCCATGCCTGCCTTCCAGGACAGCTACATCCCTGGATGTCACAGGAAGGCCAAAAAGATGATCAAGGACATCAACCACCCAAGCCACTGCGTGTTCAACCCACTATCCTCCATATTGCGATGTCATATCAAGTTAAATAGCCATCCCTAGCCGGCTACCACCCAGTTACTCAATCCTGCACGTTAGAGGCTGCTGCCCTATAAACCGCTGAAGTTAGAAGTTTACATACACCTTAGCCAAATACATTTAAACTCAGTTTTTCACAATTCCTGACATTTAATCCTAGTAAAAATTCCCTGTCTTAGGTCAATTAGGATCAACACTATTTTAAGAATGTGAAATGTCAGAATAATAGTTGAGAGAATGATTTACCTCAGCTTTTATTTCTTTCATCACATTCTCAGTGGGTCAGAGGTTTACATACACTCAATTAGTATTTGGTGGCATTGCCACTCCAATACCTTGACTTTGTTGTCCTTAAGCCGTTTTGCGACAACTTTGGAAGTATGCTTGGGGTCATTATCAATTTGGAAGACCCATTTGTGACCAAGCTTTAATTTCCTGACTGATTTCTTGAGATGTTGCTTAAATTTTCCTACCTCATGGATGCCATCTATTTTGTGAAGTGCACCAGTCCCTCTTGCAGCAAAGCACACCCACAACATGATGCTGCCACCCCCGTGCTTCACGGTTGGGATGGTGTTCTTCGGCTTGCAAGCCTCTCCGTTTTTCCTCCAAACATAACGATGGTCATCATAGCCAAACAGTTCTATTTTTGTTTCATCAGACCAGAGGACGTTTCCCCAAAAAGTATGATCTTTGTCTCCATGTGCAGTTGCAAACAGTAGTCTGGCATTTTTATGGCGGTTTTCGAGCAGTGGCTTCCTTCTTGCTGAGCAGCCTTTCAGGTTATGTCAATTGAGGACTCATTTTACTGTGGATATAGATACTTTTTTACCTGTTTCCTCCAGCATCTTCACAAGGTCCTTTGCTGTTGTTCTGGGATTGATTTGCACTTTTCGAACCAAAGTACGTTCATCTCTAGGAGAACGCGTCTCCTTGCTGAGCGGTATGACGGCTGCGTGGTCCATGGTGTTTATACAAACTATTGTTTGTACAGATGAACATGGTACCTTTAGGCTTATGGAAATTGCTGAACCAGACTTGTGGAGGTCTACAATTTTTTTACTGAGGTATTGGCTGATTTCTTTTGATTTTCCCATGATGTCAAGCAAAGAGGCACTGATTTGAAGGAAGGCCTTGAAATACATCCACAGGTACACCTCCAATTGACTCAAATTATGTCAGTTAGCCTATCAAAGCTTCTAAATCCATGACATCATTTTCTGGAGTTTTCCAAGCTGTTTAAAGGCACAGTCAACTTACTGTATGTAAACATTTGACCCACTGGTATTGTGATAAAGTGAATTATAAGTTAAATAATCTGTCTGTAAAAAATTGTTGGAAAAAGTACTTGTGTCATGCACAAAGTAGATGTCCTAACCGACATGCCAAAACTATAGTTAACAAGACATTTGTGGTGAGGTTGAAAAACGAGTTTTAATGACTCCAACCTAAGTGTTTGTAAACTTCAACTGTACTTGGAGATTAAATCACTGGCCACTTTATTAATGGAACACTAGTCACTTTAATGATGTTAAAAACCTTCTGTGACTAGGGGGCAGTATTTTCATTTTTGGAAAAATAACGTTCCCGTAGTAAACTGGATATTTTGTCAGGACAAGATGCTAGAATATGCATATAATTGACACCTTAGGATAGAAAACACTCTGAAGTTTCCAAAACTGTAAAAATATTGTCTGTGAGTATAACAGAACTGATATTACAGGCGAAAGCCTGAGAAAAATCCAATCTGGAAGTGACTCATCTTTTGAAAGCTCTGCGTTCCAATGCGTCCCTATTGAGCAGTGAATGGGCTATCAACCAGATTACTTTTTCTCCGTATTCCCCAAGGTGTCTACAGCATTGTGACGTAGTTTTACGCATTTATGTTGAAGAATACCCGTAAGCGGCTACATTGCGCAAGTGGTCACCTGATGGCTCTCAGAGTGATTATTGCGTAAAATACAGGAGGTAGCCATTATTCCAATCGGTCCTACTGAAAAACCAATTGTCCTGGTGGATATATTATCGAATAGATATTTGAAAAACACTTTGAGGATTGATTATAAACAACGTTTGCCATGTTACTGTTGATATTATGGAGCTAATTTTGAATCCTTTTCAGAGTTTTCGTGACTGCAATTTCGGGGCGATTTCTCAGCCAAACGTGAAGAACAAACGGAGCTATTTCGCCTGCAAAAATAATATTTTTGGAAAAAAGGAACATTGGCTATCTAACTGGGAGTCTCATGAGTGAAAACATCCGAAGCTCATCAAAGGTAAACGATTTAACCTCTAGCGACGAGCAATCCCGTATCCGGGAGCGTAATCATAGCCTCAAGCTCATTACCATAACGCAACGTTTCCTATTCATGAAAATCGCAAATGAAATGAAATAAATATATTGAAACACAAGCTTAGCCTTTTGTTAACAACAATGTCTTCTCAGATTTTCAAAATATGCTTTCAACCAAAGCTACACAAGCATTTGTGTAAGAGTATTGATAGCCTAGCATAGCATTAAGCGTAGCATTCAGCAGGCAACATTTTCACAAAAACAAAAAAAGCATTCAAATAAAATTATTTACCTTTGAAGAACTTCGGATGTTTTCAATGACGAGACTCTTAGTTAGATAGCAAATGTTCATTTTTTCCAAAAATATTATTTGTGTAGACGAAATAGCTCCGTTTTGTTCATCACGTTTGGCTAAGAAAATACCGGAAAATGCAGTCACTTACAACGCCAAACTTTTTCCCAAGTTAGCTCCATAATATCAACAGAAACATGGCAAACATTGTTTAGAATCAATCCTCAAGGTGTTTTTCACATATCTATTCAATAATCTATCAGTGGTGGCAGCTGGCTTCTCATCAGAAGAAAATTGAAAAATACTGCAGCTGGAGATTACGCAAAAATTGCAACGGAGGACATCAGTCTTCCAATGATATGCCTACCAATACGTCACAATGCTGCAGACACCTTGGGGAAAACGTGGAAAAGGTAAGCTGACTCCTAGTTCCTCCACACCCATATAAGTAGTCATTGCCATGAGGCGGTTTAAAAAAATGTGGCACTTCCTGATTGGATTTTTATCTGGGTTCATCAGTTCTGTGGCACTCACAGACAATATCTTTGCAGTTTTGGAAACGTCAGAGTGTTTTCTTTCCAAAGCTGTCAATTATGTGCATAGTCGAGCATCTTTTCGTGACAAAATATCTTGTTTAAAACGGGAACGTTTTTCATCCCAAAATTAAAAGAGCGCCCCCTATATCGAAGAAGTTAATTTGATTGCTTTTCTGATTTCCGTGACCAAGTTACCTGCTGCTAGCTGGACAAAATGCTATGCTAGGCTATCGATAAACTTACACAAATGCTTGTCTAGCTTTGGCTGTAAAGCATATTTTGAAAATCTGAGCTGACAGGGTGATTAACAAAAGGCTAAGCTGTGTCTCAATATATTTCACTTGTGATTTTCATGAATAGGAACATTTTGTAGGGATATTTATGTCGGTTGCGTTATGCTAATTAGTGTCAGTCGATGATTACGCTCCCGGACCCGGGATGGGGAGTTACTAGTGGTTTTAACATACTGCTTTCCTCATCTAATATTGATACTGAATTCTATTCTATTGTATTTTAGTCAATGCCACTCCGAGATTGCTTGTCCTAACGTTTACATATTTCTTAATTTCGTTCTTTTGCTTTTAGATTTGTGTGTATTGTTATGATTTTATAGATACTACTGCACTGTTGGAGCTAAGAACATAAGCATTTCGCTTCACCCGCAATAACATCTGATAAATATGTGTATGTGACCAATAAAACTTGATTTGATTTGAACGGAAATGTTTACTCATTAACTTTTTTGTCATAACAAATGGGTTGAATACTTATTGACTCAAGACATTTCAGCCAACCATTTTAAATTCAGGCTGTAACACAACAAAAAATGTAGGAAAAGTGATGGGGTGTGAATACTTACTGAAGGCACTGTAGATACATGACGCATCCATTTCATCCTGACAGCAGATTTATCAAAATAACATATTTTGTCCTTTCTTTGCTTTGTTTTTTTGTATTTTTAACACTAGGGTCATTGCTCTATCACTTTGTCTGTTTTACACATACAGGCCTATAGCAATAGCATTAGGGAAGAAAAATACAGAAAGTGTATATAGATTTTGTAAAAACATAACA
The DNA here is from genome assembly GCF_057628025.1 of Oncorhynchus mykiss. Lineage (NCBI taxonomy): Eukaryota > Metazoa > Chordata > Actinopteri > Salmoniformes > Salmonidae > Oncorhynchus > Oncorhynchus mykiss. The sequence goes on along the minus strand of NC_143025.1, from coordinate 59,335,976 downwards.
TACTTCTCGTTTCGAGAAGTGCTTCCATAAGCCAGTTATTATTGACTTTATTTGTCACGCCCTGACCTTAGAGATCCTTTTTATTCCCTATTTTGGTTAGGTCAGGGTGTGACAAGGGTGGGTAGTCTAGTTTTTTCATTTCTATGTTGGCCTGGTATGGTTCCCAATCAGAGGCAGCTGTCTATCGTTGCCTTTGATTGGGGATCATAGTTAGGCAGCCTTTTCCCACTGGGTTTTTGTGGGATCTTGTCTATGTATAGTTGCCTGCGAGCACTACATTGGCTTCACGTTTCACTTTTGCACTTTATTGTTTTCTGTGAGTTTCATCAAATAAACATGTGGAATTCTATGCACGCTGCGCCTTGGTCCATTAATTCAACCAACGTTCGTGACACTACTGATGAACTTCGGCTATAATATGTTTAACTCAGTGTTAACTTGCCAACCGTGCGCTAGCAGAGTCAACAGACCCTGTTGACCAACACCTAACCCATTTGCCGATGTGTATTGGAACATTTTTAATGAGATTCATGGTTTAAATGGTGTCGAAAAGATAGTGACACCAATTGTTATAGATTTGTATAGGCCTACTCCAGTAGACAACCTAGACAGATTATTAACACTCATACTGTATCAATCCTTTATCCTATCCCAGCCCCACATTAGCTCCGTTAATATTTTTTGTTAAATCATGAATTCCATTAGTTTTGATTCACATCCTCTAGATGCCACAGTACAACATAATTCAAGTTATAATATACCCAAAACCCAACAATTAGCTTGTATATCAGACCCAACCTTGGGTTTTTAATTTTAACGTCTGTGCCTCACACCAAGTCAGCCTCAGCCATTTTTGCCTTCCCATAAATCTAAAACTAGATTTAAGTCTACATTATTCAAGCTTCCGTGTTGCATGATTTTCTGTTATGACAAGTTGGAGAGGCATCTGAACGCATCTGCATTCATGGTGCGGCATTGATTTGAGACTGAACAAGGCATGAGATCTCTTTCTGTTGCATCCGTAAATGTCATACAGCATCAATTATATGCCGCCCACAGCAATAGGGCTCTTGACATTTCATGCTAGTTCTAGTCTAATGCTGGATCCATGATACTTATCTTATTTCCTGCTCTCTTTTCTGTATTTTAGATGTTTTCTGACTTTGTCTTCTAAAGGACTCTGACTTTGTCCTTTTTTAAATAATTTGACTTGCAACTCCACAGACAGACGGCCTGACCTTATCCAATTGATCTCCAAAATATGCTCTTAGCACAGCAGATTGATGCAAAAACAGAGACCAGTCATATCGCTCAGAAATTCAATTATCTTCAATAATGGTGTTCTGGTTTTTGAGAATGAAACTTTGGAGTGACGCTCTTTTCTGAGTGACGCTCTCTGAGATATTAGAAGTCTGATGTTGTGTTTGGAGTGCCAACAGAAACTGTATTTTAATTTTAAAAATTAAAATTTGTATTCAGATATTGCATTTGAATGCAATATTTTTGAATTTGTAATATACAAATTGAATAATTTAATTCATAAATGTAACTTGTTTGGAACTGAATTTTATTAATATTCTTAGATAAAACATTTTCCTCTACATGGTCAAATAACGCAAGCATACAGTGCTTTCGGAAAGTATTCAGACCCCTTGACTTTTTCACATTTTGTTACGTTACAGCCTTATTCTAAAATGTATTAAATTGTTTTTTTTCTTCTCCAAAAACAGGTTTATAGAAATGTTTGCAAATTTCATACACATAAAAAACTGAATTTACATAAGTATTCAGACCCTTTACTCAGTACTTTGTTAAAGCACCTTTGGCAGCGATTACAGCCTTGATTCTTCTTGGGTATGACGCTACAAGCTTGGCACAACTGTATTTGGGGAATTTCTTGCATTCTTTTCTGCAGATCCTCTCAAGCTCTGTTAGGTTGAATAGGGAGTGTCGCTGCACAGACATTTTAATTTCTATCCAGAGATGTTTGATCAGGTTCAAGTCCGGGCTCTGCCTGGGCCACTCAAGGACATTCAGAGACTTGTCCCAAAGCCACTCCTGTGTGCTCTTGTCTGATGTCTTAGGGTCATTGTCCTGTTGGAAGGTAAACCTTCGCCCCAGTCTGAAGTCCTGAGAGCTCTGGAGCAGATTTTCATCAAGGATCTCTCTGTACTTGGCTCTCTTAATCTTTCCCTCAATCCTGACTAGTCTCCCAGTCACTGCCACTGAAAAACAACACCACAGCCGGTGCCAGGTTTCCTCCAGATGTGATGCATGGCAATCATGCCAAAGAATTGGTTTCATCAGACCAGAATATCTTGTTTCTCATGGTCCTTTATGCACCTTTTGTCAAACTCCTAGCGGGCTGTCATGTGCCTTCCGCTTGGCCAATCCACCATAAAGGCCTGATTGGTGGAGTGCTGCAGAGATGGTTGTCCTTCTGGAAGGTTCTCCCATCTCCACATAGGAACTCTGTAGCTCTGTCAGAGTGACTATTGGGATCTTTGTCACCTCCCTGACCAAGGCCCTTCCCCCCCGATTGCTCAGTTTGGCCGGGCAGCCAACTCTAGGAAGAGTGTTGGTGATTCCAAACTTCTTCCATTTAAGGATGATGAGACCACTGTGTTCTTGGGGACCTTCAATGCTGCAGAAATTTTGCCTCGACTAAATCCTGACTCGGAGCTCTACGGACAAATCCTTCAACCTCACGGCTGGGTTTTTGCTCTGACATGCACTGTCAACTGTGGGACCTTATTTAGGCAGGTGGGTGCCTTTCCAAATCGTGTCCAATCAATTGAATTTGCCACAGGTGCACTCCAATCAAGTTGTAGAAACATTTCAAGGATGATCAATGGAAACAGGAATCACCTGAGCTCAATTTTGAGTCTCATAGCAAAGGGTCTGAATACTTATGTAAATAAGGTATTTCTGTTTTCTATTTTTTATAAATGTCCAAACATTTCTGACAACCTGTTTTCGCTTCGTCATTATGGGGTATTCTGTGTAGATTGCTGAGGATTTGTTTTAATTTTATCCATTTTAGAATAAGGCTATAACGTAACCCCATGTGGGTCTGACTACTGTCCGAAGGGACTGTATATCATTATGGGCTATTTTTAGCCCTTTCCTGGGTAGCTTATTGAGTATAGACTTAATATAAAAAATCATAAAAACACAAAGCGTGACAAGAACATTGTTCATTGCTGATAGAGTCAGACAATAAGGCACTTTTGAGTTTCAGTTGGTGTATGTGTTTCTCACTCCTCCCAGTCTTTTGGGAGGGAGGATAGACAATAAGCCGGATGTATGCAATGTCCTCACGCTCTCTGGCAGCTTTCATGGCTGGTATAAGTTCTTTCCCGTTTGGCGCACAGCTTCCGAGTTGTCCTCGTTAAGGAAGACATTGGTTCCTCTCTAGTTCTTGGCTCTCTCCAGAACAGCCATCTTGTTCTTGCCATCTTGCACTCCACCTCAATCTTTCTATGATCAATCTGCAGCTTTTCGGTGATAATTTTTCTTACTTTCTCCTCATACTCGGCCCAGTTACAGTCACCACTGCCACTGCATGAGGACAAGACAGTGTCTACAAAGCAATAAAACAATAGATAAGGTAAGTTAGTGTTAGGAGCCTAGCTACATTATTGAAATATGTTTAATGTCTGAGCTTGGCTAAATGTAAACTGCTAGACTAGTAATAATCAGCTAGCTAAAGTTTTTCTAGCATAAATCCAGCGCAGTCAGCATGGCAGCTCGGGGGACAAGAGTACGGACGTGTGACCATGCAAAGGAAGAGAACGAGGAGGGAGAATGAAAGTAGTTAGCAAGTTACTAGCATAGCTAACGTCAACAGTATAAGCAACTATTTTAGAACTAGCTAGCAAACCTCGTATCTGTGGTATAAGCTATAAAAGCTTGCTAGTTAACTAGACTTTGTAAATAACCATATCACGCTAGCTAAAACAGTAGCTAGCTATATAGCTAGCTGTATTTAGCTAGCATTTGTCATCCTTTTAGCAAGCTAGCTAGTTAATGTTAGCGATCACATATCTAGTTGGCTAGCCAAGCTTGTTTATAGCAGAAAACGTTTGTAATTTCTTAAAGAATTATTATTTTGTACTAAGAAAGACAAAACAGCCAATTGGCACCCTGTACCAGAGCTATTAGCTAGCTAGCTCTAATAGATATGCTTCCATTAAAGGAAACCCTCTGTGTTCTATTAGCTGTGAATCCACAATATGCCAGAGGTTGAAAAGCTATAGTAAAAATGATTTTTATCATTTTATGGTTATTTTTAGGTTATGGACAATAATATCAAAGGTTGCACTAAAATCTAACAGTTCCGCTCCCACATTCTTCTTATTATAAATCTATTTCAACCAATCGACAGTCATTTGTGTCAATGCAGTACATGTTGAATGCCCCTCTCTATAAGCATGCTTGAAAGTATGTTGTTGATATGTTTACAGAGAAATAGCATTGTATCTGGTCAAACACGTTTTCCAAAAGTTTGGTAAAAGTCTGTAGAAAGCTGATTGGTTGGCTGTTAGACCCAGTAAAGGGTGCTTTACCATTCTTGGTTAGCGGAATGACTGGCTTCCCTACAGGTCTGAGGTCTTGAAATTACTAAAGGACCAATAAGAAGAAGAGACTTGCTTGGACCAAGAAATATGAGCAATGGACATTGGACATAAATCTGTCCCTTGGGGGTCTGATGATTCCAAATTTGAGATTTTTGGTTCCAACCACCTTGTCTTTGTGAGATGCAGAGTAGGTGAACGGATGACCTCCACATGTGTGGTTCCCATGAAGAAGGAGTTGTGCTGGTGTGGTGGTGCTTTGCTGGTGAGACTGTCTGTGATGTACACTGCTCAAAAAAATAAAGGGAACACTTAAACAACACAATGTACCTCCAAGTCAATCACACTTCTGTGAAATCAAACTGTCCACTTAGGAAGCAACACTGATTGACAATAAATTTCACATGCTGTTGTGCAAATGGAATAGACAACAGGTGGAAATTACAGGCAATTAGCAAGACACCCCCAATAAAGGAGTGGTTCTGCAGGTGGTGACCACAGACCACTTCTCAGTTCCTATGCTTCCTGGCTGATGTTTTCGTCACTTTTGAATGCTGGCAGTGCTTCACTCTAGTAGTAGCATGAGACGGAGTCTACAACCCACACAAGTGGCTCAGGTAGTGCAGCTCATCCAGGATGGGATATCAATGCGAGCTGTGGCAAGAAGGTTTGCTGTGTCTGTCAGTGTAGTGTCCAAAGCACGGAGGCGCTACCAGCAGACAGGCCAATACATCAGGAGACGTGGAGGAGGCTGTAGGAGGGCAACAACCCAGAAGCAGGACCGCTACCTCCGCCATTGTGCAAGGAGGAGCAGGAGGAGCACTGCCAGAGCCCCGCAAAAGGACCTCCAGCAGGCCACAAATGTGCATGTGTCTGCTCAAACGGTCAGAAACAGCCTCCATGAGGGTGGTATGAGGGCCCGACGTCCACAGGTGGGGGTTGTGCTTACAGCCCAACACCGTGCAGGACGTTTGGCATTTGCCAGAGAACACCAAGATTGGCAAATTCGCCACTGACGCCCTGTGCTCTTCACAGATGAAAGCAGGTTCACACTGAGCACATGTGACAGACGTGACAGAGTCTGGAGACGCCGTGGAGAACGTTCTGCTGCCTGCAACATCCTCCAGCGTGACCGGTTTGGCGGGGGGTCAGTCATGGTGTGGCATTTCTTTGGAGGGCCGCACAGCCATCCATGCGCTCGCCAGAGGTAGCCTGACTGCCATTAGGTACCGAGATGAGATCCTCAGACCCCTTGTGAGACCATATGCTGGTGCAGTTGGCCCTGGGTTCCTCCTAATGCAAGACAATACTAGACCTCATGTGGCTGGAGTGTGTCAGCTGTTCCTGCAAGAGGAAGGCATTGATGCTATGGACTGGCCCGCCCATTCCCCAGACCTGAATCCAATTGAGCACATCTGGGACATCATGTCTCGCTCCATCCACCAATGCCACGTTGGACCACAGACTGTCCAGGAGTTGGTGGATGCTTTAATCCAGGTCTGGGAGGAGATCCCTCAGGAGACCATCCGCCACCTCATCAGGAGCATGCCCAGGCGTTGTAGGGAGGTCATGCAGGCATGTGGAGGCCACACACACTAGTGAGCCTCATTTTGACTTGTTTTAAGGACATTACATAAAAGTTGGATCAGCCTGTAGTGTGGTTTTCCACTTTAAATTTTGAGTGTGACTCCAAATCCAGACCTCCATGGGTTGATACATTTTTCTTTTTGTGTGATTTTGTTGCCAGCACATTCAACTATGTAAAGAAAAAGGCATATAATAAGAATATTTCATTCATTCAGATCTAGGATGTGTTATTTTAGTGTTCCCTTTATTTTTTTGAGCAGTGTATTTAGAAATCAAGGCACGCTTAACGAGCATGGCTACCACAGCTTTCTGTAGCAATACACCACCCCTGTGTAATTGTTATTTGACCAAGAAGGATGATGGAGTGCTGCACCTAAGTGGTGCAGCGGTCTAAGGCACTGCATCTCAGTGCTTGAGTCGTCACTACAGACACCCTGGTTTGAATCCAGGCTGTATCACAGGCCGTCATTGTAAATAAGAATTGGTTCTTAACTGACTTGCCTAGTTAAATAGAAAAAAATCAGATGACCTGGCCTCCACAATCACATGACCTCAACCCAATTGAGATGGTTTGGGATGAGTTGGACAGCAGAGTGAAGGAAAAGCAGCCAACAAGTGCTCAGCGTATGTGGGAACTCCTTCAAGACTTGGCAAAGCATTCCTCATGAAGCTGGTGTGCATAGCAGTCTACAAGGCAAAGGGTGGCTACTGTGAAGAATCTCAAAAATAATATATATTTTGATTTGGTTAATGCTTATGGTTACAACATGATTCCATAAGTGTTATTTTATAGTTTTTATGTCTTCACTATTACTTTACAATGTAGAACATGGTAAAAAATAAAGAAAAACCATTGAATGAGTAGGTGTGTCCAAACTTTGGCTGGTACTGTAGTCCTTTACCATCCTTTCCATCTAAGTTGTCAATACCAGGTGGTTTGTCATTACTGATGGATAACACTACTTTTACACCTCACCCACACTAACTTTACACAATTCTAAATTAAAATTATTTCCTTTCATTGTTATGTATTTTATCCATTCATATGATGGCTCACAGTCTGTTGTTTACCTACTTTGCCAATGAAATAGTCATTGAAGTAATTGGCTATATCAAAAGGCTTTTAAGACAACTGAGATGGTAGCCTATAATTCAAAAAGTAAGCTATGTAATCTAACATATCCAGGAAAGGCATGATTGACATTTTGATGTCCAATGTGTCAAAATAGGATCCAGAATGATCAGATGTATTTTTGTCTCTTTAGAGAATTTGCCGACATCTTTGTACATATTGACCCATAGGCTATATTATTCACCGCCTGGGAAAGTGAGAAAAAACACTTAGCTAGATTTTTAACAGTGGTGTAAAAAGTACCCAATTTTCAAACTTAGGTAAAAGTAAAGATACCTTAATATAAAATATAACCTTGTAAAATACTACTGGGGGAGAAGTATAAAAGTATTTGATATCAAAAGTAAATGTAATTGCTAAAATATACTTAAGTATCAAAAGTAAAAGTATAGATCATTTCAAATTCCTTATATAAAGCAAATCAGTTGGCATAATTTATATATTTTATTTTTATGTATTGACAGCCAGGGGCATGCTCCAACCCTCAGACATCATTTACAAACGAACCAGGTGTTTAGTGATTCTGCCAGATCAGGGGCAGTAGGGATGACCAGGGATGTTCTCTTGATAAGTGTGTGAATTAGAAAATTGTCCTGTCCTGCTAAGCATTCAAAATGTAATGAGTACTTTTGGAATTTTCTTTAGGAATGTAGATGCTAAATATGATATAGTTGCTAGATTTACATTTTAGCAGATGCTCTTATCCAGATCAATGAGGTTTAAGTGCCTTGCTCAAGACCACATCAACATATATGTCACATAGTCAGCTCTGGGATTTAGATCCAGCAACATTTTGGTTACTGGGCCAATGCTCTTAACCTCTAGGCTACGTGCCACCATGTAGAATGATCGATTAATCTATCAGTAAATGTAGGCTAATATCTTAGCTTCAGTCACTTATCGTTGATGCCTTTTTTAACTATTCTCACAGTAATCATATAGCTTGCTCACGGACCGCCGTCCATTTGGGATAAGAAATCATGAATGCATTTATGCAGCCTCTTCCAACACCATGGGTTAGAGAAGGGTATCATTCTGCAAAAGTTAAGTTTTGCTTTGATGTCAAATCAACTCATATTGTTGCTAGCTGTGCTAGCTAAAATCCTACTGAACCGTTAAACTAGCATATTGACATGCATATTGGTATTAAAAGACAGCAACGTAGTCACCTAAAAATATAAGTGTTTTGGCAAATCATTAGTTAGCTAGCTAAGTGCTAGCCAGTCAGTCATTGGCGCTGACAGATTGAATCTGGTATAAAATGTGTTTCACTCTATTCCATAAAACATGACATTGCTAAATAAGCATAATTTAACTAATAAAATAATGTTTATTAGGAAGTTTAATTAAGAAGTTAGACACTCATTGGACGACTTTGGTAGGGACTGTAGCTTGCTAGAGAGCCTGGTTTCCATTTTCCAACATATGTTTCTAATCCCCTTGATTGGTCATCAACGTTTACTAGTCTTGGAACTCATGTGTTTGTCAGAAACAGCTTCTGGTAAACTTTTGCAAACGTTTGGCAACATTGTTTGGCACACTATTTAGTTTGCAGCAAATTTCCCACCGATTTGCAGGAAGTTTGTAGCATGAAATACATTTTTCAAAGGGTTTCCACATATTGTTGTGTTACAGCCTGAATTCAAATGGATTAAATTGAGATTTTGTGTCACTGGCCTACACACAGTACACCATAATGTCAAAGTGGAATCATGTCTATAGACATTTTACAAATGAATTAAAAATGAAAAACTGAAATGTCAATGAGTCAACGAGTATTCAACACCTTCGTTATGGCAAACCTAAATAAGTTAAGTTCATAATAAGTTGTGCATGGCCTCACTTTTTGTGGAATAATAGTGTTTGACATGATTTTTGAATGACTATCTCATCTCTGTACCTCACACATAAAATCATATATTTTACATCAAATAATACTCAAGAACACTTTCAAGATGTTAGAGAGCTATCCAACCACGTTAGAGAGCAATCCAACCACATTGGAGAGCTATCCAACCACATGTAAGAGAGCTATCCAACCACATGTGCACATCTGTGTTGTGCACGTCACGTGCGTATGCCAGTGTGAGTCGGACCATTGCCAGAGGGGAGAAAGGAGAGATCCAGGTAGCCTACACAATTTGATAGACAACAACACTAACTGGAGCTGGGACGATAAACCGAAGTTACCAACATCATTGCCCTCTTCTTCCTGAAGCAATTTTGCTTATATCAGTAATTTCTGTGATTAGACTACGCAGCGTTACTGCAGATTTTTTGGTTCTAAAACCATTGTTTGGTCAACGGTAATGTGCATTAAATTAAAGTATCTGCCCTGTCCCTGTTTCGCTGCAGGCTCTCACTTCCACTCACCATTTTGTACACGGAGTGAAGGGAGAAAGAATTCTGATAAGTACAATCTTACAGACAGCTGAGTAACATTTGGAAATGTAATTGCGCAAAAGGCAGTTTATAAAACAACTACTGATACTGTTGTTAAACAATAGTAGAGTTTCAGGTTTATGTGAGCATAAAAAAATTAACACTGTCAATTTCGAGGAAGTAACACCACTTTACAAACTGAGTATGTAATTGAGATATCATATTTAGCTAATGTGTTAGAGTTCCCACTTCCTTGGGTGGTAAATTATGTATCATATAGCCTAGGCCAACATTCAGGCAAATCAATCTCTAGAGAGCCAAATCCTATTTTGACGTGTTGCACATCAAAATATCCATCAAGCATTCCCTGAACATGTTAAATGAAATAGCTAGCTTAATACACCCAGTCACTACAAATATACAGGCGTTCTTCCTAACTCAGTTGCCAGGGAGGAAGGAAACCACTCAGGGATTTCACCATGATGCCAATGGGGAGTTTAATGACTGTGATAGGAGAAAACTGAGGATGGATCAACAACATTATAGTTACTCCACAATACTAACCTAAATGACAGAGTAAAAAGAAGGAAGACTTTACAGAATAAAAATATTCCAAAACCTGCATCCTGTTTGCAATTAGGCACTAAGGTAAAACTGCAAAAAATTTGGCAAAGAAGTTAACTTTATGTCCTGAATACAAAGCATTATGTTTGGGGCAAATACAACACAAAACATTACTGAGTACCACTCTTCATATTTTCAAGCATTGGCGGTGGCCGTATACTTTTATTAGTATTCTTGTCATCGGCAAGGACTAGGGAGTTTTTTAGGATAAAAAGAAACGGAATAGATCTAAACACAGGCAAAATCATAGAGGAAACCTGGTTCAGTCTGCTTTCCACCAGACACTGGGAGATGAAATGACCTTTCAACAGGACAATAATCTAAAACACATGGCCTGGAGTTGCTTACCAATAGTTAATGAATTAATGATGAGCTTGGAGGGTACTACGGTGTTGAATGCTGAGCTATAGTCAATAACATAGGTATTCCTTATGTCCTGATGGGATAGGGCAGTGTGCTGAGTGATGGTGATTGCATCGTCTGTGGATCTATTGGGGCGATATGCAAATTGAAGTGGGTCGAGGGTGGCAGGTAAGATTGAGGTGATATGATCCTTGACTAGTCTCTCAAAGCACTTCATGATGACAAAGGTGAGTGCTACGGGGCGATAGTCATTAAGTTCAGTTACCTTTGCCTTCTTGGGTACAGGAACAATGGTGGCCATCTTAAATCATGTGGGGACAGCACAGTGGGATAGGGAAAAATTGAATATTCCCGTAAACACACCAGCCAGCTGGTCTGCGCATGCTCTGAGGACGCGGCTAGGGATGTCGGAGAACGAGAGCCCACAGTCCTTGGTAGCGGACCATGTTGGTAGCACTGTGTTATACTCAACGCGTGCAAATAATGTATTTAGCCTGTCCGAAAGCAAGACATCGGTCACGGCGACATGGCTGGTTTTCCATTTGTAGCCCATGATCATCTGTTGTCCCTGCCACATATGTCTTGTGTCTGAGCCATTGAATTGCGACTCCACTTTATCTCTATACTGACATTTAGCTTGTCTTATTGGCTTGCGGAGTGAATAACTGCACTGTTTATATTCTTCAATATTACCAGTCGCCTTGCCATTGTTAAATGCAGTGTTTCGCGCTTTCAGGTTTCTGGTTAAGGTAGGTTTTAGTAGTCAGTGGGTACTACATCTCCTTCACACTTCCTTATGAACTCAGTCACCGTATCCGTGTATGCGTCTAGATTATTTTCACATGCTGGGAACATATCCCAGTCCACGTGATCCAAACAATACTGAAACGTGGATTCCGATTGGACAGACCAGCGTTGAATAGTACGAAGCATGGGCACTTCCTGTTTGAGTTTCTGCCTATAGGACAGGAGAAGCAAGATGGCGTCATGGTCAGATTTGCTGAAAGTAAGTATGCCTAACTTTAGCCTACTACCTGCCCTTAAATCGTATGTAATTCCCTTAAATAAATTTAAGCTTGATAAAATAGAACCAGTAAATACAAATGTTAGCTGTATAATTAAAGTGCTTATGTGTCACCTGTTGACCGAGAGGAAAGACTGTTGCAACACTCATGTCACACCCTGACCTTAGAGATCCTTTTTATTCTCTATTTTGGTTAGGTCAGGGTGTGACTAGGGTGGGTAGTCTAGTTTTTTTATTTATATGTTGGCCTGGTATGGTTCCCAATCAGAGGCAGCTGTCTATCGTTGTCGCTGATTGGGGAACATATTTAGGCAGTCTTTTCCCACTGGGTTTTTGTGGGATCTTGTTTTTGTGTAGTACCTGTGAGTACTCAATTTCTTCACGTTTAGTTTGTTTCCTTATTGTTTTGGTGAGTTTCTATAAGTAAACATGTGGAACTCTACACACGCTGCGCCTTGGTCCATTTATTCTAACAACGATCGTGGCACTCGGAAAGTAATAATTAATCAATTATTGCAGTTACGGATATAGCCTCTGACTAATTACTACTAATGTATATAATGCTAATTTAAACTGGATTGCTAATGCATGCCAAACCTGCCTTTAATGCCCTGGACGAGAGCTACTCCATGTCATACTCTCAGCTGTTTAAACCGATACACCTGTAACTGAAACTTTCTATGCTGAAACTATACCGACTCTCTGTACACACCGTGTTACAATAAAGTATTTGTTAGCCAGAATACAGAATCTGTTTGATTATAGTTTATGGTATTCCCTTTTCCTTTACTGATTCTTACACTATGACACGAGAACACAGTACAACAATGCACTTGGAATATTTGTTTGACACATAAAATGGCAGGGTTTTGGTACCTTGTGTCGACTTTGGCTTCATGTACATTCAAACTAACAAACACTCAACCAGGATCATATTAATTAGTGCACACATTAGCAAAACATTTTTCAACAGTTTCATATTGGACAACTACAGGTAGTACCTCCCTATTTGTTTTCTTCTGTTTTGTGTCATGTGAATACACCCCAGTGAAACCAATTGGTGAGAGAACACTCGGTTCTGGTGAAAAACTGACGGCATGGGTTGGAACCCCATTATTTTACTTGCATACTGTATGTGAGGTAAATACATTTAAACCATTGCTCAATTATTTAAAATGTTTGATATGCACCATGGCATTAAATTGAGTTTCCATCTTGAAACAGGCAAATGGCATAGTTTAAATGAATGAAACACAATCTGCATTCATATCTATTCCTGCACTGCATGAAGAGTTGACACTAATTGTATAATTGACAGAGCAAAAGTACCTTAGCTCAATATTCTCTATCAATACAGCTCTGATTCATAGTATTATATGAGCATGCATCCAATAGTTATGGAAGTATATACAGTGCCTTCAGAAAGTATTATATCCACACTTTATTGTGTTACAGCCTAAATTCAAAATTGATTCAATGATTTTTCGCAACTATCTACACACAATACCCCATAATGACAGTGAAAACATGTTTTTAGACATTTTTGCAAATGTATTTAAATTAAATACAGAAAAATCAAATGTATATAAGTATTCACACCCCTCAGTCAATACATGTTATATTCACCTCTGGTAGTGATTACAGAGTGTTTTGGGGTAAGTCTATCACCAACCTTTTCTGAGTCAAGATCACTTTCGTAGTCAAAAAGTAAGCTGATATCTACCGCATTGATAAAAAAAAAAACATTACTTAAAAAATGTAACATTAACCAAATAAAAACAGTTCTGTAGGAATGAGGTTTGGTCTTCAGTTCAGAAAGTCAGAGCTCTAAAAAATTTTTTTTTTTTAGATTGTCTTGAAGGCACAGAAGTCAGATTTCTGAGTTCCCAGTTTTTTTTAATAAGGCATCAGTCTCAGCGGAGGGAGGGAGAAAGGAGCAGAGGCTCCGCCTCTCACGTTCCCTGCTCTTTCCTTCCTTTCCTCCTGTGAGACTGACCAGAGAGAGGGGACACCGTCTTCCACCTGATGGAAAAACTTGTCGCCTCGCATCTGCCTCATGCATATATTCATGTTGTTCCTACGACCAGAGAATGTAATACATTCAGTATGTAAATGTTGGTGGGGCAAAACATTTTAAAAAATTGGGATGCATGCCAGCAAAGCCACGTCACAAGAGTAAATCCTTACCATTGCTACACCTGGCTATCAGGTGAGCCTTGTCTGGCAGCGAAACAGTTCATTCAGACTCATTTACTGCCTTTTTAAAAGGCCATTCTTACAGTATTCTCCCTGTACACAAAGTCAGAACCATAGGATAAATACAGGAGGCACATAAGCAGACAATGATAGCTCTTACAATATGCGATGATTACATTTATCTTAAACAGGTTATAGGCTACATGTGCACTACCAAGTCAGAAAAGTATGCTAAATTATGAGGTGGAAAGGGACCAAATAATTAGGCAGAAGTCATGCTAGATTGACAGCATGGCCAATGTATTCAACCTTTTCTGGCCTATGGCATGTGAATGTTAATTATTTTAAACTTGGAAAAGAGACCCTAAACCCAGACTCTGGTCACACACTGATTTCTTTGCAACTCTTGCAGTTAACCACTGATTCCTTCCAACCCACTCATTGCTGCATTTGCGATTTACACCTTGTTGTGTAATGTTTATGTCCAATGGCCGATAAGCACAGATACGTTTTATCTTTAATTTCTCTTCATATGAAAAGGATTTGCCAGTAGATTGTTGATGTGATTCATGATGATAATGGCTTGCCTAGCTTGCTAGATACGATTTTGAAAGTATTATGTTGACATGATCAGTCCAATCAAAGCTACGATAGATATCACTTAATTTGATGTAATTTTATCTGTTGCCAATGACTTTGAGCCTTCATGGATGGGCACTTCTAATGTATATATGGCAGCACCCAAGGGGCTTGAATTTTTTAGATCTTCCTGTAGATTTTGTGGTGACATAGTGTCCCCTTTAGTGACAGAACACTGAGCATAACCAACCCCTAAGCTCTGTATTTTCCACTGGCTGCCCCACCACCACATAAAGCACTGAGCTAGGCTGAAACACCTACATTTTGGAGCTGCCTTACTTAAGAAAGTAAAAAAGAGATAATGTTTGTATGCGGCTTTATTAACTCAATATTTATTTTTTTACATTGTTTGCAAGTACGGAGAAGCGCCTTTTATGTTTTGTAATAGTGTTGAAGAAAAACAGTGTTGACTTTGCTGAATAAAAACAAACATGAGCTCACTGATATAAACAACAGTTTGCTGTATTCTTTTACAGTTTCTCTGTGGTCATGGTTTTAAAATGTATTCAATCTTACTTAGGATAGTATCAAACTTTGCTGTGGCTGGGGTTGTGTAAGTGCTGTCCCTGAGGGATTCCCTTCCTCTCCAGCAACTGAGTTAGGAAGGATGCCTGTATCTTTGTAGTGACTACGTGTACAGTGCCTTGCGAAAGTATTCGGCCCCCTTGAACTTTGCGACCTTTTGCCACATTTCAGGCTTCAAACATAAAGATATAAAACTGTATTTTTTTGTGAAGAATCAACAACAAGTGGGACACAATCATGAAATGGAATGACATTTATTGGATATTTCAAACTTTTTTAACAAATCAAAAACTGAAAAATTGGGCGTGCAAAATTATTCAGCCCCCTTAAGTTAATACTTTGTAGGGCCACCTTTTCCTGCGATTACAGCTGTAAGTCGCTTGGGGTATGTCTCTATCAGTTTTGCACATCGAGAGACTGACATTTTTTCCCATTCCTTGCAAAACAACTCGAGCTCAGTGAGGTTGGATGGAGAGCATTTGTGAACAGCAGTTTTCAGTTATTTCCACAGATTCTCGATTGGATTCAGGTCTGGACTTTGACTTGGCCATTCTAACACCTGGATATGTTTATTTTTGAACCATTCCATTGTAGATTTTGCTTTATGTTTTGGATCATTGTCTTGTTGGAAGACAAATCTCCGTCCCAGTCTCAGGTCTTTTGCAGACTCCATCAGGTTTTCTTCCAGAATGGTCCTGTATTTGGCTCCATCCATCTTCCCATCAATTTTAACCATCTTCCCTTTCCCTGCTGAAGAAAAGCAGGCCCAAACCATGATGCTGCCACCACCATGTTTGACAGTGGGGATGGTGTGTTCAGCTGTGTTGCTTTTACGCCAAACATAACATTTTGCATTGTTGCCAAAAAGTTCAATTTTGGTTTCATCTGACCAGAGCACCTTCTTCCACATGTTTGGCGTGTCTCCCAGGTGGCTTGTGGCAAACTTTAAACAACACTTTTTATGGATATCTTTAAGAAATGGCTTTCTTCTTGCCACTCTTCCATAAAGGCCAGATTTGTGCAATATACAATATGATTGTTGTCCTATGGACAGAGTCTCCCACCTCAGCTGTAGATCTCTGCAGTTCATCCAGAGTGATCATGGGCCTCTTGGCTGCATCTCTGATCAGTCTTCTCCTTGTATGAGCTGAAAGTTTAGAGGGACGGCCAGGTCTTGGTAGATTTGCAGTGGTCTGATACTCCTTCCATTTCAATATTATCGCTTGCACAGTGCTCCTTGGGATGTTTAAAGTTTGGGAAATCTTTTTGTATCCAAATCCGGCTTTAAACTTCTTCACAACAGTATCTCGGACCTGCCTGGTGTGTTCCTTGTTCTTCATGATGCTCTCTGCGCTTTTAACGGACCTCTGAGACTATCACAGTGCAGGTGCATTTACACGGAGACTTGATTACACACAGGTGGATTGTATTTATCATCATTAGTCATTTAGGTCAACATTGGATCATTCAGAGATCCTCACTGAACTTCTGGAGAGAGTTTGCTGCACTGAAAGTAAAGGGGCTGAATAATTTTGCACGCCCAATTTTTCAGTTTTTGATTTGTTAAAAAAGTTTGAAATATCCAATAAATATCGTTCCACTTCATGATTGTATCCCACTTGTTGTTGATTCTTCACAAAAAATACAGTTTTATATCTTTATGTTTGAAGCCTGAAATGTGGCAAAAGGTCGCAAAGTTCAAGGGGGCCGAATACTTTCGCAAGGAACTGTACATATGGGATGAGTGATACAGGATATGTAAACATCATTATTAAAGTGGCAGTAAAAAAGTGACCAGTGATCCATTTGTTAGAGTGGCCAATGATTTCAAGTCTGTATGTAGGCAGCAGCCTCTCTGTGTTAGTGATGGCTGTTTAACAGCCAAAACAACTGATTGTTGAGCCAACCCGGGTGTGTATTGACAGTAAATCAACTTTGGATTTGATTATTGTATCAGATCAAGAGAACGTCTGTCAGTCAGGAGTCTTAAATATTGGTTTTAGTGATCACATGGTAACCTACTGTACCCGTAAGAAATCCAAAATGCTTCTAGGGCCAGGTAATAAATACATAAAGGTACGGCCTATGAAACAATACTCAAAATAACGTTTTGTAGAAGGACTTGAAATTCTGGATTGGTCTCATGTACTAAACTGTGATAATGTTGATCAAGCTTGGTATCTTTTTAAAGATCTGTTTCTGTCTGTACTCGACTCTCTGGCTCCGGTGAAACAAATTAGATTCAAACAGCAGTCAGGGAAATGGGTCACTTCTGAGATCTTAGACCTCATAAGAAAAAGGGATTGCTACCTGGCCAGATTCAGAAGGACAAATCTATAAGATTTCTATAATCTACAAGATTATTATATTAACTGTAGAATCCAGGCAAGATACAAAATGGATAAGGCCAAATCCACTACATTATATAGACACCGTTAATGACAACTTACATCAGCCTCGTAAACTGTAGAAAACTTTAAAGGTCATTGGCTCAAAAATTCCCCATAAAGGTCAAATCCTGTAGTATTGGCCTGGATATTGATTATGGTTTATGCCATGACCAGGCAAAGGTTTTTACCACTATAGCCTCATCTCTGGTTAAGAAGTTATCCACCTGCTCTAGACACTATGGCCAGTCTTTCATTAACAACTTGTATCATAGCAAATGGATCACAAATAATTTGTTTGAGCTGTGCATGGTAACAGATGACAAAGTTTCCAATCCACTATACTTAATGAGCACGAACAAAGCAACTGTCCTGGATAGCCTTCCTGCAAGATTCGTAAAGGACAGTGCTTGTGTCACTGCTAAAATTATAACGCATATTGTAAACCTTTCTATTACTTGTGGTACATTTCCCAAGGATCTCAAAACAGCCTGGATGGTTCCACTCCACAAGAAGAGCAGTAAAAACAAATGTAGGAAACTTCAGGCCTGTGTCAATCCTCAGCACCTTATCCAAAGTTGTTGAGAGATTCGTTTTTAATCAACTTGAGGGATACCTTCTTGAGCACAAACTTCTTTATGAACTACAATCTGGATTTAGAACAGCTCATACCACTGATACTTGCCTTATCCTCTCTGGGATATGTGGCGCATTTGATCCAGAAAAATACCGGTTCCAACTTGCGCAACGTGACTACAAAATATCTCAAAGGTTACCTGTAAACTTTGACAAAACATTTCAAACTACTTTTGTAATACAACTTTAGGTATTTTTTTACGTAAATAAAAAGAAGACAGGATGATCTGTGTTCAATACAGGAAGAAAACAAACTGACGCTATCTTTCTGGTCACGGGCCTCTAACAAACAGTACACTTGAAGTGACCCTCGTTTTGAACAGGGCTACTTCTTCATTACACAAAGGAATAACCTCAACCAATTTCTGAAGACTGGTGACATCCAGTGGAAGCGATAGGAACTGCAAGAAGGTCCCTTAGAAATCTGGATTCCCATTGAAAGCTCATTGAAAAGAGAGTGACCTAAAAAATATTCTGAGTGGTTTTTCCTCGGGGTTTCGCCTGCTAAATAAGTTCTGTTATACTCACAGACATGATTCAAACAGTTTTAGAAACTTCAGAGTGTTTTCTATCCACATTTAATAATAATATGCATATCTTGTCTTCTGGGGATGAGTAGCAGGCAGTTGAATTTGGGCATGCATTTCATCCGGACGTGAAAATACTGCCCTCTGTCACCAAGAAGATTTATCCACCTTTTTGACCACATTAAGCAGGAAAGTGAGAAGGGGAACTATACAGGTATGGTACTGTTAGACTTGCAGAAAGCTTTTGACACTGTGGACCATGATATTCTCCTGATGAAACTGAAATGCATGGGTCAAATCAAATTAAATTGGTCACATACACATGATCAGCAGATGTTAATGTGAGTGTAATGAAATTCTTGTAAATAAATGTAATCTAACAAAATACACACAAATCTAAAGGGGTGGATGAGATTATGTATATGTAAACATATATGGATGAGCAATGGCTGAGCGGCATAGGCAAGGCCTTCCTGTGACATCGGGTGCTGTTGGTGTCATGGAGGGCAGGTAGTTTGCCCCCAGTGATGCGTTGTGCAGTCCGCACCACCCTCTGGAGAGCCTTGCTGTTGAGGGTGGTGCAGTTTCGTACCAGGCTGTGATACAGCCCGACAGGATGCTCTCGATTGTACATCTGTAAAATTTTGTCAGGGTTTTGGATGACAAGCCAAATTTCTTCAGCCTCCTGAGTTTGAAGAGGCGCTGTTGTGCCTTCTTCACCACACTGTCTGTGTGGGTGGACCATTTTGGTTTGTAATGTGTACACCTTCTCCATTGCTGTCCCTTCGATGTGGATAGGGGGTGCTCCCACTGCTGTTTCCTGAAGTCCATGATCAACTCCTTTGTTTTGTTATTTTCTTGACACCACACTCTGAGTGCCCTCACCTATGCAAACTGAAGTGGGTCTAGGGTGGCCGGTAACATGGAAGTGATACGATGTTTGACTAGTCTCTCAAAGCACTTCATGATGACAGAAGTGAGTGCTGCAGGGTGATAGTCATTCAGTTCAGTTACCTTTAACTTATTTGGGTACAGGAACAATGGGGGCCATCTTGAAGCATGTGGGGACAGCAGACTGGTACATATGTCCGTAAACACACCAGCCAGCTGGTCTGCGCATGCTCATCGCAAAAAGTTTTCATGCATTTCTAGTGTCTGGACAGAGATCCATTGGTTAAGCAAGAGAATTAGAAACATCTATAACAAGGAGTTGTTAAAAAGGTTCCAACTTTCAGCAACATACAGTGATGACAGTCCCTACATGTATGGGACACATACATTAACAGATGGTGAGAGCTCATCATGACTGTACTCAATGCCCCCCCCTCCCATCCCACACCTTAAAATGAACCTGCCACCATCTATAAATCCAAATATAAAAAATATAAAAAATGCTTTGAAAAATCCTTGCCATTTAATTTTTCACTACGAACAAATAATCTTAGGGCTCAATTTCCTCTACCGTGTGTGTAACGGATCGGACCAAGATGCAGCGTGGTAAGTGTCCATAATGTTTTTAATAAAGACAAATGAACACTCGAACAAAAACAATAAACGATAACGTGAAATCTACAAAAACCGAAACAGTACCGTGTGGCGACAAACACTCACACGGAAACAAACACCCACAAACGTGAAAAAGTGAAACCCAGGCTACCTAAGTATGATTCTCAATCAGAGACAACTAACGACACCTGCCTCTGATTGAGAACCATACTAGGCCGAAACAGAAACCAAACATAGAAAAACAAACATAGACTGCCCACCACAACTCACGCCCTGACCATACTAAATAAAGACAAAACAAAGGAAATAAAGGTCAGAACGTGACAGTGTGACTTGATTTCATCCTCTGATGTGTAATTAAAATAAGCACTGATTCTAATTATTAGGGACAGCAAGTGATTAGCATTATTATCAATTCTTTGAAATTAAAGTCATACACAGATGCATGCTCGCGCACACACACAAGCACATGAACACACACACTCTGATTAGCATATTTTCATTCCTCTCAGCAAATGAATTATTTACACCTCTGCTATACATGGGAGTTATAGGACATATTCCTGGTTTTAACAGGATAATTTGTTTACCTTTAAATATCACAAATATCATGGGTACCAAAATTGTCTTCTCACACTAGCCCACAGTCAGGTGTACAGTATATTACAAACTGCAGGTACAGAGAGAGAAGTGTTCTTCCTCTAGGGTGGGTTTGCAAATGTCAGTCTTTTTGGGGTTGGGGCGAGGTGGGGAAAGGGGGAGGCAGGGGATGGGCTGAGGGAGGTATGGATGCACTGTGGTTGATACAGGAAAAGGGGAGGGGTGAAGGGAGAGGGTGCATGGTTGAAGAGGAAAGGGTAAGGCACAAGATGGGAAGGGATGGAGGCAGAATGGTTGAATCGGGGAAGGGTGGATGAGGAGAGGAAGAGGCAAGGGGTGGGGGGGGGGGTGGATGAGGAGAGGCAGTGAAAGGGGGAGAGGCAGGGTATGTGGAGAAGGACCAGCAAATAGAAGGGCTGAGACTGTGCGACATGGAGAAGGTAGGCTTATACCTCATTAGTGCAGTAGGGGGGTGGGGAAGCGGTTGCCACCTGTTTTGTCTCATCAACACCATGGCAGGTGGGGGGTTGTATGAGTGGAGACAAAGAGCAGGGAGTATGGTGTTCTTATTCATTACCAGAGGTTTTCTCCATTTCTGACTGCCACACATAAAACACATCCTCCTCCCAGCGGCTCACACAAAAAATTACACCATCATGCGTGTGTTTAATAGCAATGTGCAGACTGGGAATGTGTCCAGAATGGCATCCTATTCCCTATATAGTGCACTACTTCTGACCAGAGCCCCATTGGCTGGGTAATCTAGATAAACCAAATATTTGTGTAAAACACAATAAGGCTGTCCACTACCATAAAAGTTTAAACGCATTAAAAGACACATTTGGGGTCACCCTTGAAAAAAGTGTATCACTGTGCAGACGAGTCTGAGTAAAAAACTCTGTGAGAGGAAGAAAGAGAGGGAGTTGTCTGTGAGGTTGTTATGATGGTGATTTCATGTATTTTCTTCTGTCTCTGGTCTCCTCTCTCTCTCTACTGTCTGACAATGAGTAGTGGCAGGAACATTACTCAAAATTAGGACTTTCACACTCCATTTAATTTGCATTGCCTGTCAACCTGAACCATTTTTTTTCTACACCGAACAAAAAATGTATGTAAACCAAAATTATATAAGATATAGTGATTAACTTCGGGATCTATTCTCCATAAGAGTGGAGTGAGCTGTGTGTCTATGTACTTTGTGTGTACTCATGCGTGTTGTTTGTAGTGTGTCAGCGACTGTGCATGTGAATGCGTCTGCATGCGTAACCTGATTATCTTGGTGGGAGCATCTGCAGACTGCACTGTAGGCTCACCCTTGATGTAAGCACCTCGGCTGGTGGCCAATGACATTAACCGTGGTTCTCGGTAATTCAGATTCTGGTTGGGAGCAGTATCATGATGTAATTGTCATATGGGGTTTGATTTCCAACATGACACAGATGGGATGGGCTTTAGAGGTGGAAAGATAGAGATGGGTAAAGAGGAACAGAGAGTGAGCGTGAGAGTGTAAATAAGTATGAGAAAAAGTGAGAGAGAGATCAACAACTGCTCCAATCACTGCACTCTGACTGTTTAACGTTACCTGTGAAGCTCTTAGCTGCCTATATATATATATATATATATACAGGCTATTATTCACAGAGTACACCAAATATTAGGAACACCTTCCTAATATTGAGTTGCTTTTGCCCTCAGAACAGCCTCAATTCGTCAGGTTATGGACTCTAAAAGATGTCAAAAGCGTTCCACATGGATGCTGACCCATGTTGACGCCAATGCTTCCCACAGTTGTTTCAAGTTGGCTGGATGTCTTTTTGGTGGTGGACCATTCTTGATACACATGGGAAACTGTTGAGCATGAAAAACCCAGCATCATTGCAGTTCTTGACACAAACAGGTGTGCCTGGCACCTACTACATGTACCATATCCAATTCAAAGGCACTTAAATATTTTGTCTTGCCCATTCACCCTCTGAATGGCACACATACACAATCCATGTTTCAGTTGTCTCAATACTTAAAAATCCTTCTTTAACTTCTCCTCCTGTTCATCTACACTGATTGAAGTGGATTTAACAAGTGACATCAATAAGGGATAAGCTTTTACTGGATTCACCTGATCAGTCTGTCATGGAAAGAGAACATGTTCTTAATATGTTGTATACTCAGTGTACATGCACACTATTTTAGAGAATAGAAAACACCTGCTTTATATTTTCCAGAGAATCTTCTGAAACCTAGGATGTGTCCCAAATGGCCCCATATTCCCTTTATAGTGCACTACTTTTGACCAGGACCCTTAGAGGTATAGGGTACCATTTAGGATGCAACCTTATTCTAAACTATAAAATACATTTAGGTAAAGAAAGTTGTGTCATAACAGTGTGTGTGAGAAAAACTAATGAGCACCTCTGTTCTGTTCAGTTCCTTCCATCCAGGAAGAATTGTATTATTCTTCCAATTTCACAGTTCACTGTGCTCATGTCTGTCTACCCACCCACACCTCCATTAACATGCATGAAGCACAGCAACAGTGCAAGCTCCGGGAAAGGTCTCCCAAAGTCAGAGTTTACTTTTTGGCATTGCTAAGGGTGTGAAAACTGTCAGCGATCACCGCAGTCTGTCTGACTTGGTGCTTTTTATAATAAATACAACTGTCTTTTGTCTCATTAGAAACCTTGATATTTCATTTAGGACTCACATCAAACCGGTATGGGAAGTTAGGATAGTGAAGCGTTTCACAATTCCAGTCTTTGAGTACCCACACCAGTACATATTTCTATTGTAGCCCCAGACAAACTCACCTGATTCAACTCTTTGAGGTCTTGATGATTAGTTGACAAGTTGAATCAGGTATGCTTGTCTGGGGCTAGATCAAAAATGTGTACTGTTGGGGATACTTGGGGACTGGGGTTGGCAAACACTGGGATAGAGTATGCAAGTCATTGTTTTTGAGTGACACACACAATGATTTTCATTCATAGCCTGTTTTCGTTTTTATACACTGACGCAAGTAAACAAACAATGTGAGTCCAATTGACCCAAAGTGATTTATTTTTTTAATCTCCCAATCCACTGTTGGTAAATGATTTGAATATATTCATGCAAATTATAATTTTAATTAACAGTCAGAATTTGGGCAACTTGGCATTAGCGTGATGTGATCTATTATTGTTTTTTCCAGGGAATACATTTTAAGTAAACAAATAGCATCACAACAAGGATAATTATTCCTTATTGGGAAATGCAAAAGAGCAGATCAATAATTTGGTTGAGATTCACATCATCACAACTTATTTGACCCATTTTCGATCTCCCAACTAATATTAGGTTTTATGTAAGGGACCTCTACTTATCAATACTATTTAATAGAATCATGGTACTCACAGGGTTTATATGGCTTTTCAGAGTCAGGTAGCTGGACTACAAATGCCAATGAATAATCTAGACATGAACTATTTTAATGGACATTATGTCCTTGTTTTCTTAAATGTTATGTATATGATAACTTGTATTCTTATACAGGTAACTGCCAAAATAATGGAAACACTTAAGTAAATTAGGGATATAAAGTATATTAAAGACAGATGCTTCCACACAGGTGTGGTTCCTGAGTTAATTAAGATATAAAATAACATCCCATCTTGCTAGAGCAATGTCGAAGTGGCATTGACTAAAAAACAGTAGAATATAATACAGTCAATACAGATGAAGTCAGAAGTTTACATACACTTAGGTTGGAGTCATTAAAACTCGTTTTACAACCACTCCACAAATTTCTTGTTAACAAACTATAGTTTTGGCAAGTTGGTTAGGACATCTACTTTGTGCATGTGACACAAGTAATTTGTCCAACAATTGTTTACAGACAGATTATTTCACTTAATTCACTGTATCACAATTCCAGTGGGTCAGAAGTGTACATACACTAAGTTGACTGCTTTTAAACAGCTTGGAAAATTCCAGAAAATTATGTCATGGATTTAGAAGCTTCTGATAGGCTAATTGACATAATTTGAGTCAATTGGAGGTGTACCTGTGGATGTATTTCAATGCCTACCTTCAAACTCAATGCCTCTTTGCTTGACATCTTGGGAAAATGAAAAGAAATCAGCCAAGACCTCAGAAAAACAATTGTAGACCTCCACAAGTCTGGTTCATTCTTGGGAGCAATTTCCAAAACACCTGAAGGTACCATGTTCATCTATACAACAATAGTACGCAAGTATAAACACAATGGGACCATGCAGCCATCATACTGCTCAGGAAGGAGACTCTTTCTGTCTCCTTAGAGAATAACGTACTTTGGTGCGAAATGTGCAAATCAATCCCAGAACAACAGCAAAGGACCTTGTGAAGATGCTGGAGGAAACAGGTACAAAAGTATCTATATTCACAGTAAAACGAGTCCAATATTGACATAACCTGAAAGGCCGCTCAGCAAGGAAGAAGCCACTGCTTCAAAACTGCCATAAAAAAGCCAGACTACGATTTGCAACTGCACATGGGGACAAAGATCATACTTTTGGAGAAATGTTCTCTGATCTGATGAAACAAAAATAGAACTGTTTGGCCATAATGACCATCATTATGTTTGGAGGAAATAGGGGGAGGCTTGCAAGCCGAAGAACACCATCCCAACCGTGAAGCACGGGGGTGGCAGCATCATGTTGTGGGGGTGCTTTGCTGCAGGAGGGACTGGTGCACTTCACAAAATAGATGGCATCATGAAGTAGGAAAATAATGTGGATATATTGAAGCAACATCTCAAGACATCGGTCAGGAAATTAAAGCTTGGTCGCAAATGGTTCTTCCAAATGGACAATGACCCCAAGCATACTTCCAAAGTTGTGGCAAAATGGCTTAAGGACAACAAAGTCAAGGTATTGGAGTGGCCATCACAAAGCCCTGACCTCAACCCTATAGAAGATTTGTGGGCAGAACTGAAAAAGCACGTGTGAGCAAGGAGGCCTACAAACCTGACTCAGTTACACCAGCTCTGTCAGGAGGAATGGGCCAAAATTCACCCAACTTATTGTGGGAAGCTTGTGGGAGACTACCCGAAACATTTGACCCAAGTTAAACAATGTAAAGGCAATGCTACCAAATACTAATTGAGTGTATGCACACTTCTGACCCACTGGGAATGTGATGAAAGAAATAAAAGCTGAAATAAATCATTCTCTCTACTATTATTAAGACATTTCAAATTCTTAAAATAAAGTGGTGATCCTAACTGACCTAAGACAGTGAATTTTTACTATGATTACATGTCAGAAATTGTGAAAAACTAAGTTTAAATATATTTGGCTAAGGTGTATGTAAACGTCTGACTTCAACTGTACATATGAGATGAGTAAAGAAGCACGTAAACATTATTAAAGTGATCTGTAATTCCAAGTCTATGTTGATAGGGCGGTAGCCTCTAAGGTGCAGGGTTGCGTAACCGGGTATAAGCCGGCAGTGTTGGCTATTTAACAGTCTGATGGCCTTGAGATAGAAGCTGTTTTCCAGTCTCTCAGATTTGATGCACCTGTACTGACCTCTCCTTCTGGGATGAACAGGCTGTGGCTCAGGTGGTTGATGTCCTTGATCATCTTTTTGGCCTTCCTGTGATGTCCTGGAGGGCAGGTAGTTTGCCCCCGGTGATGTGTTGGGCAGACCGCACCACCCTCTGGAGAGACCTGCGGTGCAGTTGCCGTACCAGGTGGTGATACAGCCCGACAGGATGCTCTCAATAGTGCATCTGTAATAGTTTGTCAGGGTTTTAGGGGCCAAGCCAAATTTTTTCAGCCTCCTGAGTTTGAAGAGGCGCTGTTGCACTGTCTGTGTGGGTGGACCATTTCAGATCTTCAGTACGCCGAGGAAATTGAGGATTTTCTCCTTCTCCACTGCAGTCCCGTCGATTTGGATAGGGGCTTGCTCTCTCCGCTGTTTCCTGAAGTCCACGATCAGCTCCTTTGTTTTGTTAACGTTGAGTGAGAGGTTATTTTCCTGCACCATTCTCCCAGAGGGCTCACCTCCTCCCTGTAGGCTGTCTTGTCATTGTTGGTAATCAGGCCTACTGCTGTTTTGTCATCTGCAAACTTGATGATTGAATTGGAGGCATGCTTGGCCACGCAGTCATGGTTGAACAGAGAGTACAGGAGGGGGCTGAGCACACATCTTTATGGGGCCCCAGTGTTGAGGATCAGCGAAGTGGAGGTGTTGTTCCCTACCCTCAACGCCTGGGGGTGGCCCGTCAGGAAGTCCAGGACCCAGTTGCACAAGTCAGGGTTCAGACCCAGGGTCCCGAGCTTAATGATGAGCTTGGAGGGTACAATTGTGTTGAATGTTGAGCTATAGTCAATGAACAGCATTCTTACATAGGAATTTATCTTGTCCAGTTGGGATAGGGCAGTGTGTAGTGCGATGGCGAGTGCGTTGTCTTTGGATCTGTTGGGGCGGTAAGCAAATTGAAGTGAGTCTAAGGTGTCAGGTAAGGTAGAGGTGATATAATCCTTAACTAGCATCTCAAAGCACTTCATGATGACAGAAGTGAGCGCTACGGGGCAATGGTCATTCAGTTCAGTTACCTTTGCTTTCTTGGGTACAGGAACAATGGTGGACATCCTGAAGAAAGTGGGGACAGCAGACTGGGATAGGGAGAGATTGAATATGTCCGTAAACACTCCAGCCAGCTGGTCTGCGCATGCTCGGTGCATAATCATCACAAGAGGTTTTTATGCATTTCTTGTGTCTGTACAGCGATCCATTGGTTCAGCAAGAGAATTAGAAACGTCTATAACAAGGAGCTGTTAAAAAGGCTCCTACTTTCAGCAACATACAGTGATGACCGTCCCCATTTGTGAACATACAGATATGTAAATGATGGCAATACATTTCTGTGTCAATTTATCGGTATTCTCAGTGGGTTATTTTTCATTTGTAGCTCCAATGTAAGAACATGCTGGCCTAGCTACCATCTGAAGCGGCCGGTAGCATCCAATTGACTGTCACATATGACATGATTAGCATGTGTGGGGAAATGGCCTTGGCATTTAGGAGCGTATCCCAAATGGCATTCTATTCCCTTTAGAGTGTACTACTTTTGGATGCATCCAGTCTGTGCATATGAGAGAAATGGAAACATAATGAGGTAATTCAGACACAAATACAGTGCCTTGCGAAATTATTCGGCCCCCTTGAACTTCGCGACCTTTTGCCACATTTCAGGCTTCAAACATAAAGATATAAAACTGTATTTTTTTGTGAAGAATCAACAACAAGTGGGACACAATCATGAAGTGGAACGACATTTATTGGATATTTCAAACTTTTTTAACAAATCAAAAACTGAAAAATTGGGCGTGCAAAATTATTCAGCCCCTTTACTTTCAGTGCAGCAAACTCTCTCCAGAAGTTCAGTGAGGATCTCTGAATGATCCAATGTTGACCTAAATGACTAATGATGATAAATACAATCCACCTGTGTGTAATCAAGTCTCCGTATAAATGCACCTGCACTGTGATAGTCTCAGAGGTCCGTTAAAAGCGCAGAGAGCATCATGAAGAACAAGGAACACACCAGGCAGGTCCGAGATAATGTTGTGAATAAGTTTAAAGCCGGATTTGGATACAAAAAGATTTCCCAAACTTTAAACATCCGAAGGAGCACTGTGCAAGCGATAATATTGAAATGGAAGGAGTATCAGACCACTGCAAATCTACCAAGACCTGGCCGTCCCTCTAAACTTTCAGCTCATACAAGGAGAAGACTGATCAGAGATGCAGCCAAGAGGCCCATGATCACTCTGGATGAACTGCAGAGATCTACAGCTGAGGTGGGAGACTCTGTCCATAGGACAACAATCATATTGTATATTGCACAAATCTGGCCTTTATGGAAGAGTGGCAAGAAGAAAGCCATTTCTTAAAGATATCCATAAAAAGTGTCGTTTAAAGTTTTGCCACAAGCCACCTGGGAGACACACCAAACATGTGGAAGAAGGTGCTCTGGTCAGATGAAACCAAAATTGAACTTTTTGGCAACAATGCAAAACGTTATGTTTGGCGTAAAAGCAACACAGCTGAACACACCATCCCCACTGTCAAACATGGTGGTGGCAGCATCATGGTTTGGGCCTGCTTTTCTTCAGCAGTGAAAGGGAAGATGGTTAAAATTGATGGGAAGATGGATGGAGCCAAATACAGGACCATTCTGGAAGAAAACCTGATGGAGTCTGCAAAAGACCTGAGACTGGGACGGAGATTTGTCTTCCAACAAGACAATGATCCAAAACATAAAGCAAAATCTACAATGGAATGGTTCAAAAATAAACATATCCAGGTGTTAGAATGGCCAAGTCAAAGTCCAGACCTGAATCCAATCGAGAATCTGTGGAAATAACTGAAAACTGCTGTTCACAAATGCTCTCCATCCAACCTCACTGAGCTCGAGCTGTTTTGCAAGGAGGAATGGGAAAAAATTTCAGTCTCTCGATGTGCAAAACTGATAGAGACATATCCCAAGCGACTTACAGCTGTAATCGCAGCAAAAGGTGGCGCTACAAAGTATTAACTTAATAATTTTGCACGCCCAATTTTTTTCTGAATAATTTTGCACGCCCAATTTTTCAGTTTTTTTTGTTAAAAAAGTTTGAAATATCCAATAAATGTCATTCCACTTCATGATTGTGTCCCACTTGTTGTTGATTCTTCACAAAAAAATACAGTTTTATATCTTTATGTTTGAAGCCTGAAATGTGGCAAAAGGTCGCAAAGTTCAAGGGGGCCGAATACTTTCGCAAGGCACTGTATATGCAGCTCTCTGTCAACACATATTTTCAGAATGGTCAATCAGAAGCATTTCATTTGTACCATGTTTTATTGATGAGATATTACCACAGATTAATGTTGTATGTCGTAAAACAAGGTTGCAGAATACAAAACATAAAAACTATGTTTTAAGTGAGAATAGGCATTGGTCGGAAGCCGAAAAAGAAAGGAAATTCACATGAGCACCACAATGTGTCACGCCCTGACCTTACAGAGCTTTTTATGTCTCTATTTTGGTTTGGTCAGGGTGTGATTTGGATGGGCATTCTATGTTCCTTTTTCTATGTTTTGTATTTCTTTGTTTTGGCCGGGTATGGTTCTCACTCAGGGACAGCTGTCTATCGTTGTCTCTGATTGGGAACCATACTTAGGTAGCTTTTCCCCACCTATGCTTGGTGGGTAGTTGTTTTCTGTTTAGTGTTTTGCACCTGACAGGACTGTTTCGGTTTCGTTTATTCACTTTGTCATTTTTGTTTCAGTGTTCTGTTTAATAAAAGTCATGAACACTTACCACGCTGCGCTTTGGTCCGATTCCTCCTTGTCTGATGAGGACACCAGTTACACAATGCCTATTCCACTCATGCCCTACCAAGGTTTTCCATCACACCACTTTGACCTACTCCGGTAGCTGTGTTGCTATTGTAATTCAAACTATGTGTAGGCAGGTTGCGTAGGATTCAAACCTCAAACAGCCTACGATTAATTATATTTTCTGGGCATTGGATCACACACACACAGAGACAGAGACAGAGACAGAGAGACAGAGACAGAGAGAGAGAGACAGAGAGAGAGAGAGAGAGAGAGAGAGAGAGAGAGAGAGAGGATCCCTTTAGGCAGGGGCCCTTGAATTAACTCAAAGAATGTAGGCATTTTTTGGATCAAACAGCATTCCTTCCCAATATTAAAACAAACATGTTACATAAGGAGGATTTGTTTATTCTTTATTTAGTAATAGTTGTTCATCAACCATTAAAGGCGTTTGTTATTGAATCAAGAAGATTCATTTGATATTACGCAACACTTGTTATTGCAGGGAGTCAGCTGTAATGTTACATCCTCTAGAACATGCGTATTAACATCTTACCCTATGAGGTCCAGAGTATTGCTGGTTTTCTGTTCTACCTGATAATTAATTGCACACACCTAGTGTCCCAGGTCTAATTCAGTCCCTGATTAGCGACAAGGTCCATATTTGCATTTGAGGGATCTAGATCTCACTTTAACAACATGATAGGAATCCGAAAAATATATTGTTTCTCTGACAACATGGTAATATGCGTATGAACAGTATTCTCAATGTTGATGGAGCATTTTAATCATATCTAGGTCTGTCATGGTTTGTGAGTCGGTTGAAGCCTGTGTGTTTCACAATAACATCATATTATTACAGATGAGCAGATACACTTTTTAAGGAGCCTCTCTGTCGCTCTGTCTGGCAGAGCAGAGCAGAATTTGCCTCCCAGTCCGGTACAGTGTGCTTCTGTGTGTCTAATAGGGGGTGATGTAAGCAAGCAGTACGGTCTATACAGATGATAGGGGGTGACTCATCGGTTGGCAGCAGCCTGGCAGGCATTCACACACGCTATGTCCCAAATGGCATTCTATTCCCTATATAGTGCACTACTTTTGATCAGAGCCCATAGGGTAGAATCCAAAGGGCTCTGGTCAAAAGTAGTGCACTATTTGGGGAATTTGGAACACAGACACAAGCAGGGTACCAGGGTTTAATCCCATCAGTAAATAAACCTGATGAGATCTTCCAGGTTTGGTAATACTACTTCATGTCAGACACACATACTACAGGTAAAGATTCATATGAATATTTTTGTGCAAACAAACTTCTCCATGGCATATTTTGTAAATATTATTTTCAGTCTCGAAGTCTATAAACTCTTGGGTATTCACTCCCACACATAATCAGATTTCCAGAATAGCTCATTTCGTATTCTCTTTGTTGCAGGATCGTTTTAATGGGATGTTGGGAAAATGTGTTAGTGATGATAATTATGGGTTGCGGTCCAAAATGTCACCCTATTCCATACAATGTACTACATTTGACCATAGCCTATTGGGGTTTGACCAGAGCACAGTAGAGAATAGGTTACCACTTGGGATGCAACCCTGGTAGTGTGCTTCCCCATACCATGGCATGTTTAGAAATGGAGATAAGACTTCAGGAGAAATGTCAGAAAAGGTACCGGCTGCTACGAATCCCTACGAGGAGTGTTTGATAATAAAGATGTTATAATTGAGTGGGTACAGGCATATACTTCAATAGACATCTGCATGATACACATACTAATTGCCTGAAATTGTATTGCTATGCATAGTGTGTTCTACCACCTCGTATTCAAATGAGGATCGGAGATACGTACTCTGCTACTGCACTCATACAATAACAGTGGTGGGAAAAATGTCAACGATGAACAGCATTAACCCTTTGACAAAACACAGAATGTAATTACTTAAATTGTAATTATTTGATTCAGGTCGTAAATGATTAGTGTCAACTATATTTTCAAAATACGTTATCTATTGCAAGTATTGGATCTATTAGTGAGGATACAGGGTTTGCGAAATTAGGTCAAATTAAAAACATTTTTTTTTATATCCGTCTCGAATAACCATGATAATGAGTGCCACTGTGCAGTCACTGTTTTTCATGGTCCTTCAAAACAGGGCACTCCCTAGTCCATAAGGGTAAGAAGACAAAGGGTTTGTTCTGCAGTACACCATAGGGCCCGTCCAAAATGGCCACTACTAATTCCACTACTTTTGATTAGGGCCCATATGATGCCATTTGAAACACAGTCTTAAAACACTTTACATCTTGTTGCAGCGGCTCAGCGTCCACCTAGAAAATCCTACAGCATACATTGCCTTCAGAATGTATTCACATCCCTTGACTTTTTCCACACTTGATCTGTATTACAGCCTGAATTTAAAATGCCCTCACCTCCTCCCTGTAGGCTGTCTCGCCGTTGTTGGTAATCAAGCCTACCGCTATTGTGTCGTCTGCAAACTTGATGATTGAGTTGGAGGCGTGCATGGCCACGTGGGTGTACAGGGAGTTCTGGAAGGGGCTGAGAACACACCATTGTGGGGCCCCAGTGTTGAGGATCAGCGGAGTGGAGATGTTATTTTCTTCCCTCACAACCAGGAAGTCCAGGACCCAGTTGCACAGGCCAGGTCGAGATCCAGGGTCTCAAGCTTAATAATGAGTTTGGAGGGTACTATGGTGTTGAATGCTGAGCTGTAGTCAATGAACAGCGTTCTTACATAGGTATTCCTCTTGTCCAGATGGGATAGGGCAATGTGCAGTGTGACGGCAATTGCAACGTTTGTGGACCTATTGGAGAGTTAAGCAAATTGAAGTGGGTCTAGGGTGACAGGTAAGGTAAAGGTGATATTATCCTTGACTAGTCTCTCAAAGCACTTCATGATGACAGAAGTGAGTGCTACTGGGCAATGTATTTTCAAGCATGGCGATGGCTGTTAGGTGTGCTTGTCATCGACAATGGATTTGTTTTATTAAAAGATCTAAGCACAGGCAAAATCAGTGGACCACCTGCTTTCAAACAGACACTGGGAGACAAATTCACCAGGTGTGCAAAGCTCTTAGAGACTTACCCAGAAAGACTCACAGCTGTAATTGATGCCGAAGGGGATTCTAACATGCATTGGCTCTGTGGGTTGAATACTTATCTAAATAAAGATATATGTGTTTTATTTTTCATAAATGTTTTACAAATCTAGATTTTTTCTTCCACTTTGAAATGATAGATTGTTTGTTGTAGATTGTTGACAAAAATGACAATTAAATCCACTATAATCCTACTTTGCAACACAACAAAATGTGGAAAAAGTCAAGGGGTGTTCATATTTTCTGAAGGCACTGTATATGCTATACATCAGGCCCCCTGCAAATGAGATTGCCAGAGACAGCCTGAACCTCCATCCACTTCCTCCCTTGGAGCCATGGGAACATAAACCATCCTGATGACAATTTCTGAATAAAGAAAATAGATAGACTGTATTATCAATATAATGATTATTTATGAACTTGGTAGACACAGGCATAGCAGGGAGAAGAGAGATGAGGACAGGAGTCTTATCATGGTATGATGACCCATTTATGTGCTTTTCAACAGGGGTGATACATCACTGGGACCTGGCACGCACAATAGTTCTATAGCTGCTGTTGATCCTATAGGGAGATTAATGTTAAAGAAATATAACAATCTGCAGGAACTATAGATTCGACATTTAAAGTACTGTGTACATCGAATAACTTATGTTTAATGCAGACACGACAGTACAGCACTACTAGACAAAGCATTACTTCCTTTATGTCTTCACTCATTCCTTTATTATTCACCTGTCATTCCTTTATTTATGAGCTTCACTCAATGTGCTTGTTTAAAAAGGTGTATCATCACTCCTGAGACAGTATGAGGCAGTAACACACAAGCTTGAACTTCATGGAATATATATGGGAGTACAGTTGCTATAATACATATAAATGTGCGAAATCAAGTCAATAATTGTAGGAGATAGATTTGGAAGAGGTGGAAACCATGAAAGCTTTGACTTAATGAAATACTAATGCATATACATTTACTAATGCATACATCCTTTACAAATAAACAACATTATATTTCTCTGTGTTTAAATGGGGCTCCTCAATATGAGACCAAACAGTTATTTGTAGCAGTGCTGTTCAGTCCAGCTCCTGTAGTGTGGACCATGGAGTTTCGACCTCAGAAAAAGTGAACCAATTACCCAGGAAACACCCACGGTGAGCGTGGCATCATCATCCCTGTTCCCCATCCAGCTGGCCCTGGTGAAACAGATCACAGAGGTCAGAGGTCAGGGGCTGCTAAGTAATTTCCTGTTCATGTACAGTAAACGAGAGCTTGGACAGGGCAGCACTCAGTTCCAAAAGGCAACTTATTACCTACAAAGTGCACTAATTTTGACCAGGGCCCCATATACAGTTGAAGTCGGAAGTTTACATACACTTAGGTTGGAGTCATTAAAACTAGTTTTTCAACCATCTACTTTGTGCATGACAAGTAATTTTTCCAACAATTATTTACAGACAGATTATTTTCACTGTATCACAATTCCAGTGGGTCAGAAGTTTACATACACTAAGTAGACTGTGCATTTAAACATCTTGGAAA
The DNA here is from genome assembly GCF_057628025.1 of Oncorhynchus mykiss. NCBI lineage: Eukaryota > Metazoa > Chordata > Actinopteri > Salmoniformes > Salmonidae > Oncorhynchus > Oncorhynchus mykiss. The sequence goes on along the minus strand of NC_143025.1, from coordinate 59,301,268 downwards.
ATTCCAGAAAATTATGTAATGGCTTGAGAAGCTTCTGATAGGCTAATTGACATACTTTGAGTCAATTGGGGGTGTACCTTTGAATGTATTTCAAGGCCTACCTTCAAACTCAGTGCCTCTTTGCTGGACATCATGGGACAATTTATAGAAATCAACCAAGACCTCATCCTTGGAAGGAATTTCCAAATGCAAATGCGAAATGTGCAAATCAATCTCAGAACAACAGCAAAGGACCTTGTGAAGATGCTGGAGTAGACAGGTACAAAATAATCTATATCTATAGCCACATTAAAACGAGTCCTATATCGACATAACCTAAAAGGCCGCTCAGCAAGGAAGAAGCCACTGCTCCAAAACTGCCTTAAAAAAGACAGACTACGGTTTGCAACTGCACATGGGGACAAAGATCGTACTTTTCGGAGAAATGTCCTCTGGTCTGAAGAAACAGAAATAGAACTGTTGGGCCATAATGACCATCGTTATGTTTGGAGGAAAATTACACCATCCCAACCGTGAAGCACGGGGTGGCAGCATCATGTTGTGGGGGTGCTTTGCTACAGGAGGAACTGGTGCACTTCACAAAATAGATGGCATCATGAGGACGGGAAAATTATGTGGATTTATTGAAGCTACATCTCAAGACATCAGTCAGGAAGTTAATGGGTCTTCCAAATGGACAATGACCCCAAGCATACTTCCAAAGTTGTGGCAAAATGGCTTATTAACCTGTTATGGCTGCAATCCCGATATCGGGATCGATATGACAACTACCAGTGTAAATAGAGGGCGCCAAATTCAAACCACAGAAATCTCATAATTACAATTCCTAAAACATACATGTGTCTGATATCAATTTAAAGCTATTCTCTTTGTTAATCCCACCAAAGTGTCCGATTTCAAATAGGCTTTTCAGCGACAAACGATTATGTTAGGTTTCCACCAAACCACAATAAGCACAGCCATTTTCCAGCAAAATATAGCATTCACAAAAAGCAGAAATAAAGATAAAATGAATCACTACCCTTGAATTATCTTCATGAGATGACACTCATAGGACTTCATGTTACACAATACATGCATGTTTTGTTTTATAAAGTTCATATTTATATAAAGAAATCTGAGTTTACATTGGCTATTTAGATTCACTAGTTCCAAAAACATCAAGTGATTTTGCATAGCCACATCGTTTCAACAGAAATACTCATCATAAATTTAGATGATAATAGAAGTTATACACATGGAATTATATATATACACCTCTCCTTAATGCAACCGCTGTGTCAGATTTCAAAAAAAGTTTACGGAAAAAGCAACCCATGCAATAATCTGAGACGGTACTCAGAACAGTAGCCAAATTAGCCTCTATGTTGGAGTCAACAGAAACCAGAAAAGACATGATAAATGTTTCCTTACCTTTGATGAACTTCACCAGAATGCAGTCCTAGAAATCCCAGGTCCACAATAAATGCTTGATTTGTTTGAAAATGTCCGTTATTTATGTGCAATTAGCTACTTTGGTTAGCGCGTTTGGTAAACAATTCCAAAGTCACAAAGTGCGTCCACTATAACGTGACGAAATGTCCAAACGTTTTGTAACAGTCAGTAGAAACATGTCAAACAATGTAGCGTCTCAGGCTCTGCACACCGGCATTATCATATCCTCACATGGTCTCTCATATCATTGTTATGCGGATGACTCTCAACTACTTTTCTCCTTACCCTTCTTACACCCAGGTGCTGACAGGCATCTCTGTGTGCCTGGCAGACATCTCAGCTTGGATGTTGGCCCACCACCTCTAGCTCAACCTTGACAAACCCGAGCTGCTCTTCCACCCGAGGAAGGTCTGGCCACTCCAAGACCTCTCCATCATGGTTGACAACTCCACCGTGTCCCCCTCCCAGAATGCAAAGAACGTTGGCATGACTCTGTGACCTGTCGTTCTCTGCAAACAGTAACTTGCTCCTGCAGGTTCATGCTATACAACATCTGTAGAGTACAACCTCCCCTCACACAGGAAGCATTGCAGGTCCTAATCCAAGCACTTGTCATCCCACATCTGGACTACTGAAGCTCGCTGTAGGTTGAGTTCCTCGCTTGTGCCATTAAACCCCTGCAACTTGTCCAGAACACCGCAGGCCACCTGGTGTTTCCCAAGTTCTCCAATGTCAACCCCCTCCTCTGCACACTCCACTAGCTTCCAGTCAAATCTCGCATCCACTACAAGACCATGGTGCTTGCCTATAGAGCAGCAAGGGGAACTGCCCATCCCTAATTTCAGACTATGCTCAAACCCTACATACCAACCCAAGCACTCCAGTCTGCCACCTCTGGTCTTTTGGCCCTCCCATCCCTATGGGAGTTCAACTCCTGCTCAGCCCAGTCAATTCTATTTTCTGTCCAGGCACCCCAATGGTGGAACGAGCTTCTCCCTAATGCTAGGAGAACTGTCTTTGCTGATTTATTGAGGAGAATTAGTGGTTGTCCCACCAGGCTATTTAACAATGATGAAACTGGAAGTGCTAAATGACTAAAATGTAAATGTATACAAGAGCAAGTACTTTATCAGATGAAAACCTCCAGTGACTCCCCATCCCGCATGCGGGAGCGTAATCATCGACTGGCACTAATTAGCATAACGCAACGGACATAAATATTCTTAGAAAATATTCCCATTCATGAAAATCACAAATGAAATATATTGACACAGCTTAGCCTTTTGTTAATCACCCTGTCATCTCAGATTTTCAAAATATGCTTTACAGCCAAAGCTAGACAAGCATTTGTGTAAGTTTATCGATAGCCTAGCATAGCATTTTGTCCAGCTAGCAGCAGGTAACTTGGTCATGGAAATCAGAAAAGCAATCAAATTAAATCGTTTACCTTTGATGAGCTTTCGGATGTTTTCACTCACGAGACTCCCAGTTAGATAGCAAATGTTCCTTTTTTCCAAAAATATTATTTTTGTAGGCGAAATAGCTGCGCTTGTTCTTCACGTTTGGCTGAGAAATCGCCCGGATAATTGCAGTCACGAAAACGGCGAAAAATATTCAAAATTAGCTCCATAATATTGACAGAAACATGGCAAACGTTGTTTATAATCAATCCTCAAGGTGTTCTTCAAATATCTATTCGATAATATATCCACCGGAACAATTAGTTTATCAGTAGGACCGATTGGAATAATGGCTACCTTTGTATTTTACGCGAGAGTCACTCTGGGAGCCATCAGGTGACCACTTGCGCAATGTAGCCGCTTACGGGTATTCTTCAACATAAATGCGTAAAACTACGTCACAATGCTGTAGACACGTTCGGGAATACGGAGAAAGAGTAATCTGGTTGATAGCCCATTCACTGCTCAATAGGGACGCATGGGAACGCAGCGCTTTCAAAAAATGAGGCACTTCCGGATTAGATTTTTCTCAGGCTTTCGCCTGTAACATCAGTTCTGTTATACTCACATACAATATTTTTACAGTTTTGGAAACTTTAGAGTGTTTTCTATCCGAAGCTGTCAATTATATGCATATTCTAGCATCTTGTCCTGACAGAATATCCCGTTTGAAAATACTGCCCCCTAGTCACAAAAGGTTATTAATTAATAAAGTGTTATTGTCAAGTGGTTTGATCATAGCAAGGTAAACCAATGACCTTGTAATGATTTTCTACATATTGTTACGGTACAGCCTTATTCTAAAATGGATTAAATGAATTGTTCCTCATCAATCTAGGCGCAATACCCCATAATGATAAAGCAAAAAAAAAATTGAAATGTTATTAATTATAAAAAATGTAATACATAAATACCTGATATACATAAGTATTCAGACCGTTTACTATGAGCCTCGAAATTGAGTCTCATAGTAAAAAACAGCACCTGAAGGACTCAGACCATGAGAATCCAGATTCTCTGGTCTGATGAAACCAAGATTGAAATGTTTGGCCTAAATGCCAAGCATCATATCTGGAGGAAACCAGGCACCACTCATCACCTGGCCAAAACTATCCCTACGGTGAAGGATGGTGGTGGCAGCATCATACTATGGGGATGGTCAGGATCGAGGGAAAGATGAACAGAGCAAAGTCCATAGGGATCCTTGATGAAAGCCTGCTCCAGTGCTCAGGACCTCAGACTGGGGTGCAGATTCACCTTCCAACAGGACAACAACCCTCAGCACACAGCCAAGACAATGCAGGAGTCTCTAAATGTTCTTGAGTGGCCCAGCTAGACCCCGGACTTGAAACCGATCAGACATCTCTGGAGAGACCTGAAAATTGCTGTGCAATGACGCTCCCCATCCAAACTGAGTGCTTGAGAGGAGCTGCAGAGAAGAACGGGAGAAACTCCCCAAATACAGGTGCGCCAAGCTTGTAGCGTCATACCCAAGATGACACGAGGCTGTAATCGCTGCCAAAGGTGCTTCAACAAAGTACTGAGTAAAGGGTCTGTATACTCAAGTAAATGTGACATTTAAGTTTCTTTGTATATATATTTGTAAATAATTCTAAAAACCTATTTTTGCTTTGTCAATATTGGGTATTGGGTTGCAAAGGTTTTGTCTTTAATGCATTTTAGAATAAGGCTGTAACGTAACAAAATGTGGAAGAAAGTGCAGGGGTCTGAATACTTTCCAAATTAACTGTATTCTGCCTTCCATCACTGCACATGGGCAGTACAAAGGAGAGCTACAAAGTTAAATGTAATATTCTGTACTAGCTAGGGTGTAAAGGAGAAATGTGCTTTCATTTGGCAGCGGTGGCAGGGTAAATCGAGTATAGAAATTGAGCTCTTGATGAGGCATGAACACTTAGGGCTCTCACTTCAGTCCAGGAATGATTTATTTTAATGGTCACCCAGGGACCCACTGTTACACTGTGTTGGAATGTGTTGGCGTATTAGAAAATGAAAGCTGATGTCAGGCTGATGTTCATTCTATTGGTTCATTTAGGTGTGTGAGTCAAAGTAGGAGAGTACAATGAGAGAGTTGTGTCTCAAATGGCACATTATTCCCTATTTAGTGCACTACTTTTGACCATAGCCCTATAGGGCTCTTGTCAAAAGTAGTGCACTATATAGGGAATATGGTGCCATTTGGGACAGAGCTTCATCACTGAGAAAATGGCAGAGCCTGAAGCGTGATTGATGTCACATCAATCCAGAAGCTGAGTAGCTAGAGGATTCACACACTCATCTCTGACTACAGCAGGACAGCTCAAGTGTCTGTGTTCCCTAATTAGCACACTTCTTTTGACCAGGCTCTGGTCAACAATAGTGCACTATCGCAGGTTAGGCCCCCTACCCCAAGGCAGTAATAATGAAAGACAGTTCTGCTTTAAAATAATGAAAATATATTGTCAACAACACAACAGGCACAATTTCACAGTTCTCAGAATAGCCTACTGTAACCTACCTCATGTGCAAGTGTAGCCTAGCTTGAAGATAACCAATGAAAACATAGCAATACAAACTAGCAGTCTTACAGCATTTACATCAGATATCCCAATAACAAACAAAAATAAATAAAGAACGACACCCGTTACTGTGTTCATGGAGTCTGTATGAGGGCTGGCAGGGACAAAAATAACAGAAGGAGCCTGCAACGTTGTCACGGTAATATTCTTCTCCTTATGAATTGTTAATTAGGCCTAAATGTGCATTATTCATAGTGCCCCATCTTATCCTTGCATTACTGTGTAATGTCAAACAACTGAAAAGTCCACAACTTTAGATGTCCTCTTCTTTCAGGACATAAGTAAATCACTTCAACTCACATCTCTCCTCTGGTGTCGGTAACAATTCTTATCCATCACTCTGGCTGGTAGCTAGCTCCATCGATTGAACTCACGTTAATCGTGAAGGCGAAAATGACAGTCATTCGGTGGTATGGGACAATCCTCTTCCAGAACTAGCACGTTATGTTTCTCCAACAATACTTACTTACTGAATTTGGGTCTTCTTTACTCATTATCATTTTCTCTCTCTCCTCCTTTTGCAACACATTTGCTTGCGCACTCCCTTGCTCCACCTTTCCCCAGGACCTTTTCAGAGCCGGCCGTTACGTCATCTGGCACATAGTAGTCTTGGAAAGTCACGGTATAAAACATCAAAAGCCATATCCCTGGACTCCGCCATACATGCTTCAGATAATACTGATAGACATGCAATGGTGCTGTGCTATTTTGTTCTTTTTTGCATTGTTGTACAACTCATATTGTACATAATGATGCTGCTACCATCTCTTATGACCGAAAAGGGCTTCTGGACATCAGAATAGCAATTACTCAACTTGAACAGGACTATGTTTTTTCTTTAACGCAAAGGATATACTGCCAAGTAAGAATTCGCTGATGAGTAGGTAAATCACCAATACCCTCCGTATTATTAGCCAACGTGTAATCATTTGAAAACAAACTGGACGATCTACGGTTACGACAATACTACCAACGGTCCATCATTTAAAATATATATATTTTGTTTCACTAGACGTGGCTGAACAACGACACTGATAAAATAGAGCTGGCTGCCTTCTCCGTGCATCAGCAAGACAGAGCAGCTACGTCTGGTAAGACAAGGGGTGGGATGTGTGTCTATTGTCAATAACTGCTGTTGGCACGATGTCTACTATTAAAGAAGTCTCAAGGTATTGCTAACCTGAGGTACAATACCTCTTGATAAGCTGTAGATCACACTATCTACCAAGAGAGTTCTCATCTATATTATTTGTAGCCGTCTATTTACCACCACGAACCGATGCTGGCACTAAGGCCGCACTCAACCAGCTGTATAAGGCCATAAGCATACTAGAAAATGCTTATCCAGAAGTGATGAACCTAGTGGCCAGGGACTTTAATGCATGCAAACATAAATCTGTTTTAGCTAATTTCTAGCAGTATGTCACATTTTACCTTTTACCCCACACACAGAGACGCGTACAAAGCTCTCCCTCGCACTCCATTTGGCAAATCTGACCATAATTATATCCTCCTGATTCCTGCTTACAAGCAACAATTAAAGCAGGAAGCGCCAGTGACTCAATAAAAAAGTGATCAGAAAGCAGATGCTAAACTATGCTAGGAGTGTTATGCTGGCACAGACTGGAATATTTTCTGGGATTCTTACGATGAAATTGAAGAGTATACCACCTCAGTCATCGGCTTCATCAATGAGTACATCAATTATATCGTCCCCACAGTGACTGTACCTACATACTGAAACCAGTAGCCATGGATTACAGGAAATATCATGAATTTTCATGAAGGTCTGGACAAATTGTTATATGTAATGGAGGTTTCTAATCCAACCTCAGGTATCCTAATATGTAAATAATTGATCAAATTTAAGACGGAATATATGGTGTTCAATACCCGAGAAGAAGAACGAGGAGTCCTTCTGAGGGATACTTCGAAAGAATACAAATACTTCTTCATTTTTCAAAAAACAAGCATGAAACAATTTCTAAAGGCTGTTGACATCTAGTGGTAGCCATAGGAACTGCAATATGGGTCCTAATTATTAGACCTTCCCATTGAAATGCGTTGAAAAGTCCAATGATCTCAACAACAACAAAAAATCCTAGATGGATTGTCCTCTGGGTTTCGCTTGCCAAATCAGTTCTGTTATACTCACAGACATTATGTTAACAGTTTTAGAAACTTTAGAGTGTTTTCTATCCAATACTACCATGCATATGCATATCCTAGCCTGGGGGCCTGAGTAACAGACAGTTTACTTTGGGGACCTCAGTCATCTAAGCTTCCGAATACTGCCCCCTAGCCTTAAAAAGTTAATAAAGGTGTCGTGTGTGGCCACGCAGTCATGGGGGAACAGGGAGTGCAGAAGGGGACTAAGCACACACATTTAAGGTTCCCATGTGTTGAGAGTCAGCGTGGCGGAGGTGTTGTTGCCTGCCCTCACCACCTGGAGTGGCCCATCAGGATGTCCAGGATCCAGTTGTAAAGGGAGGTGTTCAGTCCCAGGGACCTTAGCTTAGTGATGAGCTTCGAGAGCACTATGGTGTTGAACGCTGAGGAGTAGTCAATGACCATCATTCTCACATAGGTGTTCCTTTTGTCCAAATAGGAAAGGGTAGTGTGGAGATTGTGTCATCAGTGGATCTGTTGGGGCGGTATGCAAATTGGAGTGGGTCCAGGGTGTCTGGGATCATGGTGTTGATGTGAGCCATGGCCAGCCTTTCAGAGCATTTTATGGATACAGATGGTCATTTAGACAGGTTACCTTAGTGTTCTTGGGCACAGGGAGTAGGGTGGTTTGCTTAAAACATGTAGGTGTTACAGACTGGGTCAGGGAGATGTTGAAATTGTCAGTGAAGACACTTGCCATCTGGTCAGCGCATGCTCCGAGTACACGTCCTGGTAATCCATCTGACCCTGCGGCCTTGTGAATGTTAACCTGTTTAAAGGTCTTACTCACATCGTCACTGGGTAGCTCGTTGCTGGGTTTCTTTGAAATCCGTGATATTTTGCAAGCCCTGCCACATGTTGCAAGCCCTGCCACGACATGTTTCAGAGCCGGTGTAGTAGGATTAGTTCTTAGTCCTGTATTGACCCTTTGCTTGTTTGATGGTTTGTCGGAGGGTGTTGCTGGATTTTTTATCAGTGTAAGAGTTAGTGTCCCGCTCCTTGAAAGCGACAGCTCTAGCCTATAGCTCAGTGCTGATGTTGCCTGTAATCCATGGCTTCTGTTTGGGATGTGTATGTATGGTTACTATGGGGACGACATCGTCAATGCACTTATTAATGAAGACGGTGACTGATCTGGTAATCTCTTTTATTCAGTCGGATGAATCCCAGAACATATTCCAGTCTGTGCTAGTGAAACTGTTCTCTATATTAGCATCCGCTTCATCGGACCACTTCCGTATTGAGTGCGTCACTGGTACTTCCTGTTTGAGTTTTTATTTGCAAGTACAAATCAGGAGGATACAGTTATGGTCAGATTTGAAAAATCGAGGGCGAGGGAGAGCTTTGTATGCGTCTCTGTGTGTGGAGTAAAGGTAATCTAGATTTTAGTTGCACAGGTGACATGCTGTAAAAATGATGTAAAAAGAATAGAGTTGAAGGGAATAGTTTTTTTTGCTCTGATCTTAACAACGTTAGGGCTGCAATCCCGTTAACGGGAATGATATGACAACAGCCATTGAAAGTGCAGGGCGCCAAATTCAAAACAACAGAAATCTCATAATTAAAATTCCTCAAACATAGATCTATTTTATAACGTTTTAAAGGTAATCTTGTTGTGAATCCCACTACAGTGTCCAATTTCAAATAGGCTTTACAGCGAAAGCACCACAAACGATTGTTAGGTCACCACCAACTCACAGAATATTTCAGCCATTTTTCCAGCGAAAGAGAGGAGTCAAAAAAAAGCACAAAAAGCTCAAATAGAGATAAAATTAATCACTAAGCTTTGTTGATCTTCATCAGATAACACTCATAGGACTTCATGTTACACAATACATGTATGTGTTGTTTGATAAAGTTGTTTGATAAAGTTGATGAAGTTCATATACAAAAATCTCAGTATACATTGACGTTCACTAGTTGCAAACACATCCGGTGATATTTCAGAGAGCCACATCATTTTACAGAAATACTCATTACAAATACAATTGTTAGACATGGCAATATAGATATACCTCTTCTTAACCTGTAGTGACGCCCAGCCCGTGAGCGGGACCGTTATCATCATCTGACACTAATTAGCATAACGCAACGGACATAAATCTTCCTAGAAAATATTCCTATTCATGAAAATCACAAGTGAAATATATTGGAACACAGCTTAGCCTTTTGTTAATCACCCTGTCATCTCAGATGTTCAAAATATGCTTTAAAGCCAACGCTAGACAAGCATTTGTGTAAGTTTATCGATAGCCTAGCATAGCATTATTCCTTGCTAGCAGCAGGCAAACTTGTCACGGAAATCAGAAAAGCAATCAAATTAAATTGTTTACCTTTGATGAACTTCAGATGTTTTCACTCACGAGACACCCAGGTAGACAGCCAAAGTTCATTTTTTCCCAAAATATTATTTTTGTAGGCGAAATAGCTCCGTTTGTTCTTCACGTTTGGCTGAGAAATAGCCCTGAAATTGCGGTCACCACAACGCCGAAAAATATTCCAAATTAGCTCCATAATATCGACAGAAACATGGCAAACGTTGTATAGAATCAATCCTCAAGGTGTTTTTCTAATATCTATTCGATAATATATCCGTCGGGACAATTCCTTTTTCTCTAGGACCGATTGGAGAAATGGCTACCTCTGCACTTGACGCGAGAATCTCTCTCGGAGCCACCATGTGACTGACCACTTACGCAATGTGCCCCCATACGGCTATTCTTCAACAGAAATGCGTAAAACTACGTCACAATGCTGTAGACACCTTGGGGAATACGTAGAAAGCGTAAGCTCATTCATGGTACATTCACAGCCATGTAGGGAGTCATTGGAACGCAGCGCTTTCAAAACCTGGGGCACTTCCGATTGGATTTTTCTCAGGCTTTCGCCTGCAACATCAGTTCTGTTATACTCACAGACAATATCTTTACAGTTTTGGAAACGTTAGAGTGTTTTCTATCAAAAGCTGTCAATTATATGCATATTCGAGCATCTTTTCCTGACAAAATATCCCGTTAAAAACGGGAACGTTTTTTTTCCAAAAATGAACGGCGCTCAGAAAATAAATAAAAGGATCAGCCATGTTGGAGTCAACAGAAATTTCATAATAAATATTCCCTTACCTTTGACGATTTTCATCAGAATGCACTCCCAGGAATCGCAGTTCTACAATAAATGCTTGATAACGTTGTTCGATAATGTCCATTATTTATGTCCAAGTAGCTACATACCTTAATAATGCCTTATGAACCTGTCTTCGATGACAATCCATCAGGCCACTATGAGGTCTACCTGTGTCGATTCTAAGCTTCCTGAAGCAACCGGAGGTGGTTAAAATCACCTTATAAGTGTTTTTCCATACCCAACCTGATGATTGATAAAAATAGAGAATTCAACCCTGTGTAAATCAGTCAGTTCTTAACATATAGACTTAAAACTCAGGATTCTGTAAAAGCATACCCCAATGAGGATATGCGTTCACATTCAGCTTCCTGTGCCAACCGCAAGTGCCAAAATTGGTGTCATAGGGGCTGTTTCAAAGGGTTAAAAAAGTCAGATCTTTCCAAAACTTCATATGTGTGATTAGGCAACCCTCATAAATGTAAATCAGTCATGTCTACCATAAAATTTCCAAGAAAAACTCACACACACACAAACAGCTTGGATGGAGGGACACAGTGTGGTGCGTAGAGACAGACAGAGCCTGCAATAGTTACCTTTGTTCGAACTAAAATAAAAATTTAGAAACCTGTTCTAGAGCTCAGGTCGATAGTGCGTGGTGAATTATGTGGCTCTAGAAAGTTCTCGGACCGAGAAACAGCCTCGTACATTTGCAATGACTTCAATTCATTTTGACCATTACAAAAATTACGACATTTAGAAAAGTCCAAGAGTCGCAAGACTAGGTCCATTGAAACCGGCTCGGCCCATAGAGACAGACCCCAACGTTTCTGTCCGATAGCTCATTCAAGGACCCCGTAGCAAGGCATGGAAAAAAGTGGATTTTCAGCACCAATTAAGGTCTTGCTCGGGCACCAAATGACTTATCGAGCCGAAACTTGGGATTCGGGGTCGCTTCAGCTAGGCGTACACATAATGTCAGAACTGGACCCGCAGCTAGAACGTAACTATGTGTTTTATGTTTTTATTATGGTTTGAACAGAAGGCGCTGTGAATTTTGGGCCAGCTCTGAAGTATGTGATAGTTGGCTTCTAAACGAGTTGGAAAAAGTGGGTGTGGTGTCAGTTTGTATCAGTTTGGTGTCAGAATGACATCTAATTGACTGATGGATGTTGACTTGCTGGTTGACTTTTGTCCATTTGCAATATGTTTAAACAGTGAGGTACAATCACCAAAATGACATTCTGAAATCAACACCAACGAGCGATGGAGAGGAACCACTATCACTGCCCGGCCGTCCCGAGTTCATCAGGCCAGTCAATTTAGCATTTCTGCAGGATTTTTGAGCATGACAAATTCGTGATGGTAAATGCCCATTGAAACATATTGCAAATGCACGTGCATATGGGGGTGATAAGTTTTTGAAATTTTTTTCAGTTTTTCAAAATTTTACTTTTGGGTCTTGACTTGTGTTACATTTGCAATGTGAAAAATCACAGTGGAGCGCACTCGCCATCTGTTGGATTTATGCAGTGTTACACTTGGCATTTGCCATATGGCATTTGCAATCAACTTTGAATGAAACGACGCCGAATTGAGTGGTATTGGACACCGTGTATATGGTTTGTGCAGTGCCAATGACTTCCCATTCATTTTTGTACATTTAAGGGGGGTGTTCCCTTACTTTTGTTAGGGTGTTTAGTACACAAATCCAAATGCTCGTTCAGGTCCATCCGAACATCGGAAGAAAACTTCAAAAGGTTATATAACAGGTCGAAGAAACTTGTCAAACTAAGTATAGAATCAATCTTTAGGATGTTGTTATCATAGTCATGGAACGCAGGTCGCTATCATGTGAAATGCGCTTGACCAGGACTTGGCTCTCTGCCAGAACACTGACTCAAAGAGCTCCCATCCGGCTCCACAATACAGTAGAAGCCTCATTCAAGTTTTTAAAGACGGTTGACATCTAGTGGAAGCCCTAGGAAGTGCAACTTTATCCATATCCCACAGTGTATTCAATAGGGGCTGGGTTGAAAATCGACCAACCGATTTTCCACTTCCTGTTTGGATTTATTCTCAGGTTTTTGCCTGCCATATGAGTTCTGTTATACTCACAGACATCATTCAAACAGTTTTAGAAACTGCAGAGTGGTTTATATCCAATACTAATAGTAATATGCATATATTAGCAACTGGGACTGAGGAGCAGGCCGTTGACTCTGGGCACCTCTGGGCACCTTTCTTCCAAGCTACTCAATACTGCCCCTGCAGCCATAAGAAGTTAACTTTTTAAGTAAATAATGTTTATAGCATTGTTTCCTATGACCGAAAAGAGCTTCTGGACATCAACTATCACTGACCTCAATTTGGATGATGAATTAAACTTAGATATTACTCCGCTGTTGGAGCTAGAAACATATCCATATCCCACAGTGTACACTACACCTGCAATAACATCTGCTAAACACGTGTATGAGACCTCCACGATGAGAGAAACCTGCATCCCAAATGGTACACTATACCCAATATGGTAAACTACTTGACTTTTGATTAGAGCCAAAAGTTTGGCACTACATAGAAAAAGGGTGCCATTTGGGAACTAGACAGGAGCATGACCAATGGTCCATCTCCACCGTACCACACCACCACCGTGTCATTTCCTTTTTCTCCTCTGACTTTGCTGCTGTCTCATAGAGGACCCGGACAGTTGAGCGATGTGTGGTTGTGACTCCTCTGCCCGGTTTTATTTAAACTTGGTGGCAAGATGAACGATCAAGCTGACTAACTCTGATAGATCGGTCATGGAGGGTGAGAGGCGTGGGATGACTTAGGGCCGTTGAGGAAGCAGTAATTCAATAGGCCACTTTCCAGGGCCCTACAGAGGTGTCAGCCTGCTAGACACATGGAGGGAGATTGCGGAGGAGGGAGGGAAGATGTGCCCGGTATTTGATTTGCTCAACATGGGGAAGGGACATGTTCAAACCCATCTCTTTCTTCCATATGTCCTGCCTGGGGCTAATCTGTGTCATACAGACTGGACAAGAGGAGCCATTTCACCACTGGTACTCCCTATTTATTCCACCATACAGTACAATAACCTATGAATACCTTTCATACCTTTTCTCCATTTTCTTTCTCTCTTCAGTGTTGAGAAGGCCCCGTAAGTAAGCTTTTCACTGCTAGTCCACACCTGTTGTTTACGAAGCATGTGACAAATAACATTTGATTTGATGTGTTATATTTCATAGAGCTAAAGTAATAATAATCCTACAGTTCATGGGGCTACAGTGCATGCTCTGTTTAAGTGTTTAAAAATGTATAAAGTCTTTAGGATCTGGGGGTGTTTCTTAACATAAGGATGCCTCAAACATTACAAGGAATCTATTATTGACTGTTTCCTCCCACTGTATTATTTTTAATATGGTGTATAAAAAGGGTTGTGAAATAAGCTTTCTTCTAATTGTCTCGTTACACAAGCTGTGTGAGGAGGATGTAAGATTGGAGTGCTCCACACACAGGTCTTTTCTCAATTAGATTTGCTCAACTCCTGCGTTCTCTCTTCTCCGTTCTTGCTTGCGTCCTTTTGAAAAAGTAATCGAGGAGAGGTGGCAAGAAGTGAATGTGGACGAAAATGTGCTTTTATGAAATGGAAATGAGAAGCTCCTTCTCCACTCCTCAGGCAAATGACGTTTACATTTTATAGCTAAATGGATAAGTAGCATATCGTTTTTAAAATTCTCCTCTGACAATACAACATCTGATTCAAAGGGGATGTAGCAGATATCAAAACTCTTCCGCGGTAGGACACACTTGTGCATTCTCACCAAAAGGAGGTTATCGAGGAGGGGAGGACCATTTTCCGTTTGAATTTAATGAATTTACTTTACATACTTCTCGATCACTTATCGGTTTCCGGTCAGAGGATGGACTTTTGCCCAAATGAGACTCCCACACCACACACATACAGTACATCACAGAGCGGGTGAAAATGCTGTGTGACAGGTGTCACTTAGTTGTGATTTGTTCCAGGTGTTATCTGTTAGTTGGGGGTGGGGTATTCCTTTTTCTGTAAATTCCCAGTTTCCCTGTCTCCATCACATCTCTTTTTACCCGTGTACAAGATGGCTTGTGCTGGGAGGACGAGAGCGGGATCAGTGTGGCTTAGTTCAAATTCAGAAGATCCAAATCGTGTATGTGTGCGTGTGGGGAGAGTGCTCATCTCCCTTCAGATCCGTTCTTCTTCTCCCAGAACATGCCTTTCATTAACTTCAAGCACTTTTGTAAATCGTTATTGAAAGCTAACGTTTAATCTAACTATTATGTGTTGTACGAGTGACAGAGCCGAAGATAATGTTTGACATGTGCAAAGCGCTCCTATTATTTGTCGAATATTTTTGGTCATCTCGAAATCATTGCAACTTGAAAATAAGACTTTCAGTAGTGTTGCGTGGGTATAATCACTGGGGAACCAAGCCAGAAAAAAGCGATATTACAACCTGTGTTGTGATTATTTGCTTTGTTTGCTGCTCTATAACCCCTTAGTTCCTATGCCACCCTGATATATAAGGCAGAGTCAACAAGAAGAACCACATGTTTGTTTCATCACAAAACCAGAGAGCAACATCTGTCCGGTGAAGTCCCCAAAACATATGGCATGTAACAAACAGTCTCATGATCTACAGCATGATCAAGCAAGTTAATGTTTGCGCAAGTTTTGGATTACTAAACAACTATTGATTTAGAACCACAGAGAGTTACCGCAAGCTACAAAATATACAGGAGCTGCTTCCGCTACAACATTCCAGCACCACATCACCTATGCTTAGTCTGATACAGCGAAAACTTAAAGATACCAACAACTATCCAGTCAACGTAAGCTAAATATCATGTGGCTGTCCATAGGAATGATTTCTCTCTGTGTGCAAATGCAAGAAGAAAAAACATGTTTACTCTCCCTACTTGGAGAGGAACACCTATACCATCCTTCTCACTTTCATGTTGCCAAAACAGTCTATGACTCTGTCATACAGTATCCTACACGCTTTTTGTCCTAATGTCACGTGTGCTCCCTCTTCGGCCTCTAGGTCACCAGGCTGCTTGTTATGGCGCACATCTGTCACCATCATTACGCGCACCTGAGCATCCTCAGACTCACCTGGACTCCATCATCTCCCTGATTACCTTCCCTATATCTGTCACTCCACTTGGTTCTTTCCTCAGGTGTTACTGACTCTGTTTTCATGTCGGTGCATTGTTTGTGTTACGTGTTTCATTTATTGCTTCCTGACTCTCAGCGCACTCGTTACACCTAGACTAGGTTACCTGACTAAAGGACTTGCTAACTAGCCTAACTTAGTTTCATGGGCAACAATGAGCTACCTAGTTAATGTAAGCCTACTACATCTAGCTACATATTGAACTTCCATCCTCTCAGGCCAGGGGCCTGAGTTTATGGTAGGATCAGAACCACTGTTATAGTCATTGGCCGGTATACCAAGCCCAAATCCCTATCTCCATCCATGACTAATTTAGCAAAGGACTGATTTTAGCTAGCTAGCTAGCTAGCCACGGAAGACAATGACACAATGAGATGCAACAATTCATGTTTTGCTTTTGATGTGATTGGTTTGAAGCCAAATCCAAACAGTCTTCCCTTGACACTTTTTTTGGTACGCCATGACCATTCACAGTTGAGCTCACTCAGTTAAGCTCAGTGCTCATTGGCTATTATTATTATTTTTTTAATTAGGCCAAATGCTCGCTGGCTTCCCTTGCTATTGAATTCAATGCTATGGGTGACAACAATGTCATACTCTTTTGGACCAGACAGCATCAGATAGATGGGCTACACATACTGAGCCAGAGGGGTGCTGTTTCGCTCACACTGGTACTTTCTCTGGTGAGATACATTCAGCCACTTGTGAATTAAAGGACACTTAAGAAACAGAGTTGGAAAATACTTTTTTTCTGGTTTTATTGGTCACATTTCTGGGGAAGCCTGGCTTCCCTTGGCATCCATGTATACACCCTTGATTTTCCATGATTCAACCCTGATGTTTAAAGAACCTGTGTTTTGTTGACGTTTCGTTCCATATGAATCCAATCACTTTCTGACTGCACCCCTTTAGATTTGAACAAAACTCTCCAAACATGTTTGCCCATGGTAGAAGTGGTAAGAAAGTGACTTTTTTGAAGCTGAATGCCAAAACATTCAGGAGACTGAGGTGCTCAAAGTTGACCCGTTTTGCATCCACAACCTACCATGAGACATCCATGTATTTATCACTGAAAAATATAAACGGTTGAGTTTGATATAGGAGGACCTCGCCGCGTTAAACAAGGTGGTGTAGTGGCTACAACCTTCTCCCTGTCACAGAAAACCTGCGTCGTTCTTCACTGAGAAGAGATAAATTGCGCTCATGAGCCGCTCGCTAGACAATCCTCCGATATGGGAATCTGAACTTAAAACGACAAGAACTTTCCTTTTATGACTCTGTCTCTCTAATTGTCAGGAAGTTCAAAAAGTTAAGTAAGCCATCAGTGTTGTGCTTAGCAACGCTCCTTAATTCTTCACCGGGGAGGCATATGTTGCATCAAAAGATAGAAGGGATGAGTGAGCTTCTGACACATACAGGAAGTGAGGTCTTCCATTTCCTAATAATTGCTCCCACAGTTGATTTCTTCAAACCAAGCTGCTTACCTATTGCAGATTCAGTCTTCCCAGCCTGGTGCAGGTCTACAATTTTGTTTCTGGTGTCCTTTGACAGCTCTTTGGTCTTGGCCATAGTGGAGTTTGGAGTGTGACTGTTTGAGGTTGTGGACAGGTGTCTTTTATACTGATAACAAGTTCAAGCAGGTGCCATTAATACAGGTAACGAGTGGAGGACAGATGAGCCTCTTAAAGAAGAAGTTACAGGTCTGTGAGAGCCAGAAATCTTGCTT
The DNA here is from genome assembly GCF_057628025.1 of Oncorhynchus mykiss. Taxonomy (NCBI): domain Eukaryota; kingdom Metazoa; phylum Chordata; class Actinopteri; order Salmoniformes; family Salmonidae; genus Oncorhynchus; species Oncorhynchus mykiss. The sequence goes on along the minus strand of NC_143025.1, from coordinate 59,283,561 downwards.
GTTTGTAGGTGACCAAATACTTATTTTCCACCATAATTTGCAAATAAATTCATCACAATGTGATTTTCTGGATGTTTTTCCCTCATTTTGTCTGTCATAGTTGAAGTGTACCTATGATGAAAATTACAGGCCTCTCTCATCTTTTTAAGTGGGAGAACTTGCACAATTGGTGGCTGACTAAATACTTTTTTGCCCCACTGTATATGTTTATTAAGTAGTCTTGCTTGTCTCAGAGCAGCGTGAAACGTTGCTGAAATAGTTGACCACACGCAGGTAGGATATTGCTTGTTGGGGGGGATTTTCACACAGTAGCCAGACTATTAAACTAATCTTTGGATAACAGATCGACTCTCGGAACTCATTAACACGCGTTATTGTGTGTGTTTCGATATTTTCTCTCTCACACACTTGCTGTCTTGACCTCTGAATGCTCGGCTATTGAAAAGCCAACTGACATTAACTCCTACAATCTAAAAATAAAAGGTTCCTGGAGTATCCTTTTGGGGTTCTTCAAATGGAAACTGTGGGGGAACCCCTATATGTTCTTCGAAGAACCCTTGGTACAAACATATTATTGAATTCAATAAAAAAAAGTTTTAAATGTATATGTTTATTAAGTAGTGGTGCTTGTCTTAGAGCAGCGTGAAACTGTGCTGAAAGAGTTGACTACATGCAGGTAGGCTATTGCTTCAAATCCTATTAAAACACTTGGATGACAATGGTTGGTCCAGTAAGCAACAATTTGTTGACTTCATTTCTGTCAATCAGTGAAATTTATTCCCATAAATTTACATTACCAGATGTGGTTAGAAAACAATGCATTTGGTGGACTCGGTAAGAGTCTATTGTCCTGCTGATAGCCCATCAAGGGTGCATGGCTTCTTTTGTATTCTTAAAAGAACTCCAGGCCTAATAATGCTAAAAAATAATGCTTATGTGGATATTTTGAAGCAACATCTCAAGACATCAGTCAGGTTAAAGCTTGGTCGCAAATGGGTCTTCCAAATGGACAATGACTCCAAGCATTCTTCCAAAGTTGTGGCAAAATGGCTTAAGGACAACAAAGTCAAGGTATTGGAGTGGCCACCACCGAGCCCTTACCTCAATCCCATAGAACATTTGTGGGCAGAGCTGAAAAAGTGTGTGCGAGCAAGGAGGCCTACAAACCTGACTCAGTTACACCAGCTCTGTCAGGTGGAATGGGCCAAAATTCACCCAACTTATTGTGGGAAGCTTGTGGAAGGCTACCCGAAATGTTTGACCCAATTCAAACAATTTAAAGGCAATGTTACCAAATACTAATTGAGTGTATGTAAACTTCTGACCCACTGGGAATGTGATGAAATAAATAAAATCTGAAATAAATATCTCTTTACTATTATTCTGACATTTCACATTCTTAAAATAAAGTGGTAATCCTAACTGACCTAAAACAGGGGATTTTTTACTAGGATTAAATTAGTTTAAATGTCTTTGGCTAAGGTTTACGTAAACTTCCGACTTCAACTGTAGGTTTGCCGCTTGCTTGCCAGGAGTAGCTACTTCGCTCCTGCCGTCCTCCACATGCAAGCAGTTGCTATTTTTAAAGCCAACGCCGTCCACATTGTCCCAGAACAAAGCAAAGTAAACACAGCTCCTGCAACATTGGAAACGTTCAATAGAGGCCTCCATTTGAGACCGCCGAGCCAGCTAGGCTAGCTGGGCTTTCGCGACTCTTCCCCTATACGGAATCTGGCAGGATCCTGGGACAGATAGCACCGCTCACAGCAAATTAGCCCAACAGAGCCGCAGGTTTTAAAATAAAATATAAGTATATAAAACACTGTCAGCTTTTAAACCGAGGTCTTAAGTTCAGGTTTCAGTGTTCGACAGGTTTCAGTTTCGGCGTTTGACAGCGTTCAACACAACAAACATATGTCACACTCTAATGACATCATGAATATAATGTGTCATTGTTAAGCTAGCTCGCTACATTTCTAAACAATATACTATGCAAATAACCATTTCAATAGAATATTCATGATTTCACTTCAACAACTGTCCACAGTCGTAGCTGGTAAATTCGCTCTGGCTATCTACTCTGATTTCAGAGCACTCTAGTCGGAGTCTGCCAGAGCGCAGAATAACGGACAAATTACGAACGCTCAACACGTTGAATATGGTGATGTCAGTAAGTCAAGCTAGTCAATGTTAGCAAGTTAGCTTGGGTGCTTGACTGCTGTTGTTAGGTCAGAACGCTCAGATTAACACTACTCCTCTGCAAGAGCGTCCAGTGTGCGCTCTGAATGCTCCGAGAGCAAAACGCTCAATACTGTGTACAAACGCCCACAGTGCACACAGTGCACTATGAGCACATTCTGGCACTCCAGATTAAATTTACGATCACACCTGTAGTATAAACCAGCCTTTAGTCTTGAATATCTTTGGTTGTTTAGTACATGGCCTCACATGTGAATCCTTGAAGAGATGCGTGGGGCTAAGGCTTTAGAGGGTGTCAACAATGCTGAATGGGTGTAGACAAAGAAGAGCTCTCCGGTAGGTACCTACACAGTAGGTGTACCAGGGCATTTGCTATTGTCAACGAAAATGGCAGTATTGGCGACATCGTGTGGAAGTTGTAGGAACTGCAAGCTCACCGTTATATATTTTTGCTTGCAATAAACAATTCAGAGACTGGCGGATTAATACTTTTCTGTGGTTTTTGTGACCAGGTTTTTCTTGGGATTTCCCTTGCTGTTCACGTTCTGTTATAGTCACCGACATTATTTAACCAGTTTTAGAAACTTCAGAGTGTTTTCTATCCACACATACTAATCATATGCATATACTATATCCTGGCATGAGTAGCAGGACGTTGAAATGTTGCGCGATTTTTATCAAAATGTTGAAATAATTCAGGGGAGCTTTAAGAGGTTAGAGGGTGTCAACAATGCTGAATGGGTGTAGACAAAGAAGAGCTCTCCGGTAGGTACCTACACAGTAGGTGTACCAGGGCATTTGCCAACTTTCAAAGCAGAATAACTTTCCCATTGTTCTTCAACTGTAGAGTATGATATACCATTTTCTAGCTATGAGTCCCTACTTTTATCTAATATAAAAAATGCAATTTCAGGCCTCCCGAGTGGCACAATGCATCGCAGTGCTTGAGTCGTCACTACAGACTCGGGTTCAGTCCCAGGCTGTGTTGGAGCCGGGAATCTCATGAGGCGATGCACAATTGGCCCTGCGTCGCCCGGGTTAGGGGATGGTGTGGCCGGCCGGGATGTCCTTGTCCCATCGCTCTATAGCGACTCCAGGCGCATGAACGCTGACTTCGGTTGCCAAGAGTTTTTTCGAACACACTGGTGCGGTTGGCTTCCGGGTTAAGCAAGTTGTGTGTCAAGGAACAGTGTGGCTTGGTAGGGTTGTGTTTTTGAGGACGCATGGCTCCCAACCTTCGCCTCTCCTGAATCCATACGCTGTTTACAGCGATGGGACAAGACTGTAACTACCAATTGGATATCACGAAATTGGGGAGAAAAATGGGTAAAAAGTAATAATAATACTAAATTGAATTTTGCTACATAAGACCGAATCGAGCATTCTGGAGAGAGATCTGTCTTGTGCATCTGAGCCACAATCCCCATATTCTTGGACCGTGTCCACCCTGCAGCCTCCTCCGTGGATTAGACGCAAATCAGACAGGTGTCTCATGTACCATAAAAATATTTATATATTTGCAACTGCTGGACCAAAAAAAATGTGAACGTTTTCAATACAGATCCCTTTTGTAGTATTGTATTTGTAGTATACCCTTTTTCAGTATTCCATATACTGTAAGGCACCCAGACCTTATGAAAGTTGCACACAGTATACCCTTAATCTTGTAATACATTGCCATTTCTGCCATCCATTGTGACATTGTGGGAGGATAACCAACCTTCCAATTAATAGGCAATGCATTTCTTAGCTGCCATAAATGCTAGTTTACACAGTTTCTTCTGATAACATTCTCCAGTATCAACATTTCCAAGCAAACAAAACAGGGAGAATCTGTACACATGCTGAGATAAAATAACATACTCGATGCCTGATTTCTGCCAGCCTTCACAAGGTCATAACATTCAAATGAACCCTACAGACGAAGAACCATAGATGTGACAATTTTTCCATTTTAAGATAATCAGTTATTTTTATATTATTAATTGTGTGTACCACATTAGGTGTTTTATGGTTGAGAAATAATTCACCATACCCATATCTTCCAACAACAATTTATATTTTTTTGTTATTTCAAATAATACTTTTATTGCCGTTTTAATTTTAAGAATGTGGAAGAACAGTATATCTCCAGTGATGATTTCAGTTTGTGGAAGAACAGTATATGTGACGTTTTGCATGACTCTTGTAAGATGTCCTTTTTTAACACCTGATATGATGTTTTAAGTACTTTCAAGTACAGATGCCCTTCATGTAAATAACTTAAATGCAATATGCAGTTAATTCATTTGTATGGAGGTTCATTTAAAGGTGGTCTATCAACTTTAGTAATGATGACTTTTCTTAAAAGTTGAGTCATGAAATCTTAGTCTCATTTAAAATGAAGCCCTCAATGTGAACATACCATAGAATAACTACAAAATAGAATACAATTAAATGAATTCAATCAAAACAAGCACAACTTGTAAATATCAAATATGGATCAATGTGATGTGCCAATATGCATGTCCATTATGCAGGTCCCGAAGGTCAATATTACAAAACGTTCAGAAAACCATTCTCTTTGCGTTTAACACTATGATCAGCAATTACGTTGTGAATTGCGTTAAACCCAAGCTAAAGGCAAGAAATGTCCTTCTGCACTGAGGTGACAGCAGTAAATAAGTATTAACTGCTTACAGTTAATGCTAAATGTGGTGACAGAGAGACGTACTGTATAAAAAAAGGGAATCAAGATCAAATGAATACTCACATACTGTATGTGATGACTTATTTGTTTTTAATTCATTCAGATTAAAAAAGGTTCAAATGATCACACAAAATAATTATCAACAGAACACATTGTACATAACATTTTCTACACTAGGAACAACATCTTAAAATTAAATTAATTCAATATATTGTGCTGGTTCAAATCATACACAAATTGATTCACATAGAAAACACCTACGATACATTTAATTTCCTACAATAGGGGTGACATGTCTTCTGAAATGTATACAGATTCAACGTACTACAGTATACAGGTTCAGGGGATCATAAACTCACAGAAAAAACGTTTAATTATGTAGCTTGGTTTAACAACAAATTATTCACTCTGCAGTGATTCATAAAAAGAGCGTGCAGCAGCTGGCAAGTAGTTGAGCATGGTCATCAGATCTTGGTACTTGTTTTTTTTGATGGGCAGAGGACTCTCATATGCTCTAGGGTAGTGGCTTGCAAAATAGGGAGGTTGAGGTGTAGCTCCTTGTTTTGGTTTGGAGATCAGCCACGACTTCCATCCCTCAAATAGACTGTGGCTCTGTCTGGCGTACAGATTCCAAGGATCCTCAACTGAAATTAGAACAGAAACATTTGAAGTTCCTGACATCAATAACAACTTTCACAGTCAAGCATTAGGATATTTTATTGTTAGAACAACATGTTGCATGTTGATGGGATGTTAGTAAACTATTCTCTGTGCAATACCTGTGACTTTTAACCACCTCACTGAGGTGATCTGTAGTCCAGCTGGTCGCTTGAGGACAGAATCTGGGAGGTGCCTGAAGTCTTCACATTGCATCCTCATCACCTTGAATGGTTTTGCTGGTTGTGCTTCAAGTATCATCTTTGAAACATCATCAGGTGTATGAAGGACTGACACCTTGCGCCTCTTCTCGATGGTGGCAAAAGATCGATCACAAGGAAGAAAAGAATGACCAGAGACCATGAACTTCTGCTCAACTTGGGTAAAGTAACCCATAGAGACGAGCATCGACATCAGATTGAGCATCCGCCAGTTGTTATTCTGCCCACAGCATCTGTCACTGAATATGATCAACTTGCGCACCTCTGGTTTGGTGAGTGGCGTGAATTTTGTCTTCACCCACTTCATTATGCAGCTTGCCACCTCAATGGACCCTCGGTGTGCAATCCCCTCATGCCAAACACACATGTATGCAGGATCTTCTTTTCCAAGTTCCTGGATGCAAAAGTTAAAATTTGACAGCTGCCGCTGGTAGTAGACATTGGAGTGGGTCAGATTAGGGGTATACATCACCCCCTGTAGATCCACAGAAATGACATGGCAGTCAGCATTGGCTTTAGCCCACTCAGTGTCACTTTGAAGCTGTGTGTAGGCCTTTTCGGCTTTTCGATGGTGTAACTCACTTTCAACTGCAATCTTCCTCTTCTCCTCTTCAGATGTTGCTGCTGACATCTTAGTGAAGAATGCGTCACATTTGCCACAGGTGTCACTCCTGGGTTGGCCGAAATTGAGACTCTGCTGTTTGAAAATGTCCCTATAAACCCAGAATTTTGCAGATGATGTGGTATTATTCTCTTTGTAGAGTCGGTACATTCGCAACAAATTCAGATCAGGGCTGAGGTATTCTCTGTGTACATCCCCCTTCATCCGTGAGTAGTGGTTCTGGGTTCTTGGGAAAGATAGAATGTGCTCCTTGATGCCCTCTTTCACTGTAGCATGTATCCGATGTGGCCTGTAAGGAGACAACAAGGTGTTGTTAAACTTGTATTCTCTCAATGGTCTAGGGACCTGCCTTAGAGTGCAACTGTGTCACTATAACCGGGGTACAAATCCCTTAGGCCAGTGCTGTCCGGTGGGAGGGGGAAGGTAATCGGCACTCAGTCCTCAATGCTCAGGTGGTAGTTGGACAGCTTAGTTACCATCATTTTGTTTAAAAGTAATAAACATTTTTATATTTTTGTTTCAGAATTCGCTATTCATCCATTCGATACTCTTTGTTAATGTTTAGAAGATTGTTTAGAGCACTGCTATAGTGAAATAATCCAGGCTGGAATCCATAGCGCATTACCTATTGCTATGCTTCCCTCTTCCATCTTCTAAAGGAGACCTAGCCTCAGTAGCCTGATCTGGAGACCCTGCAACCTCACCTGCCTCAGCTAACTTTTCCTGAATAACCTGACCAAAACAATTACATTTCAATTAGCAGGTTATTAAAAACTAGTACAGAGAATACAATATGTTTGTAATTGATATTCATATAGACATTAATTCATATTTTCACTTGCCTGAAGACGGCTGTTGGTTAGCTGGAACACAGACATGAAAGTAACCTTGCACACATTCAATCTCTGGCCTGCTTGCTGTACATGGTATTTGAAGGTTTGTTTCCGTCGTTTGTTCTCCTTTGTATCCTCAGGTTTACGTCTCCGTTTCACCTCATGCTGCAATAAAAATTGACAATGATGAATTCAGAATTTAATATACTGTAGCACATTCAGGATATTGCTTGATCAGGACCTCCATCTTTCACACACTCCCAATCTATACACAGAATGAGTTTGTATTGCACCATTGTGTAACACAGCACTTTTAGAGTTAACGTTAATGTACGTATCATTACTGTCAAAGTTAAACTATGCAAGTGTTCAATATAGCTATTATAATAATAGGCGTTTTGTCTTATTTCTAACCTGTTCTAAGCCGGAGAGAATCAACGCTTGTTGTTTCTCGTATGGGACAGTATAGAACCTGTTGAACAGATGCAGCTTGCGTTCATCAGTCAACTTTCCACAATCTTTTCTGCACGTCGCGGAACACGCTCTTCCCTGCAGGATACAGTGTAACTAGCTAGCTACTGTAGCCATGTCGAATCATCCGGTGGACGGAGAAAAAGTAGCTAGCTATGTTTCTTCTATAATCTAGCAATAACATTTGTAACGATAATGTATGAGTTAGTAGCCAACAAACTTTAGCTAATATGTTTTCTCTATAGTTACAAATTAGACAACCCAGAACATACATGTTAGTTACTGTACTCTATAGCTAGCTAGCTTGATTGTTTGATATACGGTTCTTCCACATACCTCTTTTGGACAGCTTTTCCCAGTTTTTTCTTGACCCTTACGATTTGTATAGGGTTTTCCCGCATCCCGTAAGATCTTCCTTTGCCTGTCTTTCCATTCTTTTAGTTTTGTTTTACGTTTCTTTCCCACATTTCTGCGATTTTCATCAGCAACAGAAAGGTTGTGCACTTGTCCGTCCATTCTGAGTGGTGTACATAAACGGTTATTCCACGAGAATATTGTTAATTAGCGCGAAACCGGTTCACTATAGAAAAATGGTGTCCAATAATGATTTTTCATGTATATCTCTTTTTTTTAAATGTCACATATACGGTTCTTCGTCTGTAGGATTCAAATATGTCCCCTTTTGTGTTTCACACCTTACAGAGGAATTACATATCTGAGTGCATTTTTTTATTTTTATTATTCAACCAGGTAGGCTAGTTGAGAACAAGTTCTTATTTACAACTGCGACCTGGCCAAGATAAAGCATAGCAGTGTGAACAGACAACAACACAGAGTTACACATGGAGTAAACAATAAACAAGTCAATAACACAGAGAGTCTATATACATTGTGTGCAAAAGGCATGAGGAGGTAGGCGAATAATTACAATTTAGCAGATTAATACTGGAGTGATAAATGATCAGATGGTCATGTGCAGGTAGAGATACTGGTGTGCAAAAGAGCAGAAAAGTAAATAAATAAAAACAGTATGGCGATGAGGTAGGTAAATTGGGTGGGCTATATACCGGTGGACTATGTACAGCTGCAGCGATCGGTTAGCTGCTCAGATAGCAGATGTTTAAAGTTGGTGAGGGGGATAAAAGTCTCCAACTTCAGCGATTTTTGCAATTCGTTCCAGTCACAGGCAGCAGAGAACTGGAAGGAAAGGCAGCCAAATGAGGTGTTGGCTTTAGGGATGATCAGTGAGATACACCTGCTGGAGCGGGTGCTACGGGTGGGTGTTGCCATCGTGACCAGTGAACTGAGATAAGGCAGAGCTTTACCTAGCATGGACTTGTAGATGACCTGGAGCCAGTGGGTTTGGCGCCGAAAATGTAGCGAGGGCCAGCCGACTAGAGCATACAGGTCGCAGTGGTGATTGGTATAAGGTGTTTTAGTAACAAAACGGATGGCACTGTGATAAATTGCATCCAGTTTGCTGAGTAGAGTATTGGAAGCTATTTTGTAGATGACATCGCCGAAGTCGAGGATCGGTAGGATAGTCAGTTTTACTAGGGTAAGTTTGGCGGCGTGAGTGAATGAGGCTTTGTGGTGAAATAGAAAGCCGACTCTAGATTCGATTTTAGATTGGAGATGTTTGATATGAGTCTGGAAGGAGAGTTTACAGTCTAGCCAGACACCTAGGTACTTATAGATGTCCACGTATTCTAGGTCGGAACCATCCAGGGTGGTGATGCTAGTCGGGCGTGCGGGTGCAGGCAGCGAACGGTTGAAAAGCATGCATTTGGTTACTAGCGTTTAAGAGCAGTTGGAGCGTGATTGCACAGCGGAGCGTGGCTGGCTGTGACCGGCTCGGAAACCAGATTGCACAGCGGAGAAGGTACGGTGGGATTCGAGATGGTCAGTGATCTGTTTGTTGACTTGGCTTTTGAAGACTTTAGATAGTCAGGGCAGGATGGATATAGGTCTGTAACAGTTTGGGTCCAGGGCGTCTCCCCCTTTGAAGAGGGGGATGACCGCGGCAGCTTTCCAATCCTTGGGGATCTCAGACGATACGAAAGAGAGTTTGAACAGGCTGGTAATAGGGGTTGCGACAATGGCAGCGGATAGTTTCAGAAATAGAGGGTCCAGATTGTCAAGCCCAGCTGATTTGTATGGGTCCAGGTTTTGCAGCTCTTTCAGAACATCTGTTATCTGGATTTGGGTAAAGGAGAAGCTGGGGAGGCTTGGGCGAGTAGCTGGGGGGGGTGGAAAGTATGACATTACTTTGCAGGCTAGACTGCAACTCCTCCCCCTTTGGCAATTCTGGCTTGACGGAAAATGTTATAGTTGGGTATGGAAATCTCCGAATTTTTGGTGGCCTTCCTAAGCCAGGATTCAGACACAGCAAGGACATCAGGGTTGGCAGAGTGTGCTAAAGCAGTGAGTAAAACAAACTTAAGGAGGAGGCTTCTGATGTTGACATGCATGAAACAAAGGCTTTTTCGATCACAGAAGTCAACAAATGAGGGTGCCTGGGGACATGCATGGCCTGGATTTACCTCCACATCACCCGCGGAACGGAGGAGGAGTAGGATGAGGGTGCGGCTAAAGGCTATCAAAACTGGTCACCTAGAGCGTTGGGGACAAAGAATAAAAAGAGCAGATATCTGGGCGTGGTAGAATATATTCAGGGCATAATGCGCAGACAGGGGTATGGTGGGGTGCGGGTACAACAGAGGTAAGCCCAGGCACTGAGTGATGATAAGAGAGGTTGTATCTCTGGACATGTTGGTTGTAATGGGTGAGGTCACCGCATGTGTGGGAGGTGGGACAAAGGAGGTATCAGAGGTATGAAGAGTGGAACTAGGGGCTTCATTGTAAACTAAAACAATGTTAACTAACCTGAACAACAGTATACAAGGCATATTGACATTTGAGAGAGACATACAGCGAGGCATAAAGTAATCGCAGGTGTTGATTGGGAAAGCTAGCTAAAACAACAGGTGAGACAACAACAGCTAATCAGCTAACACAACAACAGCAGGTAAAATGGCGATGACTAGGTAGAGAGGGTCGGATTAACTACACACAGAGCCTGAGTTTGCGGCTGGGGCCGACAGATAAAAAAAATAAAAAAACAGAATGGAGTACAGTGATTAATGGACAGTCCAGCAGTTTAAAGTTAGTAGCTCGGGGCTAGTAGAAGCGTCTGCTCCGATGGAGGCCGGCTGAAGGCACAGCGGATGGAGTATTCGTCGGCAGGCCAGTCGTGGTGGTGCGGCGGGGCGCCGTGCCGACAGAGAATCCAAGCCAGATGGCGAAAGAGGTATTGTATAATTTAGTTTGCTAGCCGGGAGATGCGCCTGACTCACGGCTAACTGTAGCTATCTTCGTGGCAGTGGCGTTAGCCACTATAGCCAATCTGTAGCAGCGGTGATCCGGTGCCAAGGTCTAGAGTTTACAGCAAGGATCCGGTGGATCCGGTGTGTGCCACGGTGATTGCAAGCTAGCTGTGAGCTAGCTAGCTGCAAGCTGTGAGCTAGCTAGCTGCAAGCTAGCTGTGAAGATCAGAAGTAGTGGTCCAGGGATTACGGCAGGAATCCGGCGTTGTTGTGGAGAGACTGGTAGACTGGTGAGTATTATCCAGGCTAAAAACAGGGCTGGTATCCGTGCAAAAGGTAAAAGCAGCTAGCAGTGGCTAACAATTACTAAATAGCTTGTAGCTAATTAGCTGGTTAGCTTCTGGAGGTTCTTGAATGTGTTCTAAAATTAAAAATAATAGGTATTCCGTATCACATTGGGTGAGGCAGGTTACCGGAAGGTATAATCGAATTAAAAATTGAAAAGAGATTGAAAATAAAATTGAAATATATATACAAAAAATACAAAAGTACACGAGAGGACGAACAAAACACGTCTTCACTGCTACGCCATCTTGGATTAGATCGATATTGCATGATATTATGTTTCACTGGCATATAGTATCTTCCATGGCTGATGATTAGAACACTTATTTAGAACGTCCAGTTTTGATTGACGCAACAGTCAGCATTTGAGCTATCCACACTGTTTTTCATAGAAAAATTTTGCACAAACACAGTCCTTGCAAAGTTATGTCCTGAATGTGACCAATTTATTTTTGGATACAATGTTCAGACATTCACCAAAGTAGGGAGAGCATAACATAATCAGCCAAACTGGAAAATGTAGGCTACGTTAGTACTAGATGAAAGATTGACATATCACAAGCGTGATAACTCTCGGCTGACAGAAACCACAATATGAATTAGCTAATAGCAATTACTATTTATAATTCATCACATCATGGGTGGGCTCACCATTGATATAAATAATTAAGTAAAACACTTTGCGCACCGCCGTGTTTTTTTTTCTCTTCATGTCAACCAAAGATGAAATGAGTTTGGTCTGTTTGCAGAATGCATGTTAAAGGGGGTGTGTCATCTACCGTCATTCACTTCCAGAAGTTTACTTGAAAGATTAGTGAACCCTCCCTCACCTAATTTTGTTATAACATCTTTGGTCTGACAGACGTTTACGTGAAACCCAGAATGCATTGTATGTCAACAAACATGGTTCCACACATAGCTGGAATTAGCTTAGCTCATCATAATCAGTACTACAACAACCAAAAAAGTATTTTACAAACATATGTGTCCATTACAATCTGTTCAAGAATCGGAATGCATGATTTGTCACCGGAACTTGAAAGCATGTACCGCTAAATAAAACAATAAATAAATAATTAATTTACCACACAAAACATTTTCTGATAGTGATTTATTGATATAAGTGGCATGTGCTGGCAGTCATAACATAACTTCTGACACCCACTCTGAGCCATTCCGTGTTGTTATTTACAGTGGGGCAAAAAAGTATTTAGTCAGCCACCAATTGTGCAAGTTCTCCCACTTAAAAAGATAAGAGAGACCTGTAATTTTCATCATAGGCACACTTCAACTATGACAGACAAATAAGGAAATAAAATCCAGAAAATCACATTGTAGGATTTTTAATGAACAACCAAAGGGAAGGTGGACCAGCTGACACGAGAAAGAAAGATCAAACCAGACTGTTTGCTTGGCTATAACTTCAAAATGGGGGCACTGGATAAGGAGCACATGATAAACATCTTTGTGGAATGCGCTTGAAAAACTACCAAGTGGTATAAGAAGATATTTTTCCATCTGATCGACACTGCTGCCCTCAATAGCCACATAGTTCACTGCCAAATAACATGTGAGACTACTGAACAAGTTTTTTTCTGATTGGACGTACAGTTCACATACATATCCAATACAGTTCCATTATGCAATTAAAGTGACAATGCCTCACCCACCTAACCACTCCCTCATCCTCCCCACTCCCTCTCCCCCATAGGTAAAGTCATTATCTACCAAAAGTACAGAGAAAACCTAATGAGAGAGCTGCTGGAAGAGCACCACACCCCTCAGTGCCCATCCACTCGGGGCTGTCCTGCTGCAGACAATTCCCTATGCCTCACTGCAGATAAGTCCCTCAAACTGCTGCTCAAGGCAGTCTCACACGGAGGTTGACAAAGTACATGTGTTTAGCTTGTGACACACCTCTACGTGTTTCGCCATGCTTTGGGGAGTACCGTATGCTCAAGCACTATTGAGCACATCTGCAGCAATTACTGACTGACTGACTTTGACAGGTGACTTGACAGGTGACCTGTCATGATACTATGCCTTTCAAGATGAGGGTTGGAAATGCAGTTGTCATTCAATCACTGCATGAAAATGAAATGTGGGTTACGCATATTCACAAGTTGTCAGTCTTTTCTTGACGTTTTATTTTCTCTAGTAAAACACGTATTTGTTGTTGTTCAACCACCACCAATACTTCAATAAAATAGATGGCTATTGTATAGGCCTATGTGTTTTCTTGCTGTGTTTTCATCCAGTATAACTGTTAAGGCATGTACGTTCAAACAGTATGTCGCTAGCATACAAAAGCTCGCCTCAAGATTCAGCTCCGAAAGATGTCCAGCTCCAGTTATGATATTGGCAAATAATGTTCAATACTGAATGTGTGTGTGGTTTCTGAAAGTACAGCGTAAAGAGGAGTTATTCGTAATTGGAATACAATATCAGGATAAAGCAATAAAACAATATTACAAAGAAGTAACATAATAACACTGCTATAAAAAAACATTAATTTGCATTGACAAAATCACAAATACGAGTTATGTAACAGTAAGAAAAAGTAACTGTTGCGCTCCACAAGGCTGCAGGGCAGGGCAGAATAGAGCTATGCTAAACAAGCCAAATGAAAGCAGACCATGGAAATAAGGCCAGTGTAGCTTCAAAAGATAATACCAGCTAATACTACTCTCTTAGCATTGTTTTACTGAGCTAATAGAAAAAATGTAGCTAGGTACATAAGCACAATTGAGTTTAACGCCATAAAAGTTATGAAATTAGTTCCTTGCATGTCTGTGGATATATATATATATATATATATATATATATATATATATATATATATATATATATAATGCTCCAAACATACAGTGAGCTACAGTAGAAGTTAAATAACACGACATTCAGACTATTATAACGTAATAAGTACTTACTTTGATGAAAACGCACACGCCCAAAGTTATTATCATGTAATTAGGAAAACAGCGAAGTCAATGCGGGCACCAGCTTGAAAATGTGGAAAAGTTTGTGCAGGTCCTGTTCTGACTGGAGATGCGCAAATGTCTACATACTCGATCTGCGGAAACAATGGGGAAGTGCTTAGGGAAGTTTGTCCGGCTCAATAAAGCCCCCCAAAAAGTCCACAAAAGTGAAATGGGCTACTTTTATGTGAATTAATGAGGAGCCAGAACACACATCAATTCAAACTTGTTTGAAAATCATTTGAAATTGACATATTGAAACAGCCTATACATAAAAGAAGGCAGCGTGTCTTGCTTTGAGGGAAGTTCGGGTTAACTGTCCTATTGTGTAACAATCACATTTTGGAGCAGTGAGTGCATTCTGACATCACGTGCATAACAAACTTACGCTGGGGCAACTGTTAGAGATGTTTGGAACTAAATGTGAAAAGGTTTCAAACTGTGGTAACGTATGTCTGAGATTATATGAACATGACTGGGCATTCAAACATATCTGTATCCATGCATCATCAATAGTGTCTCCCAGGTCCTCCACACATTTTTGTTTGCATGTTTTGTATCATCAGAAAAAGCCTATGTCAACCTTAGATACAGTTTGGAAATCAACTTGACGTTTGACAGACTGCCTTAAAATAGTTTCAATCTTTGAAGCTTCTGGCTTGTCCACTGTTTGCTGTACATACAGAATAAAGTGTTGTATCTGCAAAAGTTAACCTCAGCGCCGTCACAGACTGGACTTCCCTGGTTGCCTGGCCCTGCTGAGACCCCTGTCACCATCTGATCCTGCTCAGATGAGTCATAATAAATAATTACCTTGGAGTACATTTACACATTATCTTATCCAAGAATAGAAAAAATGGTTCAATAATTGAAATAGCCATTATTTCCAGATCCCAGATACTAGCCTACCCATCAACTCAAAATGGAACGTTGTATCCATTTACTGATTGTTATAATATACTGCAAAATTCACCTGAGCTCCATAGACTGGCCTTCCATGGCTGTCTGACCCTGCTGGGACACCTGTCACCATCTGATCCTGGTAAGACATGACGAGCATAGTATTATGTACTGACTGACTGTGCACAATTACAGTGTAGCCTAGCATAAACAGTAGAGCTGTTTATACCATGTCAGTGTGAAAAGTAGGGAATTAGCACAATGTCATATTGCTATACTGATTCTAATAAAAAACGTCAGAATATCAGTCTTCAATCGTTTGGCCGCTGTTTTTATTGTTTGATTAAGGACTAGTGTGATTGAGGCAAAAATTATAGCTAAAGATAGTGAGCTAGCTAAAGTTAGCCAAATGTACGATAACGATACATCAACTGACGAAAACTATCCAAATTTACTTCTGTTGAAACTGGAACGTTACAGCCTTGTCCTTTAATGGATTCAATTATTTATTTTCCTCGTCAATCAACCCCATAATGACAAAGTGAAAACAAGTTTTTAAACATTTTTGCAAACGTATTAAAAAAAACAACAGATACCTTATTTACATAAGTATTCAGATCCTTAGCTATGAGACTCAAAATGGAGCTATATAAGTCTATATAAGTGACCAACTGGATCAAATCGGTCTTAGGTAGCAACATTTTAAATTGTATTTTTTTTTATGTTGGATAAAAGTAGAGACTCAGAGCTACAGCGTGGTATATCATACACTACAGTTGAGGAACAATGGGAAAGTAGTTCTGCTTTGAAAGTTGATAAACTTGTGAACTCACTTTTGAGAAAATGGCTTTTGAATGTTTTGGTACTATTACTGGAGAGCCGTCTACATCCCATTACAGCCTCCAGCTGATGATTTAACCATTACAGCCTCTAGCTGATGTTTTAACCATTACAGCCTCCAGCTGATGATTTAACCATTACAGCCTCCCAGCCAATTTTTTTTACCAATACCGCCTCCAGCTGATGTTTTAACCATTAAAGTTTCCCAGCTGCCGATTTAACCATTACAGCCTCCAAGCTGACAATTTTAGCATTACAGCCTCCAGCTGAGGATTTAACCATTACAGCCTCCAGCTGAGGATTTAACCATTACAGCCTCCCAGCCAATTTTTGAACCATTACAGCCTCTAGCTGATGTTTTAACCATTACAGTCTACAGCTGATGATTTAACCATTACAGCCTCCCAGCCACTTTTTTAACCAATACAGCCTCCAGCTGATGATTTAACCATTACAGCCTCCCAGACATGTTTTTAACCATTACAGCCTCCAGCTGATGATTTAACCATTACAGCCTCCCAGCCATTTTTTTTAACCATTACAGCCTCCAGCTGATGATTTAACCATTACAGCCTCTAGCTGATGTTTTAACCATTACAGCCTCCAGCTGATGTTTTAACCATTACAGCCTACCAGCTGATGATTTATGCTTTAGCCCCACTCATCTCTTTAGGGTCGATCCAAGCATTCTGTACAAACAACAGCAGTCAAGCACCCAAACTAACTTGCTAGCCACTTCCAGGCACAAATGAAATGACTGCTCACTGAACATTACTCACCCTAGCAGAGCTGGTTAGGCTTTTATATGATCCAGAGCGTTGCCTCACGGCATAACACGGTGCATGCCCGGTCCACCTCTCTTCATGGTAAGCATGGGGAGTTGGCTCAGGTCTCCTACCTGACTTAGCCACACCCCCACCTGTGCCACCCCCAAATACATTTTTGGGGCTGCCTCTCGGGCTTCCAGCCGCGCTGCCGTGCTGCCTCCTCATAACGCCGCCTCTCGGCTTTCGCTGCCTCCAGCTCTGCCTTGGGGCGGCGATATTCTCCCATCCAAGATCTCCTCCCAAGTCCAGGAGTCTTGAACCCGCTGCTCCTGGGTACCATGCTGCTTGGTCCGGTTGTGGTGGGTGTTTCTGTAACGGTCGTCGTATGAAGGAGAGGACCAAAGTTCAGCGTGGTAAGTGTTCATCTTGATTTCTAATACAAATAGTGAACACTGAAACAAACAATAAAACGACAAACGAACAGTCCTGAACGGTGAAATAAAAAACAGAACAGAAAATAAACACCCACGAAACACAAGTGGGAAAAGGCTACCTAAGTATGATTCTCAATCAGAGACGACACCAGAGAAGACAAAACTAATGACACCTGCCTCTAATTGAGAACCATACCAGGCCAAACGCAAACACAACATAGAAAACGGAACATAGACAACCCACCCAGCTCACGCCCTGACTATACTAAAACAAAGACATAATAAAAGAACTAAGGTCAGAACGTGACAATTATGTTATTTTGAAATACATTTTCTGTATCATAATGAGACTAAATGAACCAATTGTTTTTGGGACGTTGTCCTATATTAAATGGACTTATTATTATCTTTAACATGTAGGAGAAAATGCAGATATTTTACATAAACGTGGTCAGAAGCACAAACAGCAATGTTTTCAGGCATTTTCCATTGGTAACCATGTCCTAAATGTCTCTCCTCACCCAGAAAGCCTGTTCACTGATGTCAATGAATAAATGGGCAATTGAAAGTCATACCGAAGCTGATCATTGTGACTTGATTGAATTTGAATCATGTGAATAATGATGATGATGGTGAGACCCTGGTAACAGATGGACTGTGATCCTTTTATTCATAGGCTAGTGTTACCTTGTGTCTCTAAAATCACTATGTTTACATTTCTATAGTCTTTACAAAGAGTACTTTTTTCATTGAAAGGACCAAATGTTGGCCTTTTACCAGATCCAAATATTTTTCCGCATTAACTAATTAATATTTGCCCAAACAACAAACACCATTCTTTCACATTCTTTAATAAAATACTCATAAATAAAAACAGGCAATAGGCTACAGCTAGCTTCACAGATGTTTCCCACCAAAATACAGGGAAACTCAATGTATCTCGACAAATTTTGCAAACGGCGTACATTGAGTGAGCGAGGGGGTCTGTAGGTAGCGTACCAGCTCCGCCGGTGCATTTTGTTCAACAAAACATATGGAAATGTTTTAAGATGGTCATAACATGGATCATGTAGCTATTTGATTTCCAATTTTAGGACCCCTTTAGGTATAAAAAAAAAAAATCTAAATATTATTTGATAAAATATTGAATTTGGTATTTCCTACTATAGCCAACATAAATGTCTTGAATAACACCTTCATAAAAGGCATTTAAAAAAAGTTTTTTTTTAAATGTATCATGAGGTATAAGGTTTTGAAGGGTCTGTCCTATACCTGGGAGATGTAAGAAAACTCATGACATATTTTTGTTTATTTTGACACATATTTAACTCCTTGTTTTTGTTGGCACAAAACTACCTCCATACTTCCATTAATTTGTATGGGTTACCTTCAGACAAGTCGTAGCAAAATGGAGAACACCATTATGTTCTCCATTCCATAACGGGGTCATAATAGTTTTAGGCCAAACCGTTCGGACGCTACAGCTACACCTTTCATCGCAGATGATATGCAGAGGTGCATCAACAGGTGCATCATCATTGATGCAGAGGTGCATCAACAGACTGTTATTTAAGGACATTTTTGATGCTCACTCTCACGCACACAAACCAGATAAGTCATGTAGGTTGATGTACTGTAGAAAGCTCTCACACACTCTCACAAGCTTCCCTAGAAACACAGACAGGGAAGTCAATTGCTGTTTCCATGTTCTGTCTGGGCCTGCCTGCTGAAGAACCACATTAACAACACACACACACACACACACACACACACACACACACAGGGCTGATCATAAAAAATGTTCTGTGCCCCCCGGAATTGTAATCAGTAATTTAACTTTGTATTACCCAAACTCACTAAAGCAATCTGATTACTTTCAGTTACTTGTGGATTACTTTCCCCATGAGAGGCATTAGAAGAGACAAAAATGATACATCAAATACATTTGGTGTGTCACCATAGTGGTCTCTGACTTGTGGTCAGACTCGCTCAGGTGGAACAAACTTAAACTTAAGCCTTTTTTCAATGCTGAATTGAATGTCATTGAGTAAACAGAAAGGTGTCATACTATATTTTTCGCAAACATCCTTTCTGAATTTGAAAGTAATCGAAGAAGGTATCATCTAGTTTTTCAAAAGTATCTGTAACCTAAATACAATATTTTTGATGGTAATGGAACTGATTTTATTTATTTTTATTTTTATCAGATGTATGTAATCAGTTACTCCCCAACACTGCCCAAACAATTACACACTGTAAATTCACCTCCTAATGAGGAGGTATCAGTGTATTATATGACAGAGAGAGGGTTTTTTTTTTTTTTTTTTTTTTTTTACCTTTATTTAACCAGGCAAGTCAGTTAAGAACAAATTCTTATTTTCAATGACGGCCTGGGAACAGTGGGTTAACTGCCTGTTCAGGGGCAGAACGACAGATTTGTACCATGTCAGCTCGGGGGTTTGAACTCGCAACCTTCCGGTTACTAGTCCAACGCTCTAACCACTAGGCTACCCTGCCGCCCCAGGGTTAGGTCCTCTCATACTATAGTCCTGTATGAGCCTAGGGCAATTAAAGAGCAAGCAGTGTGTTTATCATACAAGCCAAGTGAAAAAAATAACCTCAATATTCCTAGGTATTTTATCACCGCAATTATGTTTCTCCAGTCAGAGCCGGAAAGAAACGTAATGCTAAGATGATATAGAGGTCCTTTTTGACCCGGGTGCAAATTATCTTTTCAAACAAAGCGCCATGCCTTGTGAAGACAAATGGATTAAAGTTCAGAACGGAGGTGCCCAATAGGATGGATGGCCTGACCTTTGACCCTAACCTCTTCACAGATCTCAGAGGGTATCAGTGTTGATCTTAGAGCTGCTGTGCACATGCACTGGACTGAGTCTCTGAGCTGGGCTTTAATTAACACTCCTAGGCCATTCCTATGACTTTGCCAGGAGAGATAGGCATAGTGGGAGAAGGCCAATGGAATGCTGAAATGTCTTGAGTCAATAAGTACTCAAGACATTTCACCCAATTGTTCATTGTTCAACCCAATAAGTATTCAACCCCTTCGCTTAAATAAGTTCAGCAGTAAATATTTGCTTAACAAGTCACACAATACTTTGCATTGACTCACATGTGCATTAATAGTGTTTAACATAATTTTTATTTATTTTTTACCCCTTTTTTCTCCCCAATTTTGTGGTATCCAATTGTTGTAGTAGCCCCCTCCCGTAGGGGCTCGGGAGAGACGAAGGTTGAATGTCATGCGTCCTCCGATACACAACCCAACCAGCCGCACTGCTTCTTAACACAGCGCGCATCCAACCCGGAAGCCAGCCGCACCAATGTGTCGGAGGCTACACTGTGCACCTTGGCTTAGGCGCACTGCGCCCGGCCCGCCACAGGAGTCGCTGGTGCGCGATGAGACAAGGACATCCCTACCGACCAAGCCCTCCCTAACCCGGACGATGCTAGGCCAATTGTGCGTCGCCCCACGGACCTCTCGGTCGCGGCTGGTTACGACAGAGCCTGGGCACGAACCCAGGGACTCTGATGGCACAGCTGGCGCTGCAGTACAGGGCCCTTAACCACTGCGCCACCCGGGAGGCCATTTAACATGATTTTTGAATGACTACCTCATCTGTGTACCCAACACATACAGATAATTGTAAGGTTCCTCAGTCGAGCAGTGAATTTCAAACACAGATTCAACCACAATGACCAGGGAGGTTTTCCAATGTCTCACAAAGAAGGGCACCTATTGGAAGAGGGATACAAATAGAATATCCCTTTGAGCATGGTTAAGTTATTCATTACACTTTGGAGGGTGGATCAATACACCTTGTCACTACAAAGTTACAGGCGTCCTTCCTAACTCAGTTGCCAGAGAGGAAGGAAATCGCTCAGGGATTTCACCAAGAGGCCAGTGGTGACTTTAAACAGTTTGAGTTTAATGGCTGTGCCATCATCATTCTGACAAACTCCAAGCATTGATTATGCAAGAATGGGCTGCCATCAGAAGTTATTTGACAGCATGCCAGGGCGAATTGCAGAGGTCTTGAAAAAGAAGGGTCAACACTGCAAATATTGACTGAGTGATGTAATTGTCTTTGTAATTGTAATTGTCTTTGTGTAATCATTGGTCACTGTGGAATCATTGGTCAACACTGCAAATATTGACATCAACTTCATGTAATTGTCTTTAAAAGCATTTGACACTTATGAAATGCTTGTAATTATACTTCAGTATTCCATAGTAACATCTGACAAAAATTTCTAAAGACACTGAAGCAGCAAACTTTGTGGAAATTCATATTTGGGTCATTCTCAAAACCTTTGGCCATGACTGAAGACATGTTGCAATTGCAATTGTGTGAGTGGCTGTCTGGTTGACACATTCGATTATCATATATTTTTGGGGGTAGGGTGGGACCTCGATTCCGACCTTTGGGGGAGGCCAGAGAAATTGTGTTATGCCAGTAGGGAAGGCGGGAAATCAATCAAGTGAAAGAGAGAGAGGGGGGAATGTGGGTAGGAGGGGGAGAGAGAGCGAGAGAGAAAGTGCGAGAGAGAGAAAAAGCGCGAGAGAGCTAGCGAGACGTCAACTGGTTCAATCAGACCTTTTTTGTTATTTCGGATTGAAGATGGATAAACACTAAATCGACAACATTTGTCTAATAATTTAAAGACGTGTCTTGTTTTTGTACATCAAATGTCAGACACAGCAGATCAAACTGTAAAATTCAGGAACTATTTAAATAGCCTCAGACATTTGGAAATTGTCTGTCTTCTCCTTCGCTGTCTTCACATCACATAATAGCATGCAAGTGTGTGATTGTGTGTGTGTGTGTTCGTGTGTGTGTATGCGTGTGTGTTAGCCTGCAGGTAGGTGGTGTGGTAATGAGTCATCATAGAGCCATCACTCACCCTGACAGCTGAACACAGGACTAAATGTGTCATGTGATTATGATCAGGAAAGTAATTAGTTAGTCAGGTGATAAACAAAGTGCTCCAGAGGTGCTGCTGCCTGCTAACCTGAGGGGCCTGAGAGATTCAAGCATGTACTTGTGGTGTGGTAGCCTCATTATCTAACAGCCAAAAGAATGTGAACACACACAGACAGCAGAAGTGGGATTGGTGATTTAGGGCAGCATTTTCCTCTCACAAGAGAAGCGTTGTGATATAACGCACACAAACATTTTGAATAGAAGGGAGTAACAATATAAAATGCAATGCAGATTATAATTTTACTCTTCCCCGGAAATGTTATGGTGAGTTTTATGTGTCTTGATTTCGAGTTCGGCTTCGTAATATGTTGCTGACATAACACACACTGCACTGTGGAATCATTGATCAAGAATGAGATCTGCCACATGCTTTTTCAGAGTAATTTCTCTTTAACCTGCCACAAACACTTTCCGCCTGTATACTGTTCTGCTCCTGTAGGATCATTGGAAGATGATCCTTTCAAACAAAAGCTAACACAATGTATCCAACATGTTCTCAGGTCTCCACTACTGCAAAATAGCCTGAAAATC
The DNA here is from genome assembly GCF_057628025.1 of Oncorhynchus mykiss. Lineage (NCBI taxonomy): Eukaryota > Metazoa > Chordata > Actinopteri > Salmoniformes > Salmonidae > Oncorhynchus > Oncorhynchus mykiss. The sequence goes on along the minus strand of NC_143025.1, from coordinate 59,260,745 downwards.
ACTGTCAAAACAGACTTGAGAGAGAGAGATGGCTGTCCACCCCAATATGTTGTTGTCTTTTCCAATGTCATAGTGGCAGTATGGCCCACTGCCATAGCCCTGCAGTTAGGGCAGAGGCGAAGCCAGGCTGGGCAGAGGCCCTGCCAAATTGAACACTGGCCCATCCAATCTGGATGGCATATATATGTTTAACAATTTAAAAATGGAAACATTTGATTTGCTGTTTGTATTGTCTCCTGACCAATCAGAAATGTAGAAAAATGCGTGGTTATATCACAATTATATGGAACCACTACCCCCACAACACGTACCTACTACTAGCTTGCTAACTGTGGGCAACTTACTTTCACCCGCTGCAATTATTTGATCATTCGAACTAGCACTAGCTTGCTAGTCACACGTTACGGCAAACCAAAGTTCACTCATGCACTTAAAAAAAAGCCACAGATGGGGGATGAAGACACAACACCCGCTCCACTACCTCCACTGGCCCAGCGCAATCTGTCAGATTGGTCGTCAGCCCATGAGGAGGCTAGCATGTCAGCCCAGATCAAGGTTAGCATGGATACTGCTTCAACTTCCACAACCCAGCTAGCTCACTATCGCCCAGCCCCACCTCGCCACAGTGAGTATGTCATCACAAGTCCACATGTACATTTTTCTGCTCACAACCAAAAATGCAAGTGTTCACCAATATGGTAATCAAATCAAATTTATTTATATAGCCCTTCGTACATCAGCTGATATCTCAAAGTGCTGTACAGAAACCCAGCCTAAAACCCCAAACAGCAAGCAATGCAGGTGTAGAAGCACGGTCGCTAGGAAAAACTCCCTAGAAAGGCCAAAACCTAGGAAGAAACCTAGAGAGGAACCAGGCTATGTGGGGTGGCCAGTCCTCTTCTGGCTGTGCCGGGTGGAGATTATAACAGAACATGGCCAAGATGTTCAAATGTTCATAAATGACCAGCATGGTCCAATAATAATAAGGCAGAACAGTTGAAACTGGAGCAGCAGCACGGCCAGGTGGACTTGGGTAATCAATGGAAAATTATGATGTTTCTTATGGAAGTGGTATTGACAGTTTTATTATCTGGAATGCAGTTTGACAAGGGACGCTGTTTTTAGTAAAATGTGTAGACATTTCCCCGAGGTCACTATGGAAGGCATTTGTTACAGATGGATGTAAGGATTTCAAGCACCTTTGCGAGGCATGCTTCTAGCACCAGGCTAGCAAACCCCAGTCTTTTGCACTGGATACATTTGAAGGCTAAACTATGAGCCATAGCAATAAAAGCCAATGTAATGTTTTAAATCAACTTAATGAAAAGTCTCTCTCTTTCACCCTCTCTCTAGTGTATTTGTTTGCAGTGGCGATTCATCAAAAAGCGTGTGTGAGCAAGGAGACCTATAAATCTGACTCAGTTACACCAGCTCTGTCATGAGGGAATGGACCAAAATTCCCCCAACCTATTGTTTGAAGCTTGTTTAAGGATACCCGAAACGTTTGACCCAAGTCAAACAATTTAAAGGCAATGCTACCAAATACTAATTGAGTGTATGTAAACTTCTGACCCACTAGGAATGTGATGAAAGAAATAAAAGCTGAAATAAATCATTGTCTCTGATTGAGAACCATATTTAGGTAGCCTGTTTTGTGTTGGGCTTTGTGGGTGGTTGTTTCCTGTCTCTGTGTTTTCTGCACCAGTTAGGACTGTTTCGGTTTTTCCACGTTTATTGTTTTGTATTCTGTTCATGTGTAGTTGTTCTTATTAAAGAACCATGAACTTTAACCACGCTGCATTTTGGTCCTCCTCTCCTTCCCAGGAAGGAAGCCGTTACAATTATTCTGACATTTCACATTCTAACAATAAAGTGGTGATCCTAACTGACCTAAGACAGGTAATTTTTTGTAGGATTAAATGTCAGGAATTGTGAAAAACTGAGTTTAAATATATTTGGCTTCGGTGTATGTAAACTTCCGACAACTGTACAATTATCTGTGAGGTCCCTCAATCGAGTAGTGGATTTCAAGCGCAGATTCAACCACAAACCACAATGCCTTGCAAGAAGAGTACCGATTGGTAGATGTTTCAACATTTTAAAAAAGCAGACGCTGAATATCCCTTTGAGCATTGCAAAGTAAAAAAGTAGGCTTTTGACGGTGCATCAATACACTCAATCACTACAAGGATACAGTCGTCCATGAGGCCAATTGGGATTTTAAAACGGTTACAGAGTTTAATGGTTGTGAAATGACACAACTGAGGATGTATTAACAACTTTGTAGTTACTCCACAATACTAACCTAAAAGATGGAAGTGTATACAGAGTAACAAATATTCCAAACTATGCATCCTGTAATGCCACAAGGCACTTAAAAGTAATACTGCAAAAAATGTGTCAAAGAAATTTACTACATTTCTTGAATACAAAGCATTATACGGGGGGGAAATTCAACACAAGCATAGTGATGGCTGCATCATGGTATGGGTATGCTTGTCATTGAGAAGAACTAGGGAGTTTTGGGTTGGGACAACAACAAAAAAAACAGAATAAAGCTGTAAGCACCGGCAAAATCCTAGAGGAAAACCTGGTTCAGTCTACTTTCCAACAGACACTGGGAGACTAAATGCACCTTTCAGCAGGTCAATAACCTAAAACACTAGGCCAAATATAGACTGGAATTGCTTACCAAGATGAAATCAAATGTTCCTGAGTGGCCTAGTTACAGTTTTGACTTAAATCGGCTGGAAAATCAATGTAAGGATTTGAAAATGGCTGTCTAGCAATGATCAACTTGACAGAGGTTGAAGAAAATAATAATATGCCAAAATTGTGCAAAGCTCTTAGAGACTTACCTAAAAAGATTCACAGCTGCAATCGCCGCCAAAGGTGCTTCTACAAAGTATTGACTCGGGTGTGAATACTTATATAAATTGGATATTTCTGGATTTCATTTTCAATCAAATATAGCAAATATTTCTAAAAACGTGTTTTCACTTTGTCATTATAGGTTATTGTGTGTAGATGAGTGAAAAAATAAGATTTCATCCATTTTGAATTCAGGCTGTAACACAGCAAAATGTGGCATAAATCAAGAGGTATGAATGCTTTCTGAAGGCATTGTATATGAAAAAAATAAAATTTTACATATGGGACCACCCGGGAGCATTCTTTCTATGGGTGGGAGGCAAATACAATACTTTATAGTGCACTACTTTTGACCAGAGCCCTATGGTCCCTGATAGTAGTGCATTATGCAGGGAATAGTGTGCTTTTTGGGGCACAGTTTCTGGTATAACTTATGAAGGATTAAGCTGGCCCCGATTGGCATTCGTTTACAGCCAAAGCTGTAGATTCAAGAGCGGGTTACCCATAGAAATAGACATAACTAGAACGGGCTTGGAATCGCTGACTATGGCAATTTGAATGGTAACCGCATTATTGACTTGAATAGGGATTTTCATTGTAATAATTCAATTTCTGTTTACCATTACTTAATCAGTTTTTACTGTAGTAAGGCATTGAGGACAATATAATTAGCATTAGTATAATACAATTCCTATTCAAGTCAAAGATAGCGATTCTATTTCCACGTTGAGGACCCATCAAGGAGAGGTCAGCTGGACAGAAGTACACTAACAACCAGGATGAACTATAGCCTACCGAACAAGCTGGTCTGGAGTGGTTTATCGGTTTAGGGTGAGTTGCCCCTAGATTCTGATTTGAGGTAAATTTAGCATTTTCCCCACTGCTGGTTAAGATTAGGATTGGGGGATGGGAAGCTGATCCTAGATCTGTACCTAGGGGAAACTCCACCCCGGAGTGGTCTGGTGTCAGTTCAATCAAACACACAAAACAAATGGACCTACCTGACTCAGGTCTGTCAATCTTCTTATCAGATGTCCTTCCATCTTGCTTACCGGAGTTCTCTTCATCTGTGTTCCCCCATTGAGTAGGCTGACCATACAGAGGGGTGCCTATTTTTTTTACACTGCAATGTCCCCTGGAAAACAAACAACACCACTCATTCGCCCTTCCCAAAGTCAGTGTAATGTCAAACTAGCATGGTGCACCATCAAAAGACATACAGTAAGGCTCTGGTCAAATGTAGGGCACTATGGGGAATAGGGGGAATAGGCTGTAAAAAAGCAGACTGGCTAGAGTGGTGTCTAAGGTGCCAAAGGACTGGATAGGAGTATGGCACCTTAGTTTATTTTATTTTCAAGCAAAGGGGAATGGCTTTGTACAGTACCAGAGTCCAGAAAATAAGAAACATCTCAAATTAGAGTAACGTATAAAAAAATGTGTAAACTTCAAGTAAGCCACAGCTGACTAAACTGAACTCCACGGTGAAGGAAGTTTATGAAGAACTCCACCAACAGAGTTGAGCAGAGACCAGGCTTTGTGGAAATCAGCTCTGACTACGTCGATTCCCCAAAGGTCAATACTTCAACAATTTTTTTTTAATGCTTATCTTGTCCTCCGTAGTCGCGTGCCTTTCTTTGTTTGCTGAAATTCCTATTTTTAAATAAAATGTTCATCAAATACAAAAACAGACAGTTTTCTTGAGATTCAAGATGCCATCTTAGAGCATCAGCAAACAGTTGGTGGTTGTATTTGATGAACGTTTATTGAAAAATGATATATTTCAGCAAATAAAGAAAGGCAAGCAACTACAGATGACAAACATAGGTACAAGGTTTCATAATTACAATTTTTTAATGTATTGAGCTTGGGCGAATCAATGTAGGGAGAATTTGGGAAAAAGTGGGACTTAATATCAACTGGGACAGCTTAATCTTGACATGTTTATTTCTTGGTCTGTCAAGAGAAGCCATATGGGCACTGTCTGTGACGGTTCTCATCCCATCACCATGCAGAGTAAATTATCCTTAATACAAAGGTACAATGTAGCCCTTTCCTGCAGTCAATGACAAAAAGCGTCCTCTGATGTCATGGGTGGAATGTTATAAGATTTTTCATAATTTCATGATTAATAAAAAAAAACAATTTACGGCAAAAAACTGTTTCTCTATGCCAAACAGCTTCGTTATATTTCAATCTTCTGTGATATTGGGATGCAAACTCAAAATGTAATTAATTTCAACTCTATATCTGACATGGTACAGAGGTATTTTTTAAGCCCATAACCATGTGTGTGAGGTGTATACTTCTGTTTCAAAGTAGATTTGTTTTAGACGACCATGAATCACTCTATGGCCCTGATTTAGCCCACTGGATTAAAAGGTTAATGGTTTATTGAGCACCGACACCACCATGTGTAATGTGCAGCAGCGTGCTGTATGCACAGTGTTTGAGGCTTGGGGCAGACACACAGCGGACACACAGCAAGCTGTAACAGAAGAAAAAATACAGTTTAAAAATCTCTTGTCCATAATTAGACTGATCACCTAGTATTGTTAAGAATTGTTATGTTGTTTAGTTGAATATCTGTTCACTAACTGCGTTTATATTTCCGAAGCTGAGATGTGTACATATCTTGATGTGCACATTCCAATTGCTTCTGTCTCTCGCCCTGGAAGTTGTAAAGGAAGTGACAGGCTTTCAACACATTTTTATGAATGTGCCACGGTTGACAGTGGGCTAGTCCAGTTCATGAGTGAATTGTGATCATGTAATTTTCAAAGCATTATTGATAATTAGAAAGTTCAAAATGATTTGTCGATGTTGGGTAAATGATAAAGATTAACATGTGAGAAGAGGAAGTCTGTAACATGACATTTCTTAGCTAATTTATATATTGTTTTGTTTCACATCAGCATGGCCAGGCAGGGCCAGTTAGTTAGACCTGAAGCTCCTGATTATTTTTTTTATTGTTTTTATTTAACTAGGCAAGTCAGTTAAGAACAAATTCTTATTTTACAATGACGGCCTACCATGAGATCGAACCAGGGTCTGTAGTGACGCCTTAAGCACTGAGATGCAGTGCCTTAGACTGCTGCGTCACTCAGGAGCCCATAATAAAGTGGCACGTCAAAATCCCAGACACTGAAGTCCTCAGCCTTGTCGACATGATGAGCATTCCCATACTGCTTATGAAAGCACAGTTCAGATGGGCGGGCCATGTGACCAAGATGCCTGCTACCTGTCTCTCTAAGCAGATCTCTGGAGAGCTGAAAAATGACAAGCGAGCACAAGTTGGACCAAAGAAACACATTAAAGACACCCTGTATGCGTCCCTCAAGAGCATTAACATCGATTTAAGGTCATGGGAAAGCCTCGCTCATGTTCGTCCCATCTGACGTAATCTCATCTGGGATGGTGCTACCACCTCTGAAACCAGCAGGACCAAAAATGACATGGTGAAGAGACAAAAGCAGAATACCATTATTAATTAAGAGTCTATTGACGCACATAATAAACAAATCCCCATCCAAATCCATCAGTTTAAGGTAGAGATATCAGTTTTTGGGCTTGGGCGTCATGGGCTTCATCTCAATCCACCACATCCGCTTATGTCAGTCTTCCGCGAAAAGTGGCAGGGCAATAGCGGTTTTTGTCAGACCATGAGACATCCCCATGAGACGGTCTTCTCACGAAAACGTCTGTAGCGTTCAAACTTTTTTTTTTCCTACGTTGGTGCTCTACGACTCCAAACCCCACAAGTGTCACGGGACTCGTCTGAACTCGGTAATGCTGATGTGCCAACTATGTTTTAGAACACCTACTCATTCAAGAGTTTTTCTTTATTTGGACTATTTTCTACATTGTAGAATAATAGTGAAGACATCAAAACTATGAAATAACACATATGTAATCATGTAGTAACCAAAAAAAGTGTTGAACAAATCAAAATAGATTTTATATTTGAGGTTCTTCAAAGTAGCCACCCTGTGCCTTGATGACAGCTTGGCATTCTCTTAAACAGCTTCGCCTGGAATGCTTTTCCAACAGTCTTGAAGGAGTTCTCACATATGCTGAGCACTTGTTGGCTGCTTTTCCTTCACTCTGCGGTCCAACTCATCCCGAACCATCTCCATTTGGTTGAGGTAGGGGGATTGTGAAGGCCAGGTCATCTGATGCAGCACTCCATCACTCTCCTTTTTGGTCAAAATGCCCTTACACAGCCTGGAGGTGTGTTGGGTCATTGTCCTGTTGAAAAACAAATGATAGTCCCACTAATCCAAACCCAGATGGGATGGTGTATCATTTGGAATTCGTTGTCCCCAAGTCTGCATGCTAGGTTGGTGTGCAACAACTGGCGGTGGTGAGTAAAACCAGAGATACTGGAATATAATTACCTCTGGTATAATTTAGCTAAAGACATTAGATGACATTATTGCTGATTATGTAGGTAGCTATCTTTTGATAATGCGAGGCAGGCTAGCATACGTTTTAGATAATACTAGCTTAGCTAGCTAGCTACCTCATTATAACTTAGGTCGTAGCTCATAGAAGTTTGTGTATTGTCTAGATACTGCTGGTTATGCAACATTGTCTGCTGGTTATGCAACATTAGCCTACAAGTCAGATTTGCAAGTTAATTCGTAGCTCATACACATGTATTCTGTATTGTCTAGGGCAAAACTAAACAATGGATGCAGCTATGGTTGTAGTTTACTCATGTCTAAGTCTGACTAATACAGTGAACTAGGAGCAACTAAAACTTTAACCGCGTTACTGGCCTAAATTTTATCCAATCTGGAGCTACAATCAGTATAGCTGAGAATCAGGGATTCCACTACCACAGCCACAAAGTCAAATTTTCTCGGAAAAATTAATGGGAAAAAACCAAGCTTTTCCGCCTTATTTTAAGGTTAGGCATAAGGTTAGCAGTGTGGTTAAGGTTAGGTTTCAAATCAAATTTAAAGAAGAGAAATTGTAGAAATTGGGAGGCTTTGTGGCTGTGGTAACTGCTGATGACCTAGAATGGTCTTGATACGGTTTAATGCCTTGATGACAACGACGGCTTCATCAACCACGGTAATATGTGTTATGTGAAATGTTGTATAAAAAAATACCCAGTTTGATTAACTAGTAGGTTAATTACCAAGCAGAAGTAGTCATTTGGTTGTGAAGAGCATCAAAAAACTTTCTTTATAACAAAATGCAATTTACCACTTGGCTGTCGATTGTATCACCCTGTCACAGGCCCTCCCAATCAACACCACCTCATAAAATGAGGAAGTACACGGTTTATGAGGACTTCCTGCTGCAGTTGTTCGACAGATGTCCAGTTTGCAGCTGAACATGCAACACAGAGAGGACTAGCAAGGGGACCCCAGCTAGCATTCCATTACAAACCTTTGGTCTGTTGCTAAATGTTTTGCAACGGAAACTGTTTACCATCTAGGAACCAAACAGAAGCAAACAGAGCAAAAAGGAACGGAACTGGGAGGGGCCTAACTGAATTTGTCCAATAGAAACTTGTGTTTTCGTTGCATAACATTTTTAGTTTGGAGTAAACGGTTTCCGTTTCCGACAAAGTTTTGCAATGGATTCCAACTAATGAATATACCACATCTTTGGTCATGGTGGAATTCAGTGTACAATATCTAAAGTCCACACATCTCTGTATCTGTGTCCGAAATGGCACCCTAATCCGTATTTAGTGAACTAGTTGACGGAAACCCTATGGGCCCTGGTCAAAAGTAGTGGGCGATTCTGTGAAACGCACAAATAAAGTTAGTCATTTCAAAATTAAACCATGTTCATGATTATCCTTAAGGTCTATATGTTGGAGTTAAAGCTTTATTTGAACATTTTAAAGGGGAACTGCAACTGCTTATTTGTTTTTTGGCTTGCTCCTCAAGAAATGCTGGCCAAACGTGTGTTGGCTAGGGGGTGTGGTTTGATTTGGATGTGTTCTGTCAGAACCTTGCCCGCAGCTGGGTGTAAAATACACAGGGTTTCTCCTTCCCCATATTGACTGAGGCCATTCAAATCAATAATTAATAAAGATAATACAAGTAAAGTAAAAGTCCATACATGTTTCTGTGAACACACAAACATAGTCACTGTTCTATTACCAATGGCAGTTAACAGGTCAGATAAAACCTACCCAAGTATTTTCTCCCCATCAAACGACTGAGGATGGCGTGTAGAAAAAGCATCTACAGTCCTCTGCATCTGTAGAAATAGGCAGTTGAGACAGAGTTCATCAGTGACACGTGGAAATAAAAGGTTTGCAAATACTGGACATTTCTGCTGTACATTATTAGTCATCACCTTTAGTTTCACATTTTGGATGTGTTGAGTGCCAGGGGCCTCATTTATAACTGCTGCATACATTTTATTCAAAATATCTGCATGTGCTTTTTCTGAAAAGAAAAAGACACACCAAAAATATTGAGATTTATAAAGTTGACACACGCCGTACATACAAATGTTTCCATTATAAATCAGACCTGTCATAAAACTGTGAGCATGAACAATGCCCATCATTCACATTTTACGGTGACAATAATGGTTTTATTTGCTGTATAGCGTTCTTTGGAAGTATTAGATTTAGGCCAAGACAGTATATCTAAAGGAAATAGCAATGGCGAACTTGATCAAATGTCTTTGTAGGTGTTGACAGGATGTTTCCTTTTGCAGTGACATTTGACCGTTTGTGAAACACAAAAACCTGTTCAAATTGATGTGGACCTGTTAGCAGATCGTTTGAATTCTATTCATGTTTTGCATTTACTTTCTCCAGAACCTAAATATGCTGCACTGCCCAATAATTCTGAAACATTGTCTACTCTGAAAAACTACACTAGGCCTATTTACAGTTGCAGCCTACACACTTCAATGCAAAAGATCTGTTCACCTGTTAAATTCTACTGTGTCATAAACCGCGCTCCCTTTCCGATGCATAGAGCAAAACTTGAAATTATAATAGCCTATCTAATGGGCCCAATTAAATGAGCGATCGTGGCCAGAAAATATGCAATGTTTGTGATATTTGTATTATGTTTATGAATTAAATATTGTCTAGGCTACTTGAGAATTTTTAAATTCCACTGTTCAGACGTAGTGTATAAAACGTCAATGGAAAAGGTGAACTGTCTGTTCTAGCGTTAATCTGCTTTGGGTCAGATCACAGAGCAAAATACAGGTAGCTTATCTATTTACTACTGTGAAGTAGTATTAAAAGAGAGATGGGACACATGGTAGCCTATCCTAACCTATTTTGCGAGTGTGAAACCATCACAGTCAGAAAAGGTGAGGAATGTATTCCGCAATGATCATGGAAATGAAATAAATAATCAGAAATAGATTTCTAATTATTTTAGGATACAAAGAAAAAAATATAGATTTTTTTTGTTGCTCTTGTCACTAACAGCAAATGATTGCATCTTGTTATTATATTAGCTACTTCTTTTGTGTTATGAAGAAGAGTGTCATCTTATATTCCCCATTTGCACAAGGCTACTTTTGCCTCCTTGCATTGCAATACTTAAACCACTAGAAACTGTGTGTACGCATGGTCTAAAGTTGGAGGATAAACACATATTCACGTCATGTTCATTTTTTGATAAATGCCAACTTTTGCAAGAAAACTGGCATGCATGTTTTGGGGCATATTCTGTGCTTTCACAACGTTTATACATGAAGGCCCCGGTCTCTCTCCATTTAGAGACGTCAGTATCAAGCCTGTTGGTCAGGACGCCATCACATCATCTTGCAAGTCTCCAAGTGCTGGCTCTATGGGATGCATCTGTGAACACAACCACAGTTACTGTTCTATTACCAATGGCAGTTAGGATAGGTGATATTTCACAAACATATACAATGTTGAAGTTTGAACAGGTCAGACAAAACATATCTAACTCTGTTCTCCCCATTGACAACCGTTGGTGAGCAGGCAAGAGGTGAGACTGGAGGTAAGCTCTTTGCCATCACCGCATTGATAGGCACGGCAGAGTAGATCAGCTCCTGGCCCCTCGTCAAAGATACTAGTCGGTCACACACAAACACACACAAAGAGCACTGGTTACATGATCAATTATGGTTATGATTAGCATGGTGGAACCTTGCTGATTGCCTGGATTGCTGCATTCACCTTTCTATTTGACTTCAGATATCATGATATGTGATGTGAAATAGACTGGTAAACGGAGCAATCAGGCTGGTTCTACCAGGCTAGGTTACGAAGGTTTAGGTGAATTGGGACAAAACTCGAAACTATTTTGACGTTTGACCAGGTCACATGTCACCAACCTGATTTAAGTGTCCTCCCTGTTCCATTTATAAGAATGCTCACAGCGAAGGCTTGTCTGCATGGAGTCCAGTTGAAAATAGGGGGGCCATACATGTGAACTTTTCCTTAGACCATTGGTCTAACATGGCTACCTTTCTCATAGGGCAAACTGAACAAATTAGCCATGATGCTGAGGACTGCAAACTGAGCAGATAATTATAAGCAAAAGTTCACAAGCATGGCCTCGGAGAGTCAAGGACAAACAAACACTGGTCTGTGGTGAGCACTGTGTATGAGTGTGGGATACACAACAACAAAACGTTAATATTGCCAATAACTTTAAGGTAACTTTTTGGGTGACCAGACCAAATTCAAATAAAAATGTGAGTTATAGATCTACCATTCTACTTGAAAGCAACTCTAAGAAGTGGTAGAGCTGCTCTATGTATGCTATTTCTATTCTTCCCATTCATACGTCTTTTACTTTCCGTTTTGTACACCAGCTTCAAACAGCTGAAACAACCATACTTATTTTTGGTTATGTAAAATACATTTCACAGCGGTTTAGATGGTGCAATGATTATCTACACTGTACTTATTTTGTCACATAAACCGAAATTAGGCAAACTACTAGAATTTTAGCAACCAGGAATTGGCAGAGTGATTTCTGCATAGTGCAACTTTAACTATTTGCTGTTGTAGTTTGAGTGTTCTTTAGATGGTGTGGACGGATGACTATGTAGACAAACACTGGATGGAGACTATAATTCCTTCATCTCCAAAGGCTAATGTACTGCCACTCAAACCTCAGACTGAAGAATGTCCTATGTTGGTCGCTCTGGGGACTGGTTCAGTGTTCGTGTGTGTGGAAAGTCAACCTCACTTAGAAGTGAACTATCTATCATTATTTTGTAAAAATACAAAATATCAGTATCTCTCATATTTTGGATTACGAATCCATTGTAATTGTTCCACAAAAATAGACAAATAAAGGATCAGGAGTTGAACGAATTACAAATACTCTCGTTACTGTAATTGAGTTGCTTTTCCGAGTACTTGTACTTAGAGTATTTTTTACTTTTATTTAAGTATGTTTTGAATGAAGTACTGTTCTTCGCTACCTTTTGAAAATCATCTGTTACAGAGTACAATTCAGGCTAAGCATAATAGTAGATCATGATCACATGGAAAGTTTGCGAGCCCCCTGGAGCCAGAGAAAAACTGCTCAAATTTCATGCAGTGCACCAATACAGGCCAATTAAATCATGCTGTTCATACGAATGGAACGATGGTAGTTGGAAGATGCAAAAATGACAAAAATAAGTTTAGTTCAAGACGTGTCGTGAAAGAGAGGAATGTTTATCAAAGCGTTGTGTTTGAAAACAAATGGAGACAGGAGTCTGACCAGTTTTCCTTCAAGCACAGAAGAGACGATGCAATGCAAGCTTTCGTTACCCAGGATGACGGAAGTTAGCCTCGTACGAACCATCCTGATCTCATGAGCTTACATTCTGTGTCACTACACATAGTGATGGGTCGTTCACGAATGAGTCGGTTCTAAGCGCCGGCTCTTGTAGGTGAACATTGGGAGCCGGCTCGCATATCAGAAGAGCCAAATCTATTTCTAAAAATATAAAAAAATAAGATATGAATAATAAAAAGATGGAAATTAATAGAATTAACTAATTCAAAGAACGAAAAAAAATATAAAATAGGCCTAAATGCTAAAGCACACACACACTCGTTCTGAAAGATCTACAGATCCTCTGAGCTGGTGGAAGAACAAGGCCTCTGTCTACCCACGGCTTACTAAAGTCATGACAGGGAGACTCTGCATAGTGGCCACATCCGTTCCCTCTGAGAGGGTTCTCGAAAACGAGACAAATAATTACTGAGAGAAGAAACCGCATCAGCCCCTCGAAAACGAGACAGCTTGCATTTCTGAATGCAAATCTCTCATAAAAGCAAAATATGGTGAACATTGATGTGTGCTGCTGGTTATAACATGGCAGTAAAAAATAGGGAGAAAAGAGGGACCAGTTTAATGTTTTAAGTGGGATGTTGTTGTTGTTTTGTTATTTATTTTTCTTTGATATGATGCAATATTCTATTATTATGTTGTTCATATTGTATTCATTTTGAATTGTTAACATTTATGTGTCACGTTCTGACCTATTTCCTTTGTTTTGTATTTATTTAGTATGGTCAGGGCGTGAGTTGGGTGGGCAGTCTGTTTGTTTTTCTATGTTTTGGGGCATTTCTATGTTTCGGCCTAGTATGGTTCTCAATCAGAGGCAGGTGTCATTAGTTGTCTCTGATTGAGAATCATACTTAGGTAGCCTGGGTTGCACTGTTTGTTTGTGGGTGATTGTCTATGTCAGTGGCTTGTGTCAGCACAGGTCTAATTTGTAGCTTCACGGTCGTCATTTGTTTATTGTCTTGTATGCAGTGTCAGTACTTTATTGAAGATTTACCATGGACACTTACCACGCCGCATATTGGTCCTCTGATCCGTTTCGCCTCTCCTCTTCAGATGAAGAGGAGGACGACCGTGACAATATGCACTTAGTTTATATACACTAAAAAAAGTTTTACTTTAAATTCACATGTGTAATAGCATTCTTTTTGTACATTTATTTCAGTTTGTGGGATGCTGCAGTTTTGCAAATTGTTATTTATTTTTCGTTGATATGGTGCAATGTTATACTATGCTGTTCAGATTGTATTTGTTTTGAATGGTTAGATTTATATTCACTTTGGTTATATGCATTAAAAAGTTCTACTTTAATAGCATTCTTTTTCATAACAAACCAATGCATTTTTAAATACATTGTGGTTAAGGTAGAGTCTGATTTCATTTAATTAGAATTGTTTTAACACCAATCATAGTCAAACTATCGCAAACTGTTTGACTTGAAAAAATACACAACCTAAAAAAGAGCCGGAATGCCCATCACTAATAGTCTGGACACGACCAGATTCAAACAGTTTGAGCCCCTTCCTCTCTTTCCGCAGTATGGCCGGACCAATCAGCATCCTCTGATAGTGGTGGTTTAGTTGATGATGATAACGAAAAGCGCCTGTACTGGGCGCAGAAGTTGGAAATTATAACAACAATGATTGCTCTTGAGGAGGTTGTCAGCAGTTATATCAGAACTGGAAGGCATAACTTATGTGAAAGAACAGAAAATAACTACATTGAAGGCTTTTCTCGGATGAGAAGATGTTTTGGCTCCTCTCCTGTCTGGATTCCGCAAAATAGCTCCACTGGAACAGATTGAGAACCCAATTCTCACTGTTGTGTCGCTGTTGGAGGGCCAGATCATAGAGGCTGCAAAGCCGGGTATCAGTGCTCTGCAGCTCGGTGTAAATAACCGCGTGGACATCCTCCATGGAGGTTGTTTTCGGTAGCACAGAGTCTTGGTTGCTGAAGTGACGGCATCAACAGTGTAACGTTATCAAGAAAACCTCGTGGGGATTGTTGTGGATGACGTTCATTTGACGCAGAAATAGTAAATATAACTACATCATTTTCATATCAAACGAGTCAGCGTTATGTTGAACATGAATGGAACTCCTAGCTAGTAGTGCTTCTCATGACAATAAGCTAGAGTTGAAAGTCAGAAGTTTACATACACCTTAGCCAAATACAGTTTATCACAATTCCTGACATTTAATCCTACAAAAAAATCCCTGTCTTGGGTTAGTTAGGATCACCACTTTATTTTAAGAATGTGAAATGTCAGAAGTTTACATACACTTAATTAGTGTTTGGTAGCATTGCCTTTAAATTGTTTAACTTGGGTCAAATGTTTTGGGTAGCATTCCACAAGCTTCCCACAATAAGTTGGGTGAATTTTGGCCCATTCCTCCTGACAGAGCTGGTGTAACTGAGTCATGTTTGTATGCCTCCTTGCTCGCACACGCTTTTTTCAGTTCTGCCCCATACATTTTCTATGGGATTGTGGCCAGGGCTTTGTGATGGCCACTCCAATACCTTGACTTTGTTGTCCTTAAGCCATTTTGCCACAACTTTGGAAGTATACTTGGGGTCATTGTCCATTTGGAAGACCCATTTGTGACCAATATTTAATTTCCTGACTGATGTGTTCAGATGTTGCTTCAATATATACACAGAATTTTGCTTCCTCATGATGCCATCTATTTTGTGAAGTGCACCAGTCCCACCTGCAGCAAAGCATCCACACAACATGATGCTAACACCCCCGTGCTTCACGGTTGGGATGGTGTTCTTTGGCTTGCAAGCCTCCCCCTTTTTCCTCCTAACAACATTATGGTCATTATGGCCAAACAGTTCTATTTTTGTTTCATCAGACCAGAGGACATTTCTCCAAAAGTACCATCTTTGTCCCCTTGTGTAGTTGCAAACACTAGTCTGGCTTTTTTATGGCTGTTTTGGAGCAGTGGCTTCTTCCTTACTGAGCGGCCTTTCAGGTTATGTCGATATAACTTTTGATTTTAATTTTCCCATGATGTCAATTAATGAGGCACTGAGTTTGAAGGTAGCCTTGAAATACATCCACAGGTACACCTCCAATTGACTCAAATGATGTCAATTAGCCTATCAGAAGCCTCTCAAGCCATGACATAATTTTATGGAATTTTCCAAGCTGTATAAAGGCACAGTCAAACTAGTTTTGTAACTTCTGGCCCACTGGAATTGTGATACAGTGAATTAAGTGAAATAATCTGTCTGTAAACAATTGTTGTAAAAATTACTTGTGTCATGAACAAAGTAGATGCCCTAACCGACTTGCCAAAACTATAGTTTGTTAACAAGAAATGTGTGGAGTGGTTGAAAAATTAGTTTTAAATGACTCCAACCTAAGTGTATGTAAACCTCCGACTTCAACTGTAGCTAACTTTAACTAGCCATGCGCCTTGCTTTAACTTCTTAAGGTATGGGGGGCAGCGTTTTCACTTTTGGATAAATAGGGTGCCCAATTTCAACTTCCTGCTACTCATGCCAAGAATATAAGATATACATATTATTAGTAGATTTGGATAGAAAACACTCTGAAGTTTCTAAAACTGTTTGAACCATGTCTGTGAGTATAACAGAACTTACGTAGCAGGCAAAACCCAGAGGACTAACTGTTCAGAAATGTCTTTTTTTGAGGTCTCTGTCTGTTCAGTTCTCGTTGGCAAACAATATTTCTTAGGAACTTGTTTTTAGTTCCTACCGCTTTCCACTGGATGTCACCAGTCTTTGGAATTTGGTTGAGGTTATTCATTTGTGCAATGAAGAAGTTGGCCATCTAGGAACTGCGTAACACTGTTGAGAGTTGCGCAAGGCAGGAAAAGTAGCTTGGTTTGTTGTCTTCCTGTATTGAACACAGATAGACCAGTCTTCAATTTGATCGCTTATTAACGTTTAAAAATACCTAAAGTTGTATTACAAAAGTAGTTTGAAATGTATGCTTTATGCTTTCGCTGAAAAGCCTTTTTAAAATCTGACACGTTGGCTGGATTCACAACGAGTGTAGCTTTAATTTAGTTATCGCACATGTGTGATTTAATGAAAGCCCCGCTGCATTCAGCCCCGCTGAATGCCCCGCTGCATTTTCCCTGGCTTTTGGCCAAGTGGGACGCAAGCGTCCCCTATACCATGAGAAGCTTAACCTCTTGAACCTATAGGGGCGCTGTGTCATTATTGGATAAAAAGACGTGCCCGTTTTAAGCGCAATATTTTGTCACAAAAAGATGCTCGACTATGCATGGAATTGACAGCCTTGGAAAGACACAACTCTGACATCTCCAAAACTGCAAAGATATTATCTGTGCGTGCCCCAGAACTAATGCAACAGGCGAAACCAAGATGATGTTTCATACAGGAAATGCCCCGGATTCTGAAGGCGCTGTGTTCCAATGTCTCCTTATATGGCTGTGAATGCGCCAGGAATGAGCCTGCACTTTCTGTATATTCCCCGAGGTGTCTGCAGCATTGTGACGTGTTTGTAGGCATATCATTGGAAGATTGACCATAAGAGACTACATTTACCCGGTGTCCCGCCCGGTGTCCTGTGTGCATAATCAGTAAGTCCATGCGCGTTCCATTTCTTCAGAATTGAAAGTAAACTGCCACGATGGATTTTATCGTCGATAGATATGTGAAAAACACCTTGAGGATTGATTCTAAACATCGTTTGCCATGTTTCTGTCGATATTATGGAGTTAATTTGGAAAAAAGTTCGCGTTTTAATGACTTTTTTTTCTTTCATTTTTTTCTTTTATTTTATTTTTTTTCTTCCTTACCCAAACGTGATGAACAAAACGGAGTGATTAGTTGACACAAATAATATTTTTTGTAAAAACGGAACATTTGCTATCTAACAGAGTCTCCTCATTGAAAACATCTGAAGTTCTTCAAAGGTAAATTATTTTATTTGAATGCTTTTATGGTTTTTTGTGGAAAATGTTGCATGCTGAATGCTAGGCTTAATGCAATGCTAGGTTATCAATGCTCTTACACAAATGCTTGTTTAGCTATGGTTCAAAAGCATATTTTGAAAATCTGAGATGACAGTGTTGTTAACAAAAGGCTAAGCTTGAGAGCTAGCATATTTATTTCATTTCATTTGCGATTTTCATGAATAGTTAACGTTGCGTTATGGTAATGAGCTTGCGGATAGATTTACACAATCCTGGATACAGGGGTTTTTTCGTAGCTAAACGTGACGCAGAAAACGGAGCGATTTGTCCTAAACAAATAATCTTTCAGGAAAAACTGAACATTTGCTATCTGAGAGTCTCCTCATTGAAAACATCTGAAGTTCTTCAAAGGTAAATTATTTTATTTGAATGCTTTTCTGTTTTTTTGTGTAAATGTTGCATGCTGAATGCTAACGCTAAATGCTACGCTAAATGCTACGTTAGCCATCAATACTGTTACACAAATGCTTGTTTTGCAATGGTTGAGAAGCATATTTTGAAAATCTGAGATGAGTGTTGTTAACAAAAGGCTAAGCTTGAGAGCTAGCATATTTATTTCATTTCATTTGCGATTTTCATGAATAGTTAACGTTGCGTTATGGTAATGAGCTTGAGTCTGTATTCACGATCCCGGATCCGGGATGGGGAGATCAGAGAGGATAATTAAACCTAACGTTAAAACATTACAGACAGTAGTGGACAGTATAATGACTTCTGTTTCCAAGTCCATAAATATGTATTATTATACTTTCTGATATAGACTTATGTTGAATCTTATTGTCTTTCTACCAGGGGAGAGGGTGCAAAAGGGGAGCCTGCAAAGCAGGGGAAATCTGTTCCATGCCAAAGAGGGTGAGTTAACATTGTCACAGAATAAAACCAGTGCCAGTTCATGTCCTGGGCCCATATTCATAGTGTCTTGGAGTAGGATTGCTGACCTAGCTAGATAGTAGTGCAAACAGTGCATTCGTTAAGTATTTAGACCTCTTGACTTTCCACATTTGGTTAGGGCTGCAATCCCGTTAACGGGATGATATGACAATAGCCAGTGAATGTGCAGGGCGCCAAATTCAAAACAACAGAAATCTCATAATTAAAATTCCTCAAACATACATGTATCTTCTACCGTTTTAAAGGTAATCTTGTTGTTAATCCCACCACAGTGTCTGATTTCAAATAGGCTTTACAGCGAAAGCACCACAAATGGTTATGTTAGGTGACCACCAACTCCACCCAGACCACCCAGACATTTTTCCAGCCAAAGAGAGGAGTCACAAAAAGCACAAATAGAGATAAAATGAGTCACTAATCTTTGATGGTTTCCATCAGATGACACTCAGGACTTCATGTTACACAATACATGTATGTTTTGTTTGATAAAGTTCATATTTATATACAAAAATCTCAGTATACATTGGCGCGTTACGTTCACTAGTTCCAAAAACATCCAGTGATATTGCAGAGAGCCACATCATTTTATAGAAATACTCAGTATAAATGTCGATAAATACCATTGTTAGACATGGAATTATAGATATACCTCTCCTTCATGCAATCGCTGTGTCAGATTTCAAAAAAACGTTACGGAAAAAGCAAACCATGCAATAATCTGAGACGGTGCTCAAAAAAATAAATAAAATTATCCGCCACGTTGGAGTCAACAGACCTGGCTCTCTGCCACACCACTGACTCAAAGAGCTCCCATCTGGCTCCACAACACATTAGAAGCCTCATTCAAGTTTCTAAAGACGGTTGACATCTAGTGGAAGCCCTAGGAAGTGCAACTTCATCCATATCCCACTGTGTATTCAATAGGGGCTGGGTTGAAAATTGACCAACCTCAGATTTTCCATTTCCCGTTTGGATTTCTTCTCAGGTTTTTGCCTGCCAAATGAGTCCTGTTATACTCAGACATCATTCCAACCGTTTTAGAACCTTCAGAGTGTTTTCTTTCCAATACTAATAATAATATGCATATATTAGCAACTGGGACTGAGGAGCAGGCCGTTGACTCTGGGCACCTTTCATCCAAGCTACTCAATACTGCCCCTGCAGCCATAAGATGTTCCAGCCTAATTCTACAATTGATTAAATATTTGTTTTCCCTCATCAATCTACACACAATACCTCATAATGACAAAGCGAAAACAGGTTTTGATACATTTTTCAAAAGTATTAAAAATAAAAACACAGAAATACCCTATTTACAGAAGTATTCAGACACTTTGCTATGAGACTCGAAATTGAGCTCAGTTGCATCCTGTTCCATTGATCATCCTTAAGATGTTTCTACAACTAGAATGGAGACCACCTGTCATAAATTCAATTGATTGGACATGATTTGGGAAGGCACACACCTGTCCATATAAGGTCCAACAGATGACAGTGCATGTCAGAGTAAAAACCAAGCCATGAGGATGAAGGAATTGTCCGTAGAGCTCTGAGACAGGATTGTGTCAAGGCACAGATCTGGGGAAGGGTACCAAAACGTTTCTGCAGCATTAAAGGTCCCCAGGAACACAGTGGCCTCCATCATTCTTAAATAGAAGAAGTTTGGAACCACCAATACTCTTCCCAGAGCTGTCTGTCCTGCCAAACTGAGCAATCGTGGGAGAACCCGATGGTCAGAAGACAAGTCTCTGAATGTCCTAGAGTGTCCCAGTCAGAGCCCTGACTTGAACCCGATCGAACATCTCTGGAGAGACCTGATAATAGCTGTGCAGTGACGCTCCCCATCCAACATGACACATCTTGAGAGGATCTGCAGAGAAGAATGGGAGAAACTCCCCAAATACAGGTGTGCCAAGCTTGCATCGTCATACCCAAGAAGACTTGAGTTTGTAATTACTGCCAAAGGTGCTTCAACAAAGTACTGAGAAAATGGTTAGAATACTTATGGAATCCAGCTAGGCAGTTCACAGCATTCTGGAAGCTGAAAATGTCCCAGTTCTTCCATGGCCTGCATGCTCACCAGACACGAAACCATAGAGTACGTTTGGGAAACTCTGGATCGACGTGTATGACAGCGTGTTCCAGTTCCCGCCAATTTCCAGCAACTTCACATAGCCATTGAAGAGGTGTGGGACAGCCTTCCACAAGGCCACAATGAACAGCCTGATCAACTCTATGCAAAGGAGATGTGTTGCGCTGCATGAGGCAAATGGTGATCACACCAGATACTGAATGGTTTTCTGATCAACGCCTATCTGTGAACAACAGATGCATACCTGTATTCCCAGGCATGGTAAATCCATAGATTAGGGCCTAATGAATTTATTTCAATTGACTGATTTCCCTACAAAAACTGTAACTCAGGCAAATCTTTGAAATTGCATGTTGCGTTTATATTTTTGTTCAGTGTATATAGAATGTCAGTTTTTATAGCAGTTTACTTCTAGTGGTCTATTACTGACCGTTTGTGTAAGAGTCCCTTTAATTTATCTGAGTCGGAGCTGCTGTGTTGTTTCCATCTCAAAGTCTTCATCTTCCTCATCAAAGTAACCCATGTAATCAACATCTAGCTCAGTGAAGCTATTCTGGTGTGAAGTACAACTTCACTGATGATACGCATAATTTCTCTTGCCTGCTGTAATCTGAATACTGGAAGGTTGTTGACAACATAGGCCAAGTCAAATATGTGTGCGCTGTGTTCTACTACTGCCACAATTAGTTCAGTGCTAAATCAAGTACAAGCTGCCTTGCTAGTGTAGTGATGTGCTGTGTCCTTGACCAAATGACTCCTGACCTATATCTATCCTACCCTGCCTTTCTAAGGTCTTTGAAAGCCAAGATAACAAACAGATTACTGACCATTTCGAATCCCACCGTACCTTCTCCACTATGCAATCATGTCGCTCTTGCTGCTAGTGATTCTCTGATCCACCTCTATGCAGACACCATTCTATATACTTCTGGCCCTTCTTTGGACACTGTGTTAAGTAACCTCCAGACGAGCTTCAATGCCATACAACTCTCCTTCCGTGTTCTCTAACTGCTCTTAAATGCTAGTAAAACTAAACGCATGCTCTTCAACCGATCGCTGCCCGCACCTGCCCACCCGTCCAGCATCACTAAATAAAATCAAATGTATTAATATAGCCCTTCGTACATCAACTGATATCTCAAAGTGCTGTACAGAAACCCAGCCTAAAACCCCAAACAGCAAGCAATGAAGGTGTAGCATGGTGGCTAGGAAAAACTCCCTAGAAAGGCCAGAACCTAGGAAGAAACCTAGAGAGGAACCAGCCTATGAGGGGTGGCCAGTCCTCTTCTGGCTGTGCCGGGTGGAGATTATAACAGAACATGGCCAAGATGTTCAAATGTTCATAAATGACCAGCATAGTCAAATAATATTAATCACAGTAGTTGTCGAGGGTGCAGCAAGTCAGCACCTCAGGAGTAAATGTCAGTTAGCTTTTTCATAGCCGATCATTAAGAGTATCTCTACCACTCCTGCTGTCTCTAGAGAGTTGAAAACAGCAGGTCTGGGACAGGCAGCACGTCCGGTGAACAGGTCAGGGTTCCACAGCCGCAGGCAGAACAGTTGAAATTGGAGCAGCAGCACGGCCAGGTGGACTGGGGACAGCAAGGAGTCATCATGCCAGGTAGTCCTGAGGCATGGTCCTAGGCCTCAGGTCCTCCGAGAGAAAGAAAGAGAGACTTAGAGAGAGCACACTTAAATTCACACAGGACACTGGATAAGACAGGAGAAGTACTCCAGATATAACAAACTGACTCTAGCCCCCGACACAAACTACTGCAGCATAAATACTGGATGCTGAGACAGGAGGGGTCAGGAGACACTGTGGCCCCAAACGATGATACCCCCAGACAGGGCCAAACAGGAAGGATATAACCCCACCCACTTTGGCAAAGCACAGCCCCCACACCACTAGAGGGATATCTTCAACCACCAATTTACCATCCTGAGACAAGGCCGAGTGTAGCCCACAAAGATCTCCACCACGGCACAACCAAAGGGGGGGCGCCAACCCAGACAGGAAGATCACATCAGTGACTCAACCCACTCAAGTGACACACCCCTCCGGAAAGTAGAGCATTGCAGTAGTCTAACCTAGAAGTAACAAAAGCATGGATACATTTTTCTGCATCATTTTTAGACAGAAAGTTTCTGATTTTTGCAATGTTACGTAGATGGAAAAAAGCTGTCCTTGAAACAGTCTTGATATGTTCGTCAAAAGTAAGATCAGGGTCCAGAGTAACGCCTAGGTCCTTCACAGATCTCTTTGTTTATTGGGGCATAGAACAAGCATCTCTGTTTTGTCCAAGTTTAAAAGTAGAAAGTTTGCAGCCATCCGCATCCTTATGTCTGAAACACAGGCTTCTAGCGAGGGCAATTTTGAGGCTTCACCATGTTTCATTGAAATGTACAGCTGTGTGTCATCCGCATAGCAGTGAAGGTTAACATTATGTTTTCGAATGACATCCCCAAGAGGTAAAATATATAGTGAAAACAATAGTGGTCCTAAAACAGAATCTTGAGGAACACCGAAATGTACAGTTTATTTGTCAGAGGACAAACCATTCACAGAGACAATCTGATATATTTCCCACAGATAAGATCTAAACCAGGCCAGAACTTGTCCGTGTAGACCAATTTGGGTTTCCAATCTCTCCAAAAGAATGTAGTGATCGATGGTATCAAAAGCAGCACTAAGGTCTAGGAGCACGAGGACAGATGCAGAGCCTCGGTCTGATGCCATTAAAAGGTAATTTACCACCTTCACAAGTGCAGTCTCAGTGCTATGATGGGGTCTAAAACCAGACTGACTGCATTTCGTATACATTGTTTGTCTTCAGGAAGGCAGTGAGTTGCTGCGCAACAGCTTTTTCTAAAATGTTTGAGAGGAATGGAAGATTCGATGTCGGCCGATAGTTTTTTATATTTTTTTGCGTCAAGGTTAGGCCTTTTCAAGAGAGGCTTTATTACTGCCACTTTTAGTAAGTTTGGTACACATCCGGTGGATAGAGAGCCGTTTATTATGTTCAACATAGGAGGGCCAAGCACAGGAAGCAGCTCTTTCAGTAGATTAGTTGGAATGATTATGAGGCCATGATTATTTCCATCATTGTGTCAAAAGATATAGTACTAAAACACTTGAGTGTCTCTCTTGATCCAGACTCAGGACAACTGAGCTTTGAAGGAATACGCAGATTTAAAGAGGAGTCCGTAATTTGCTTTCTAATAATTATGATCTTTTCCTCAAAGAAGTTCATGAATTTATTACTGCTGAAGTGAAAGCCATCCTCACTTGGGGAATGCTGATTTTTAGTTAGCTTTGCGACAGTATCAAAATCAAATTTCGGATTGTTCTTATTTTCCTCAATTAAGTTGGATTAATAGGACTAGTCTGGACGGTTCTGACTTAGAATATGTGAACAACTGCAAATACCTAGGTGTCTGGCTAGATTGTAAACTCTCCTTCCAGACTCACATTAAGCATCTCCATTCAAAAATTAAATCTAGTATCAGCTTCCTATTTCGCAAATAAGAATCCTTCACTCATGCTGCCAAACATACCCTTGTAAAACTGACCGTCCCACCGATCCCCGACTTCGGCGATGTCATCTACAAAATAGCCTCCAACACTCTACTCAACAAATTGGATGCAGGTCTATCACAGTGCCATCCGTTTTGTCACCAAAGCCCCATATAATACCCACCACTGCGCCCTGTACGCTCTCGTTGGCTGGCCCTCGCTTCATACTCGTTGCCAAACCCATTGGCTCCAGGTCATCTACAAGTCTTTGCTAGGTAAAGCCCTGCCTTATCTCAGCTTACTGTTCACCATAGCAGCACCCACCCGTAGCACACACTCCATCAGGTATATCTCACTGGTCACTCCTAAAGCCAATTCCTCCTTTGGCCTCCTTTCCTTCCAGTTCTCTGCTGCCAATGACTGGAACGAACTGCAAAAATCACTGAAGCTGGAGACTCATATTTCCCTCACTAGCTTTAAGCACCAGCTGTCAGAGCAACTCACAGTTCACTGCACCTGTACATAGCCCATCTGTAGATAGCCCATCCAACTACGTAATCCCCATACTGTATTTATGTATTTACCTTGCTCCTTTGCACCCCAGTATCTCTACTTGTACAGTCATCACTCCAGTGTTTAATTGGTATATTGAAATTACTTCGCCACCATGGCCAATTTATTGCCGTACTTCCCTTATCTTACCTCATTTGCACAACCTGTATATAGACCTTCTACTGTAGTAGAAGTGGTAGGCCACACAAGCTCACAGAACGGGACCGCCGAGTGCTGAAGTGCGTAGCGTGTGAAAATTGTCCTCGGATACTCTGAATGACCGGCTATGAAAAGCCAACTGACATTTACTCCGGAGGTGCTGACCTGTTGCACCCTCTACAACCACTGTGATTGTTATTATCTGACCCTTCTGGTCATCTATGAACATTTGAACATCTTGGCCATGTTCTGTTGTAAGCTAGAAGAGGACTGGACACCCCTCATAGCCTGGTTCCTCTCTAGGATTATTTCTAGGGATTCTTTCTTGGGAGTTTTTCCTAGCCACCGTGCTTCTACACCTGCGTTGCTTGCTGTTTGGGGTTTTAGGCTGGGTTTCTGTACAGCACTTTGTGACATCAGCTGATGCAAGAAGGACTTCATAAATACATTTGATTGACCTGGTATAGGGGTCCTGGATGGCAGGAAGCTTGGCCCCAGTGATGTACTGGGCTGTACGCACTACCCTATGTAACACCTTGCAGGTCGGAGACCGAGCAGTTGCCATACCAGGAAGTGATGCAATGGGCCCTGGTCATTCATCAATACCAGGGCCCATACTTAGGATTACAAACAGGTTGGACTTGACCTTTGATCAGCACTCGTAATCGAAGACGCTTTATGAATATGGGCCCAGGACATGAATTGGCACTGATTTTATTTGGTGACAAGACAATGTTTATTCACCCTCTTTGCCAAAGGATCATAATTCTCCCAGCTTTGCAAGCTCTTGCTGGTTGAATGAAAAATAAGATCCAGCGTAAGAGTCTGGATCACAAAGTAAAATAACATACATAGTTATGGACTTGCAAACAGAAGTCACCATACTGTCCATTACTGTCCGTTAAGGTTGAAATGTTAGGTTAGAGCAAGGCAAATGGTTAGCTAGTTAGCTTATTGTCTTTGAGAAGGTCTGCATAAAGCACTGCATAAAAGGTTATTTATGCAGTGCTAGCTAGCTAGTTAGCTAGGAGTCCAATTGTTTAACGTACAGTGCCTTTGGAAAGTATCTCTCAACTGACTGACATCAGACTTTTGGGCCCCATCCACTACCATAGTTTCATCATCTCTACTCGCTGCTTCAACAATTTTCCCTGCCTCTGCATAGGAGACCTCAACAGCCCTGATCCTTCCTACTTTGACCTATTTCACTCTAACAGGACAGTCAGGGAACTCTGGAACGTGATTCCCATCACCTTTGCAACACCGTGCATCCTCAAACTCTTCAACAATCATATTTAGTTTGGAAACACTTGACCAAACTTTTTACATTTAGGACATTGAAGTGGCTTTTGTACATAAGATCGCACTGCATTTACATGGGTCGGGAGAAATTCTTCATCAAACATCAATAATACAGAAAGGCTCTCCTCCTTTCCATTCACAGTGCAGGTTAAGTGACGTGCAAAGGGACAGTTAAACCAAAAAGTGCTATTAAAGGAACTAAAAAGTCTAAGACAAAGTAGTCTTTACTACAGTACTCTTTCCACCCCTTTAAAGGAATCATAAGAACCCCCTCTCAATGCACCCCCCCCCCCCAAACACACACACCACCCCCAAGCGAAGGAGGAAGGTGCTTCCCCCATTGAGTTCTCTTAGAAAACGGCAAAGACAGCCATGCTCCTGACAGCTAGCT
Organism: Oncorhynchus mykiss; assembly: GCF_057628025.1. Lineage (NCBI taxonomy): Eukaryota > Metazoa > Chordata > Actinopteri > Salmoniformes > Salmonidae > Oncorhynchus > Oncorhynchus mykiss. The sequence continues at coordinate 59,234,236 of NC_143025.1, read as the reverse complement.
CTGTGCTCTGCTTCTGCTTTTCTGCCAGCTGCCTCCCCCCCCGTACGGCTGCACAGTCACTTTTATAACAACATGTTAGTGAGCACTCCACGTCTGCACATGTAATGATGTCACTGATGAGCTGCTTCACAAGATGATTTTCATCTAACCAAGTTAGTTTTAATGCCCCGAAAACAAAACATTTCACTTGGTGTCAGTTCTTACACGTGGACGTGGCGCGTGCTCATTTAAAAATAAGCAGACACACACACACGCTGCAAGGTTAAACAGAGCATACGTTTTTAAACCATTGTGAAGTTGATGGACAGCTTGTCAGATCCTCTGATGTGTCAACAGACGCCTGAAGCTTAGGTCTTGCGGGGTCAGATTTCCAGCCTGCACGTCCACACACACACCAGCCTGCAGCATGGACAGTTGACAGTGTGCTGACTGAATACTGATGAACAGACTTATCAATGCTATCAAAGACATTTGAGTGTTATTTCGGTTGCTACAGCTGACTTTTATTCGCATGCTATCAATTTGTCTGGAAGTGAGTAGTTGTTTTCTCTCAAAGCCATGGAAAAAACCACAAGGAAATTCCAACCTTTTCTTGCTTTTGTTGAGATGTTAGCAGCCTGTTGATCACTGATAAGTTCATAGCAGTGTGTTCTAATTCATACCATATGTGCAGCTATCTTCCAAAACTCATGATCAATGCTATCTATGACAGTGTCATAGTCATCATGATTATTTTATTCAACGGTAGCCCTAATGTTGATTTACTGTAGAAGACCATCCAAGATTGTAATAAATTAAGTAAGAATTATTGGTTGAAATGATAGGTGGGTTATGTGGACACCCACACATTATCGCAGACATGCACACGCATTAATTTGGTTTGTTTGTGCTTTAGAGTGGCTGGGCTCCTTTAGATTGATTTATTCAATAGTCAGCCCATCGAAGAGAGAGAGATCCAGTCGGCTGTTATTCCTGGAGTGAAATTAGTGGCTAAATAAATTAAAGGGATAGCTAATCCAAATTACAAAATTACACATTAGTTTCCTTACCCTGTAAGCAGTCTATGGACAATGTATGACAGCAATCCATGCTTTGGTTTAGTTTCCCTGGCACTGTTTCCACATTAAAATGTTTTAGCATTTGTGGCACAAAGCCGATTCAAGTCATGATATTAAGCATTTTTTTGCGCATCATTTCCAAATCATCCAAGTGATCTAAAAGTTACTGTGAAGGTTAACAAAGTCACTTATAGAGGATTTGAACATGAATAAAAATAATATTTAAAAAAAAAGTTAGCTAATATCGGTCCCAATGGCTTGAATGGAATTTGTGCCACAAATGCTGAAATATTAGCATGTGAAATTGTTGTCCAAGGAAACAGATATGTAATTTTGTAATTTGTGTGAACTATCCCTTTTAATAACTAAACAAGAGTGATGATGTGGAATAAATGTAGCCCTGCTTTATTCAATTGATTAATGGTGGGGGTGGGGGGGCAAACAGCAGGTATAAGAGGCTGTGGGCCAACAATTAATAGTCGGCAACAATTAGTAGATGATTAGGCAGACAATTATTAACTATTTTTCATCGACTTGGTTCGGTCCATATTTCAGAGTTTTGTAAATGGAACAAGGTTGAGACCATAGTCACACACTCACTCAGACATGCAGTACATGTGTAAATACATACAGAGTAAATGTCTCTGAGGGGAATCAATGTCCAGTCAATACTATCAACACAGTAAGTAGCACAGCTAGAAGTGGTTGTTTGTGTCTTAGAGTTAAGGGTTGAGCCCCAGACAGCACCCTATTCCCTATTTAGTGCACTGCTTTTGACAAGAGCCCAGGGTGCCATTTGGTACGCAGACAAGGAGTCATTATGTTTTACTGTGTGTGTGCCTTTATCCATAAGACTGTAAAGAAACTATAAGCAATAAATTCAACCTCATATATGTAATATATATACATATGTAATTATATGTAATTGCCCAGTTCCTTTGCAAGCACACACACACACACTGTAGCCTATACATTATGTACACAGAGAAAAACTGACATAAACTTGAAGTTACTGTATGTGTATTTGCTTATCCACCTTCACCACTGAGAGCCAATCAGAACATTGTCTTTAGTGTTGTCTTGGAGCCCAATTCCCTATATACCACACTACTTTTGACCAGGAACCATAGGTAATAGGGTACCATTTGGGATGCAGAACCTTGTCTTTAGTGTCTCTTGGAGCCCAGTGCTGTTGGAAATAGAGAGTTGGAGATGTGTCCTCGCTGCTGCCTGTCTATTCATCCACATGAAAACACAGCTAGCTCCGATCGATGGCGGAACTTTATGGGGGATTAGGGAATGTTTCTACACATTCATTACACTGCTCTGTTACAGGTCTGTGTTTGCCCTTGCTACACACGCACACAGACCACCCTTTCTGCATTCATTACTTTGTTCCGCTACGAGGCAGACTCAGTCAAATATAAAGTGGAAGGTTGGGAGAGGATAGATCAAGACTTGATCGATTGCCAGGGCAGAAAACAATGTGTACAATTACTGCACTGACCAATGGAAAGTAATATTCCCCATACGTTCAACTTATGGGAAACTTTGTTGGTGGTTTGGTATCCTTAACTTTCTTAACGATGAGCAAAGAGACATATTTGTTGTGAAAGTTACATTGCTGAAGCCTACTGTCTTACATCTATTATAATCAATATCTTGCCAAATACTCTTGTTGTGTAGCCATAGGTTTAAATTGACAAGACATTCTAAACAAAATTGACCGGATGGATTGAAGGATTGATTCATTGACCAGTTCATTGAATCTACATATCCTGCTCTACTAGTCTACTCAGTAAACAATGAATAGGAACCAGTTCCTTTGTCTGTTGCTTTGTCAGTTTCTTTGTCCCAAATGGCACCTTTTCTATATAGTGCACTGCTTTTGAACAAAGGTCCATGGGCTCTGGTAAATGTAGTGCACTATATAGGAAATAGGGTGACCATTGGGACTTACTCAGTGTCTTCCAGGTGGCAGGTCAGTAGGCCGACATAATCCAAATAATGAACAAATAGAAACTTGTGTTGGGTGGGGAGCGGATGGTTTATGGCACTGGCAGCAGGATATACAGCCAGCAGTAGTGTACAGCAGGCCTCTGATGCTTCAGTGAGCCCAGGCTGTTCCAGGAGAGTGTGTGTGTGTGTGTGTGTGTACTTGCATGTGTGTGTGTATGTGAACCCCAGCTCCAGTGAGCCCATGCTGCTCCATGGGAGAGGAAGGGGCCCAAAGGATTAGACAGTCATTAGCCAGCAGCTGTTAACCAATATCTGCATCCTAAATGGCAGCGTACTACTTTTGACCAGGGTCCATAAGACTGGTCAAAAGTAGTGCACTATGTAGGGAATAGGGTGCCATTTTGGATTTAGACACTGTAGACGTCTCACACACACTGCTTCTCCTGCCTGGTGCTCCCTCTGACCTGGTTCTGCCCCCAACACACACACACACTACATGACTTGTTTACTTGATTTATTCCTCACATGGCTCCTCTTTCGTCCTTGTCTCTCACTCAGTTTCTGTATCTCTCTGCGGGCTCTATTTGAGCAAACCTAACGCAATGACAAACTTTAGCACGGGTGGTAGTGCTATAGGTCTGGGGGTGTGTCAGAAATAGTTTCGCTATTTTCACAGCGGGAACTATGGCCGTAGTAGTTGGCAGTGGCATGAAAAGGCGGGGTATCATGACTCAGGATATGACCCAGATGCAGACACAGGAGGCGGATAGTTCAGTTATCAGAATATGTATTATAACAAAAGGGCAGGTCGAGGGAGGCAAAGGTTCATAATCCAAGGCAGAGTCAATCAGGGACAGAACAGCAGGCAGGGTCAGGACAGGCAGAAAGGTTGGAACAGGGAAGACTAGAAAACAAGAACTGGAGAAATGGGAAACACACTGGTAATACCTGACAAAACAAGACAAACTGGCAACAGACAAACAGAAAACACAGGTATAAATACACAGGGGATAATGGGGAAGAATAGGAGACACCTGGTGGAGGGTGACGACAAGCACAAGACTGGTTAAACAGAACAGGGTGTGACAGGTTTTTGATGAATAAATAAGTTTAGGTGTGACGAGGGTTTGACCATTGACTGGCCAATCAACGTGTTCCATGTCTTAATACTGCATGCAGATGTCTCATGTTATGCAGGTTATTGACATTGTAATCAACTCCAATTTACTGGAATATTCTCATCCTAGTCAATTGGAGATTGATACCGTTTACTAAATAGCATAGGATGCAATAGCGAATAATGGCAACAGTAGCATAAAATACATCCAGTTTTTCCTAAATACAGCATGTAAGGGGCGTTGGCAGTCAACATTGTTAATTAAAACGTTATTGGCTTCAACAAGCATAGGGATATACATGACTTTATAATACAATTGTGTTGTATATGTGAGCCACTTATCAATAAGTAAGATGTACAGTACATGTAGGCCTATCCACCATTGATATGGCATTATAGAACTGAATAATTTAGAGGATTGCGTCTTTGGTAACTTGACGAGGGGCTCTTTGGAAATGAGGATGGATATAAGCAAAATTAAGTTTGTAGGCCTATGTGAATCATGGTAAAAGGATGATGGCAAAAGCCTCCAAAATGTCAAGACACTCACAAGTAGACCATTTAAAAACTGTTCATGGATAGGCTACTTGGCTAAAGTATGGCCAGGAAAACAAGAACCATCCGTCATTATAGTAGGGTATCCTAATTAGTTGGCCAACTGAGGGCTTGGTTTGTAATCAAATGAAAACAACGGTTACAGTGAAATAACTCAAATGTTTCTAAATGCGAGGGTCACTGGCATAATCACATCTTGTTTCATGATGTGCAAATGGACATGTATGGAGGGGGTTTGACTCATATCAATAATAATAAATGGGAGCTGGCTAAAGAAATCAAATGTTATTGGTCACATACAATAACATCTGCTAACCATGTGTGAGTGTAGGGTAAGAAATAATACATAAAAAAAACAAACAATGCATGTCAGAGCAGACTGGGACAAAAATTGTGCCCTGGTATTTCAGCCACACCAGCCCACATTACCGCACCACTGGTGGCTAGTGATGCATCTTCATTTGAATGATGGTCCACATTAAGCTTGGGAACCAACTCTGGCTGACTTCTTTATGAAACAGTACAGTAGCCTATGGGTTATGGTCTGAGAAGAAAAAAGTAAGGCGTTTCTGCCAAAATGAAAAAAAATGTTACGTAGACATACAGTACCAGTCAAAAGTTTGGACACACCTACTCATTCGGGGTTTTTCTTAAATTTTACTATTTTCTACATTGTAGAAGAAATTATGAAATAACACATGGAATTATGTAGTAAGCAAAAAGGTGTTAAATCAAAAAATATTTTATATTTGAGATTCTTCAAAATAATTCACTCTTGGCATTCTCTCAACCAGCTGGGTGACCAGCTCTAGGAAGAGTCTTGGTGGTTCCAAACTTCTTTCATTTAAGAATGATGGAGGCCACTATTTTCTAGCGTACCTTCAATGCTGCAGAGATTTTTTGTTACCCTTCCCCAGATCTGTGCCTCAACGCAATCCTGTCTCGGCGCTCTATGGACAATTCCTTCGAAATTCCTTCAACCTCAGGGCTTGGTTTCTACTCTGACATGCACTGACAACTGTGGGACCTTATATGGCCTTTTCTAAATCATGTCCAATCAGTTTCATTTACCACAGGTGGACTCCAATCAAGTTGTAGAAACATCTCAAGGATGATCAATGGAAACAGGATGCACCTGAGCTCAATTTTGAGTCTCATAGCGAAGGGTCTGAATTGGTAAATAGGTAAATAAGGTATTTCTGTTTTCTATTGACATTTCTAAAAACCTGTTTTCACTTATGAGGTGTGTAGAATGACGAGTGAAAACCTTTATTTAATTAATTTTAGAATAAGGCTGTAACGTATCAAAATGTGGAAAAAGTGTAGTTGTCTGAATGCTTTCCAAATGCACTGTATCTAGCCAATAGTTTATCATATGACTTTGGCTTCATATATTTGAATTAATAAATGAACATTGCGTAAGTTAATAAATTGAAAAATAACATGCTTTTTGGTAGGCTATTAGCAAGTTCCACTATAGTCCTCTTGCATCACCATACTGGAATGCAGTTGAAATAGAAATTGACCAAAAGGTTTTACGGATGTAGGCTCATAATTTTACCCAGTTTGCTAAAGCAGGAAAATAATCCTGTAGCAACAGGAAATGTGGTTTATTGATGGACATTTTTGTGGGGGTTAATACATTTTTCATTAGGCCAAATCAAGTCTTAAATGTCAAAATGTAAATTACAAGCTTTAGAAGCTTTTTTAAACCTAAAACGCACTATATGTCACACCCTGGTCTTAGTATTTTGTGTTTTCTTTATTATTTTGGTCAGGCCAGGGTGTGACATGGGTTATTTATGTGGTGTGTTTTGTCTTGGGGTTTTTGTAGGTAATGGGATTGTGGTATAGTAGAGTTGTCTAGGTAAGTCTATGGTTGCCTAGAGTGGTTCTCAATCAGAGGCAGGTGTTTATCGTTGTCTCTGATTGGGAACCATATTTAGGCAGCCATATTCTTTGAGTGTTTTGTGGGTGATTTGTTCCTGTCTCTGTTTGCACCAGATAGGGCTGGTTTGGGCGTTATTATCTTTATTGAAGATGTATCGAAATAACCACGCTGCGTTTTGGTCCTCATCATACTTCGACAGAAAATCTTAACACTAAAAGCTTGCATTTACTGCTGTGCAGGAAAACAATTCTTGGCAACAAAATAATTAAGATCCTACATTGTGTAGGCTTTTATTAAACACATTATTTCATTTTGCTCTGGCTACAGTAGCATTTAGTTTGCAAGAGCAGAGGCTTGTAGAAACCTTGATGTTTCCCACACTGACCTCAGCAACCCCTAGCTCTGAACAAGGTGAAGGTAAGTTGGCCAAAATATTTACAAGCTGACTACTAAGGTATCTCAATTTCAAGTAGATGAGCTCAGGGTGAGGATCTCATTCCATAGAGACATCAGGGACTGCAACATACTCTGTTTCAAGGAAGCATGGCTCTCTCTGGATATACTGTCCCCATCCATACAGCCAGCTGGGCTCTCAATACATTGTGCAGGCAGGAATAAAGAACTCTCCGGGAAGAAAGGCGGTGGTGTATGTTTCATGATTAACTACTCATGGTGTAATTGTGATAATGTACAGGAACTCAAGTCCTTTTGTTCACCCGACCAAGAATACGTCACAATCAAATGCTGACCTTATTACCTCCGAAGAGTATCTTTGGTTATAGTCACAGCCGTGTATATTCCCCCTCAAGCCAAGAACAACACTGGACTTTGTGCAAACTGGAAACCACTCATCCCGAGGCTGCAATTATTGTAGCTGGGGACTTTAACAAATCAAATTTGAGGAAAACACTACCAAAGTTCTATTAACACATTGCCTGTAGTATTCACATTTCAAAAATCTCTTGACAAAATGTTACTCTCCCTACTGGGATGGCTAAAATGCCCTCTGCCGCCCTTCCTTCGGCAAATCAGATTACAACTCCATTCTTCTCATCCCTTCGTGTAGGCAGAAACTCAAACAGGAGGTACGTGTGTTAAGGTCTATTCAATGCTGGTCTGATGAATTGGAATTCCTGCTTCAAGATTGGGACTGGGATATGTTCCCGGGTTGCCTCTGAGAATAACGTTGACGTTTAAATTGACACGGTGACTAAGTTCATCAGGAGGTGTATAGTGGATGCTTTTCCCACTGTGACTATTAAATCCTACCCAAGCCAAAAACCGTGGATAGATGGCAGCTTTCGCGCAAAATGGAAAGCGCAACACCACATTTAACCATGGCAAGGTGACTGGGTTGATTACAAACAGTGGAGTTATGCCCTCCTTAACTTCTTTGGGACTGGGGGGCAGTATTGAGTAGCTTGGATGAATAAGGTGCCCAGAGTAAACTGCCTGCTACTCAGGCCCAGAAGCCTGAGAATATGCATATAGAATATGCATATAATTAGTAGATTTGGATAGAAAACACTCTGAAGTTTTTAAAACTGTTTGAATGATATCTGTGAGTATAACAGAACTCATATGGCAGGCAAAAACCTGAGAAAAAAATCCAATCAGGAAGTGGGAAATCTGAGGTTTGTAGTTTTTCAAGTCATTGCCTATCGAATATGTAGTTTCTATGGGGTCATATTGCACTTCCTAAGACTTCCACTAGATTTCAACAGTCTTTAGATCTGAAATGGTCCATTCACACAGACGGTGTGGTGAAGAAGGCGCAACAGCACCTCTTCAACCACAGGAGGCTGAATAAATTTATCTTGGCCCCTAAGACACAAACCGCACAAACTTTTACACAGGCACAATTGAGATCATACTGTCAGGCTGTATCATTGCCTGGCACGGCAGCTGCACTGCCCGCAACTGCAGGGCTTTCCAGAGGGTGGTGTGGTCTGCCCAACGCATCACCAGGAACACACTGCCTGATGTCACAGGATTGCCAAAAAGTTCATCAAGGATATCAACCACCCAAGCAATGGCCTGTTCACCCCGGTATCATCCAAAAGGCAAGGTCAGTACAGGTGCATCAAGCTGGGACCGAGAGAATGAAAAACATCTCAAGGCCATCAAACAATACGTGTGCCGCCATCATGTCTATTTCAAGTCTTCTCACTTATTGATCAAGACAGGTCTCTACCATTATGACCTGCAGCACTTTGGGGTGGACTCCCACCTGTCCTAAAAACTCTTAACCAATGAATAGCCATCACTAGCCGGCCTCCACCCAGTACCCTGCCCTGAACTTAGTTACTAGCCGGCTACCACCCTGTTACTCAACCCTGCACCTTAGAGGCTGCTGCCCTATGTATATTGCCGTGGAATCACTGGTCACTTTAATAATGTTTACATAATGTTTTACTCATTTCATATGTATATTCATATGTATATGCTGTATATACTGTAAGGTATTCTAGTTACTCCAACATTGCTGTACAGGGCTCTGTAGCATCCAACCGATGCTAGACATTCAGATATCCAACGTTTTTATTTTATTTGACAAATTCTAAAATACAGGGGAGTGTACGCTATTTAATGCTAACTCAAGAGAACTGGGAATTCAACAAGAATGTTATATGGTTTAGTGTGTCTGAGTGTGTCTCAGGTGTAGCAACACACAAGTGCAGAGAACTGTAGCTACAGATTGTTACACTAGATAATGATTTACCAAAAATGTCTGCAGACATGTTGTCTACTTCAAGTCTTCTCTCATTGGTTAAGAGGTTTTAGGACAGGTGGGAGTCCACCCCAAAGTGCTGCAGGTCATAATGGCAGAGACCTGTCTTGATCAATAAGTGAGAAGACTTGAAATAAACATGATGGCGGCACATGTATTGTTGGATTACTTTATGGAGCAAAACAATGGTTTTAATAATGGGGCATTTTATAAATTCAAACTGACCCTCTGCAACTGAACACAGACATTTTATTAGACTCCTGTTTCCACGAATTGAGGGTGAAGTTCAGGGAATACTTGTAAAGCTGTGGGATGAGTGTTGTCATGATCAAACTGCCATTCAGCTCCTCATGAGTCTTCTGCTTGAAAACCAGCATAATGTCTTATCTCTCGAGAGGGGTACAGCTCACAGGATACAGTTCTGCTACAATGACACATGCAGACAAAATAATGATGTTTCTGTATCTAGAATCCACTCCAGGAAGAAGCCCATGCACCACAGTATTTTCTGTAAGACAAAAAAAAAAAAATTATACTCTATTGTACAGTTTGAACAGTTGTACCTTGCCAGCATAACATCAACATTAAGGTAGGCTAGTTGAACATGCGTACATGTGCAGAGGCACCTTTTACAACAATATAGAATGAAATATGGCATAATCCTCAACCTTTGCACAGTGAGCAGACTGTGCAAATTAGCCTAGGTAGGTAGACAGACAGTATTTACCTACAGGCATGTTTAGGCAAATATTTCTATAGTAAAATCTGCTTCAGTTTTAGAGATTTACAACAGTAAATTGTTGTATTATTGATTCTCCTCACTGTTTGATAGTAAACTTAGTTGGCTAGCTTGCTGGATATGGCAATACTTCTTATTTACGTCTGTTGGGAATCCTATCTTGCGTCATTCCTATAATTTTGTGAGATTGAACAGCATCCACGGCCATAATCATAACCAATGTCAACCCTCATCAATTATGTTACAGCTAGTAAAATTGCATACAGTTGCTGAAATTACACATGTTTTTGCGAGCAAGTTACAAATGCAAGGCATGGCGCATAACAAGTTAGCAGACGCCAGGCTAACCAGCTAGCCAACTCCAGTCATGTGCTAACATTCGCTGGTAAACCTAGCATTAGGTTGATGGTTGTAACATTGTAGCTTGCTATTTAGTTGTAGCTGTTGTATCTGGGATCTACATCGGTTTATATTAGTTACTGTGCTGTTACTAAGCAGTAATGCATTACGGCAGTGTTACGTAACGTCACCTAATAGGAAATGCACATGCGCACTGGGGTGCCGCGAACTGTAGAGCATGAGTGGTTTTGACTAAACAAAAACTAACTCTACTCCCGTCTCCTGGTCATTTCTCCACAACACAAATATTACAGTAGCCATATCTACAACTAAATAGATAATAGGTTTTTACAATCGAGATACAAAAGATCTCCAATTGTAAATCCGCTTCAATTTTTTTTGTCATAGATATGGCTAACAGTAATTGTTTATCTAGCTACCTAAGTTAGCAAACTTTTTTTTTCCTCCACTGTAACACAGTAATATATTAGCCAGCAATACAAAATATGGGTTTCAGTAGATAAACTAAAGTTAGCTTAGGTGGCTTGCAGGCAAAATTACTTACTTAATCTGTCCCCTTGGTGCTGGCATCGGCTGTTGCTGAGTTTCTAAGGTTAGCTAAATCCAACTCTTCGTTTTGAATCCTCTTCGATATATTCCAGTTGAAACATGTATGGTTGAATGTCACCATGTAGCTAACAGATTCTCCATTGTCTAATTTGTGTCGATGAGAGGAATCACTTGAAGCCATTGTGGTCTGGTCAGTTTTCAGTTTTGCCCAAATTATTGTGGTTAGTGTCTGCCAGCTTTTCAAAAAATCCTGCTTTGGGGGTGGCACAGTTGCCACAGCAGGAAGCACCGAACAACACAAGTTGTAGTCGTTCAGAGACTATAGCAATGTTTAGCAATGAATCCGCCAATATGAACATCGCTGAAAGACATCCAATGGCTCGATCGAACAAGGACAACCCTATCTACACTCACAAAAATGTATAGTGCAATAAGTATAACATAGAGCCTTCGCAAAATGCCATAATACTACGTTAATTTTTAGATCTCATCAATAAACCGGAAGGCATGGAAGGAAGTATGGCAGAAAGTGGAGCCCTAAGTAGGTGAGAGCACATTGAAAGGTCAGAGAGGATAATGTGATGGATTTGGCTTCGTGGGCAGGATGTGTGTGTCTATGTGTGGCCCCGCTCTGCCTGCCTAGCCCTGGCTCCCCTGCCGTGGTGATGGATGGAGGAGCCTCTCACACCTGTAATAAGGCCATGCTGGGCTGTGTGTGTGTGTGTGTGTGTGTGTGGTCATTCACTACTTGACCAAAAGTATGTGGACACCTGTTCGTTGAAAATCTCATTCCAAAATCATGGGCCTTAATATGTAGTTGGTCCCCCCTTTGCTGCTATAACTGCCTCCATTATTCTGGGAAGACTTTCCACTAGATGTTTGAACATTGCTGCGGGGACTTGCTTCCATTTAGCCACAAGAGCATTAGTGAGTTTCGGAACTAATGTTGGGCGATTAGGCCTGGCTCGCAGTCGGCGTTCCAATTCACCCCAAAGGTGTTTGAAGCGGTTGAGGTCAGGGCTTTGTGCAGGCCAGTCAAGTTCTTCCACATCGATCTTGACAAACCATTTCTGTATGGACTTTGCTTTGTGTATGGGGGCATTGTCATGCTGGAACAAGAAAGGGCCTTCCCCAAACTGTTGCAACAAAGTTGGAAGCAGTGAATCGTCTAGAATGTCATTGTATGCTGAGAGATATAAGAAAGATCAGCAAACATTTGCATTTTTTTGTACATGTATTTAACCACATTTTTGGCATTAACAGGTGCACTGCTCTTACCATACCACACTGCAGTGACATATTGAGCCTTCTCTCTGTCATTAGAGTGGATGGTACTGAAGTGTTGTACAGTGGGCGAACATGCCTGGGTGACATGATACAAATATGAAAAATAATGATTTTTTTCCTATTCAACAAAAGTGGGGGAATAGGGCTTGAAACGATTTAAATGCTTTCTAAATAGAGCAACAATCAAATTATAAACTACGTACTATGAGATTTCACCTTTCTTATGAAATAAATATGATCATACTTAGTGACAGTACAAAAATTTCATATGACTGACGATTGAGAATTTTCTGCCTAGTGCCCTCTGAGCAATGCAAAGACGCCATTCAAATGTCTGCAGACTCGTTACAAATTCAGCTTTGACCAAAAGAAAATGGTCTTGTTTCATTTATACAAAATTATTTGGTATTTTTTCATGTTGAGAGCTTTAAATCCGTCTGAGAATTTCACAGCGACATGGTACCATTATCGTTGCATTCTTCCATTTCATATGCCATATTTCAAGCTGGGGTTTGAGTTTCACAACCAGAGGATACCAACAATTTGTCTGGATAGGCCAGAAAATGTGAAGTGTCGCTCTCTATACAAAAGATGTGTCCGATTACACATACTCTATCTCAGCTCAGAGCTCAGAGTAGCATCTGAAGCGAGACAACCAGCAATTGATATTGTGTCATTCACAGAGTGCTCTGTACACAGAAATTAACATTACAATTGTAAATTATAATAAAGACTTGATCATTCCCGAGAAGCCGTGGTTTGGAGGATTTATTGGCACAGGTGTTAGGCCCGGGACGAAGTCGAGTCAAAGTCAAGTCAAACCATGCCACTATATCCTCTAAACCACAGCTTTGAGGGCATTATCATTTTTATACAGTAGTTACCTACATATTAATATAAAAATTGGCATATTTTCAGTTAACTTTATTTTGATGAATTTATTCATGCCATTTAATCCTTCCACGAGTATACCCAAGCCAACTGGTCCCTTAGTTCTATTGGTAGGTTGCTATGCCAAACAAAAATGCTTGCCATGCAGGCTCTTCCCCTTTGCTATCTAGCCAATTGCACAGCTAACAAAATCCCTTCAAAATGATCATTTATCTGTATATATCCCAAAAAATTATGCTGACTCATGATTTTGACAGGCTGAAAAAAGCCTTCTGTCTCGTCCCAAAAGGTTCATTCTATATATGTCTATGGGACATGTTGGAGAGACAAACAGCAAGATTTAAACAAACCTCCACTGTTACAAACCAAACAATAGCCAAAGGGAATGGGAGATCATGTCTAGATGTTTTTACAGTGGAGATCAAGTTTATAAATAAATTGCCTGGATGGGCTGATGGGACAGGGATGTGCAGTGACTTTTCAGGTGGAACAGTAAATAGCCATTCTGCTGGTCAATGCTTGTGAACCACATAACAAAATAAGTTGCCATTTGAGATTTAGACATAGTATATTAGCATGGAGTTAGGGGCTGAAGCTAAAGTCGGACGGTTGTATCATGTTATCATGAAGTCACAGAACACCATGAAGGATCAAAGTCAGGCTGTCCACTACAACTATGGCCCCGTACACACTCGGGTTGTACAACTGATCTACAACCCATTTAACACAATGGTTGTGATACAATACAACTGATAGTTGTGATACAATGGAGAGTTTGTCTGCACAAAAATTCTACACAGCCATCGTGCGGGTGTAATTACTTTTTAGCAGAAAACCCTTCCGTTGGATCACTACCTTTGTGACAAGTGTTGCACTCCAGTTCTATAACTTGAGTGTGTACGAGGCTTCACTAACAAAACTATATATAGCAAATTATATGTTCCATGCTACTGTTACATTGAGGCCAACAGACTGCTGTCCTCAAAGACAGTTAGCCTCCACATGACCTTCACCACAAACATGTATGTAGTCTGGACTTCTGTTCTCTCCCCAGGTGTGTTTTTTGTGTGTGTGTGTATCTCAGCTGAGTTCCTAGGCCCCCTGCCATCTCTCCATGCTGTTTCCAAACGCCTGCATGTAGGGGCTTATGTTTGACGCTGTGACTGTACTCTTTCTTTCATCAAGTCACCATCGTGTTTAGTCTCCTCTCATCCAGTGTGGCTCGCAGCCAACATACCAGTGCACCTGGTAGGCCAACACAGCACCGGCATTTATCCGGGCCAAGGCAGGATTCCACGGTGAATGTAATCAATGTATGTAATCAAACTCTACGAGCGGACAAAAGAGTGAGTATCAGGATGTCAGATGCCATTGAGTGTGTGAGCCATTAGAGCCTTGCTCTGGTCAAAAATAGGGAAGAGGGTGCCATTTGGGACACAAACCTGTGCGACTGTGCCTATAGCAGGACACAGTATGACTGACTTAGACTACTCTGTTCCGGAACTGAATGTAGACCTATAGAGATTCTTACCTGAGATCAACCTCTGTCTGTACATTAATTCCCAATAAGACTGGTGACAAAACTAAATACTGTAACTGTAATTGATGCCTGGTTTCATTTCTTCTTTCTCACAACTCCGAAAGGTTATCAATACAATTTCTAAATCATGAATAGAACTGAATATAGACAGAATATAATGTGCTACACATCACTTGTTCATTTTGGAATATATCTTAGATCTACGTAACATCTTTCGGAATCACTCACCTCTCAGTATCTCTATTGATAACTTTCCCCATATTTTTGTTGCTGCCTACTCTTACAGTACGCATGTTGCTCTAGTGTCGTTTTAACCCATAGCAAGGATTGAGCTAGAATTATTCTGCATCAATAACTTCGCACCTTGTCTGGCATGTCTATTGCTAACATGTTTTTGTTGCAGTCCGCTCTTTTAACCCATATGCCCAGTGTAATGTTATGTACATGAGTGTGAAGCCGTGCAAAGTGACAGAAAATACTGCAGGCGGGAGAGAGGAGAGCTGGGAGCATCAGCTTAATCATTGCAGGAAGATGAGCATCTGGTATTATATGACATTCGGCATCATACAGTGGCACTTCAAACACGGAGGGAGCAGAGAAACCACGGGATGCTTATGAATGCATTTTTAATTACTCGGAAACGGATCCCCTGCTGGGGTGCCGGGTTCATAGAAGTTCAATCCCGAGCCCATTTCATTTCCCCATCTACCCTACTGCTGTTGCAGGCACATTGAGATGTTAGGGAGGCTCAGAGTTATCAGACTATAGTTTTTGTCAGTCCCTTAACCTCTTTCTGACCTCATGTTGCAGCAGTAGGCCCGATGAAGGTGTCAATATTGATCAGAAGGAATGTGCCTGTTAGAGGTTAGGTATCAGCATGAGCTCATTCATGTTTGGAATGAAAATATGGAATGATAATAAGAATTTGGACTGAGAATAGAACATTTTAGAATCCCAGCCAGCTACTATCTATAATCATCTTGCTTATTAGTGTTACCAAGTTAAAGCTGAGCTCAGTGTAATAGTGTGCAATTGGTCCAATGGGATTAGAACATGAAATGATCCTTTTAAATAAATAAAAATAGTTACCAGCTATATACCAGCTAACATTCAAAGAACTTCAAAAACCTTTCATGATAGTAATGCTGGGTATTTGATCAAAGTCTCAAAGTGCTCATAACTTAAAGAATGGTGTACCGTAAAACATAATTTAATAGCCAGATAGTCTATCTGCTTAAATCACTGAACACCGCAGGCACCTATTAGAGACAGGCTTCTATTTGAGCCAGGTGTCTATTTCCTTATCACACAGCTTTTGCTAAATTGCATAGTACATTTTTTAAAATTCTAGCTTTCACTTCCAACATTAGAATCAATTTCTTAATTTCGTGCACTAATGTGTTATCATGTATAATATTTCTTTAGTCTTAGTAAAACTCTATGTCGGAAAATAATTATTGTTCTCCTCTTTGACTGTGCATTTTCTGCTATTTTTATGTTCACCACTAGAGGGCAATTGGACAATTTCTGGGGCCTGTATTCCCGAAGTTGTTGACTGCTTTTGTGCTTGCCTGTTAGGTAGCAGTTCTCAGCTGGTAGGAACCAGTAGCTAGCAGTGGCGATAAAAATAGATTATTGCTGCAATTTTTTTGTCGTTACTGAATTATTTAATGTAACAAATAAAACATTAAACCTCGTAAACGAGTCATGATAATTCATGGTAATCTTGTAAGCAATTCATTTAGACCCGGCGGTTATGTGAAATAGCCGTTTATTTGCTGAAATGTGTGCTGTTGCCTGGCTTTTAAAAAGGACAGGCGGCTATTTCAGACTCTTTGTTTAAGACTCTGCACCACTGCACAGATAGATAGCCTACATGTAAGCAATTACTGTAGAACACTGTACAGATACAGCATATACTGTAGTTCAACTTCTCTGTCAACTCAAAGCTCAAACCGAGCTCAGTGCGGCATGGTAAGAAGAGAACCCACTCCTTTCTCTTTTAAATATCGATAATCAGACATCTGTGAGAGGATAGACATTTAATATGAGGCTGTCTTCTCCATTTGCTGAGTAAAGTTTAATGAGCACCTCTAGGGTTGGCACCACATTAATAATACATACATTATTCTATTTTAAAGCCAACAAGAGACATATATCTTATGGATGGACCAGAACCAATGTGATGGACTGCTTGGAAATAAAGAGCCAGAGGCGGTCACATCTTGCAAAATGGAAGGCATCGTGAAAAACACATTACTGTGAGAGTTTGTTTGTCTGCTTTCCCTGTCACCGGCCAATCCCCAGAGTACTTCATAACACATGATGGTGTCCCAAATGGTACCCTATTCCCTATATAGTGCACTACTTTTGACCAGAGCCCCTTGACCTATTCCACATTGTGTTGTGTTACAGCCTGAATTCAAAATGGATTAAATAAATACAAGTCATCAACTTTGTGTATGACAGAGGTAATTTTTCCAACAATTGTTTACAGACAGATTGTTTCACTTATAATTCACTGTATCACAATTCCAGTGGGTCAGAAGTTTACACACACTAAGTTGACTGTACCTTTTATACAGCTTGGAAAATTACAGAAAATGATGTCATGGCTTGAGCAGCTTCTGATAGGCTAATTGACATCATTTGAGTCATTTGGAGGTGTACCTGTGGATGTATTTCAAGGTCTACCTTCAAACTCAGTGCCTCATTGCTTGACATTATGGGAAAATCAAAAGAAATCAGCCAAGACCTCAGAAAAACAATTGTAGACCTCCACAAGTCTGGTTCATCCTTGGGAACAATTTTCAAATGCCTGAAGGTACCACGTTCATCTGTACAAACACAGAGAACACAATCACTTCAAACTGAAGTTGGAAAGACTGCAAACTAGCTGCACTTAGTTTCTATTGACCTTTTTTAAAATGTACATTTCTTTGTATATATCCATAAAAATGATGCCAGGTGATTCATTATTTCGACTGCCTGAGAAACGCTGCCTGCCTGTGTCTCGTCCCGACTCCCGATACGTTCATTACTTCGAGACAGCTGGAGATCGAATTTGAATATTGAAACAATGTTGCAAATGTCGGGGAGACAGACAGCAAGGTTTATACAAATCTCTGCTGTTGAAAACTAAATGTTAGTCTAAAAGAAATGTGAGAATGTCTAGATGCTTTTTATAGTGGAGATCAAGTTTAGAAATTGCCTGGCTGAGCTGATGAGACAGTCAAATGCAACAGTGTAAATAGGCATTTTAAGATCATAGATTTAGCCGGTGGTAACTTGTGAAATAGACACTGTCTGGAATGTGGTTTTAACCAATCAGAATTCAGGATTAGAACCAGCGTTGTATAGATCAGTGGCACATAACCTCAATCTAATCCATTCTAAATTCAGGCTGTAACACAACAACATTTGGAAAAAGTAAAGGGGTGTGAATAGTTTCTGAAGGCACTGTCCATTACTGAAAATGTTTTACTCTTGCTAGAGTACGATTGTAACGATATGGACGTTTTTCTGATCTATACCACCTGGTTTAGAGGTGTGGTCCTGTATTAAATAACTAAAAAAACAAAAACAATTCTAAGACAAAACAGGTTCTTAAACAGCAGGGGAATAAAATTCAACGATATTTTTAGTTTTCAGATTTGCAAGAAATGCTCCAGGCCCACAAATTATTTTGTCGATGATAATTATTTTCCAGCACAGCAGGAAACGATAACTTGTAGTGTATTCAAGGATCATAAAGTATTCTAAAGTTTGTAATTTCCACTTTAAAATGCCAGATTTGAGTTACCCTAGCCGTTAGCGTAAAATGTATCAACCCCAACAAAAAAAATGTCTGTTCATTATATCATACAGTGCATTGCGAATGTATTCGGCCCCCTTGAACTTTGCGACCTCTTGAAAAATTGGGCGTGCAAAATTATTCAGCCCCTTTACTTTCAGTGCAGCAAACTCTCTCCAGAAGTTCAGTGAGGATCTCTGAATGATCCAATGTTGACCTAAATGACTAATGATGATAAATACAATCCACCTGTGTGTAATCAAGTCTCTGTATAAATGCACCTGCACTGTGATAGTCTCAGAGGTCCGTTAAAAGCGCAGAGAGCATCATGAAGAACAAGGAACACACCAGGCAGGTCCGATATACTGTTGTGAATTTGGATTTGGATACAAAAAGATTTCCCAAGCTTTAAACATCCCAAGGAGCACTGTGCAAGCGATAATATTGAAATGGAAGGAGTATCAGACCACTGCAAATCTACCAAGACCTGGCCGTCCCTCTAAACTTTCAGCTCATACAAGGAGAAGACTGATCAGAGATGCAGCCAAGAGGCCCATGATCACTCTGGATGAACTGCAGAGATCTACAGCTGAGGTGGGAGACTCTGTCCATAGGACAACAATCAGTCGTATATTGCACAAATCTGGCCTTTATGGAAGAGTGGCAAGAAGAAAACCATTTCTTAAAGATATCCATAAAAAGTGTCATTTAAAGTTTGCTACAAGCCACCTGGGAGACACACCAAACATGTGGAGGAAGGTGCTCTGGTCAAATGAAACCAAAATTGAACTTTTTGGCAACAATGCAAAACGTTATGTTTGGCGTAAAAGCAACACACCATCCCCACTGTCAAACATGGTGGTGGCAGCATCATGGTTTGGGCCTGCTTTTCTTCAGCAGGGACAGGGAAGATGGTTAAAATTGATGGGAAGATGGATGGAGCCAAATACAGGACCATTCTGGAAGAAAACCTGATGGAGTCTGCAAAAGACCTGAGACTGGGACGGAGATTTGTCTTCCAACAAGACAATGATCCAAAACATAAAGCAAAATCTACAATGGAATGGTTCAAAAATAAACATATCCAGGTGTTAGAATGGCCAAGTCAAAGTCCAGACCTGAATCCAATCGAGAATCTGTGGAAAGAACTGAAAACTGCTGTTCACAAATGCTCTCCATTCAACCTCACTGAGCTCGAGCTGTTTTGCAAGGAGGAATGGGAAAAAAATTCAGTCTCTCGATGTGCAAAACTGATAGAGACATACCCCAAGCAACTTACAGCTGTAATCGCAGCAAAAGGTGGCGCTACAAAGTATTAACTTAAGGGGGCTGAATAATTTTGCACGCACAATGTATCAGTTTTTGATTTGTTAAAAAAGTTTGAAATATCCAATAAATGTCGTTCCACTTCAAGATTGTGTCCCACTTGTTGTTGATTCTTCACAAAAAAATACAGTTTTATATCTTTGTTTGAAGCCTGAAATGTGGCAAAAGGTCGCAAAGTTCAAGGGGGCCGAATACTTTCGCAATGCACTGTACATAAGGATTGTTTTCCTGCTGTAGCAAACTGCCTCAAATTAAGATCCTACATCTGTAATGATATCAGATTTATCATGAACAAGTACACTATATACAGGGGCACAACTTTCACCGGGGAGCGGGGGATATGTCCCGCCCACAGTCCAGAAGAGGACTGGACACCCCTCAGTGCCTGGTTCCTCTCTAGGTTTCTTCCTAGGTTCTGGCCTTTCTAGGGAGTTTTTCCTAGCCACCGTGATTCTACACCTGCATTGCTTGCTGTTTGGGGTTTTAGGCAGGGTTTCTGTACAGCACTTTGAGATATCAGCTGATGTAAGAAGCGCTTTATAAATAAATTTGATTTGATTCTGAAATTGCATTTTTGTCCCTCCCAGTTTTATCATTGGAATGTGGTACAAAACGAGACGACGGTGTGCTTTAGGACCAGGAAGAGGCTGTTTGGAGTGTTTATCCAACTGGATAAAATCAAATATATAATAACAGCTATGTCCCCCCTACTTCTAAAACCCAAGTTGCGCCCCTGACTATATATGCAAATGTATGTGGACACCCCTTCAAATCAGTGAGTTTGGTTATTTCAGCCACATCCGTTACTTACAGGTGTATAAAACCGAGCACACAGCCATGCAATCTCCATAGACAAAAATTGGCAGTAGAATGGCCTTACTGAAGTGCTCAGTGACTTTCAATGTGGCTCTGTCATAGGATGCCACATTTCTCCCCTGCTAGAGCTGCCCTGGTAAACTGTAAGTGCTTTTTTGTGAAGTGGAAACATCTAGGAGCAACAATGGCTCAGCCACGAAGTGGTAGGCACACAAGCTCATAGAACAGGAAAAATCATCTGTCCTCGGCTGCAACACTTACTACCGAGTTCCAAACTGCCTCTGGAAGCAATGTCAGCACAAAAACTGTTTGTCGGGAGCTTCATGAAATAAGTTTAAATGGCCGAGCAGCCGCACACAAGCCTGCCAATGCCAAGCGTTGGCTGGAGTGGTGTAAAGCTCTCTGGACTCTGGAGAAGTGGAAACCTGTTCTCTTGAGTGATGAATCACGCTTCACCATCTGGCAGTCCAACGGACAAATCTGGGTTTGGCGGACACCAGTGAAACGCTACCTGCCCGAATGCATAGTGTCAACTCTAAAGTTTGGTGGAGGAAGAATAATTGTATGGGGCTGTTTTTCATGGTTCGGACTAGGCCCCTTTAGTTCCAGTGTAGGGAAATCTTAACGCTACAGCATACAATGACATTCTAGACGATACTATGCTTCCAACTTTGTGACAAAAGTTAGGGTAAGGCCTTTTCCTGTTTCAGCATGCTGATGCCCCCGTGCACAAATCGAGGTCCATACAGAAATAGTTTGTTGAGATTGGTGTGGAAGAACTTGACTGGCCTGCACAGAGTCATGACCTCAACCCCATCGAACACCTTTGCAATTCATTGGAATGCCAACTGCGAACCAGGCCTAATCGCCCAACATCAGTGCCTGACCTCACTAAGTTCCCGCAGCAATGTTCCAACATCTGGTGGAAAGCCTTCCCAGGTGGAGTGGAGGCTGTTATAGCAGCAAAGGGGGGACTGACTCCAAATTATTGCTAATGATTTTGGAATGAGATGATCGATGAGCATGTGTCCACATACTTTTGAAGGCTTCCCCCAGGAGAAGGAGAACAGGTCTAGATGGCCTAAAATACCATTTACTACACATTTGTTTTCTTTTTAGACTGGGACCAAATACTATGTGGCAGAGTTACATTTTTACAGTACACACACCCACACACACAAACACTATGACCTCATTCTCCATTCTCTCAGATTTGAATGCTGCCACTCTACTTTTCTCCCTCTTTTCATTCTCAGTTTGGCAACGGTCACCCATTACCCTCAGTCCCCCATAGTGACCATAGCTGACCCTTGACCCTGGTCTGAAAGGCCCAGCGTCCTTTATATAGAGCATCTAAGCCATGGCCCATTCCGAGCCCCCCCTCATGGCCTCCTTCTTAAGTGCTGGATAAATGAGGGACGCGCCGATTCCAAGGTAAAGGACTGTGTGACACAGACACCCCCCTGGTCTCCAAGCCGACCCCTTCCTGGTCTCCATAGAGACCATAGAGACCCTCTGTCCACCCCCATTGCACACCCCACCCACCGCCCCTGACTCAATAGACCCCCTGTGGCTCTTCCATTGTGGGCCTAAAGGCCCCTCAGATTGTCTATTAGTCTATAAATTGTTTTCGATCAATAAGAAAGCCGTTGGCCTTTTACACATCTTTCATTAAATTACTGGCCAGGGTTGTGGTTCAGAATTGTAATCTTCCAAATTTGCTGTAGTGAAAAAATTACATCATTTTGGGAGTGCGGGCGTTAATTACGGGGTCAGTGTGTGTATGATATATTGTGTCGGGTCATTTGGTATGTATAGACCAGACATGTTTTAAACCTCCCCCCTTTGAATTTCTTACAATTGCCAAGGGGCTGAGAACTTTTTTTGCTATTTTATCAATAATTTCATGCAACTCTACTCATTTTGCCATGGAACAGTGACAAAAAAATATACGTTTTACAGCACATTTTTGGAAATTCTGCCAATTCTTCCATAGGGTGGAGAGACATTTTGATGTTTTAAAGCAAATCTCCTGCTATTCTACACATTTTGCCATATGCTAATGATACCTGAGTGAGAATGACTAACAAAATCAATGGGGCCCCTTTGATGTCAGGGCCCCTGGGCACGTGCCCTACATGCCTCGATCCCTGCGTGCCTGGTCAGTATGCGGCCAGGATTACTAAAAGCTAAGATAGCTGTCTAGACTAATTTACCAATCTAAAAATTGTTAGCTGACATGGCTAATTGAGTGGCTGTCAGTGAGTGACATAACAACAGAAACATCTGATGCACAACCAAACTTTGAACTTTGCACCTTGTGTATTCTACTACTCTAAATCTCAACAGTAAGTTTTTTGGTTGTGTGGGTTGGGGGTCTCCTAGCGGCTTATGCCTGGAGCCAGCCCTGGGTGGGACGAGGATAGTATGGTCAGTGCAGAATGTACGATAGCTCTAACATCAATATAGATGTATTTAAAATGTATCTTTTGTGGGCCTTATCACAGATAGCCAATCCTGCCCTACTTCACGCCAAAAATAGGCGCGCATGTAAAATATAGAAATATATTGAGATGCATTTATATTAATACTGTTGTATCTAATGTAAATAGTGATGGGGATCACTTCAAAGTCTATTGATATTCATGACAAGATCGTTCATGAAACGATTGTAGCTAGTGTAGCATTGAAAAGAAAGCATTGACAATCTGTATCATGTGGTTTGATAGATGAAGAAAAACAATGGTTGGGACCACACAGTCACACACTCCGTTAATGCTTCCACGCTCTGCAGTTTCTCTCCAGCACTACTAGGGCCATGCTTATGTACCCTTCAGTTCCTGCGGACGAACATTATATCACATGTCTGTTTGTTCTCCCTGTGTGGCTCTTTCTGAGCATAGGGGTCAAAAGGGGAGAGGGGGAAGACCCTGTGTGATGGCGGCCAGGTAGTCTGGGAAGTCTGAGGCTCCCTCTGTATGGCAGGAGGAGGGGGGTGGGGATATGTGGGGGAGGAGGAGGAGGAGGGCCTGTAGTCTGACAAAGGCCCAGTTTGTTACTCTTTCCTTTAGAAGAAGCACAAAGGCAAATCTGACTAGAAGCCCCAGTGACCTCAGCAGCCTGAGCAGGAAAGGGTGTCCGATTCTAACAGACCAGTCAGACCACTAAAACACAGAACACGAAGCCAAACTCTGCTTCCCAAATGGCACCCTATTCCTTATTTAGTGCACTACTTTTGACTAGGGCCCATTGCCATTTGGAACACAGCCCCAGTAAATCAGAACCCTCTGTGGTCTTAGTAAGATCAAGCTACATGACCGCATCTGACCGCACATGGTCTGACAGTCCAGTGAGATGTAAACAATGCTGCAGACTTGGTCATGTAGCTGGCCAGGGAATAGTTCAAAGTTTGTACATAGATATATAACATAGGAATCTTACTGTATTATCTATATAGAAAACTAATCCAAGAGCAAAAAAAGACACTTACTATACACACCTTCCATTGTCCCCTCCTGGCAGAGACAATAACAGTAACATTTTAAGGTAAAGGTCAAACAAACTCACACTGCTCAGCCACTGCTAGAGACACAATCTTCTACCTGCTACCTGGTATGGTATTCAATTCCAAAACATCAAACTCAAGATTAAATCAAACCACTTACTCACGATCCAGAAAGGTAGAATTTAGATTGTGTATCTCCCATTCTGAATCATTCAGGCTAATGAATAACATCAATACGGGCCAACACTGCTCCTAGCAGCATTTTATCTGATAAAAGCCTATCAAACATTTAACAAATGAGAAATGGTAGAAACTCCTCATGCTTTGTCATTTTGCCATTTCTCAAACACAGTGATGGGCTGTTTTTTTTTAGCAGGCACGGTCTTCATATCTGATGGAACGGTCAGACTGAAGCCATCAAGTCAATTATACATATAAATATATAACTACTGTACGGCTACAGTAATATAAAAACACTATAATAATACAGCCAGGGATATTACTCATGTTGTATATGATTAATAGGTAATACTGTATAATTTTATATGTCAGCTATTTATTGCCTAGATCAAATGTAACCAATGTGCTCATCTATTATTTTTCCTATACCATATGATGTATTCTGTGGTGGTGGCAGTTTGTGTGAGTCATGGACAGAGTATCAGAAAGCCACTTTGGGCTGTTTGAGTAGCGTGGCTTAGACCGGAGGTAGAGCAGAGAGCCTGTGACAACAGTTAGATCTGAGGGAACGCACCTTTGATTTTACACGACAGATGGGGGGGGGAAGAGAGAGAGCGAGAGAGAGAGAGAGCTGGGTAGTACATAGTCAACGGTAGAATTCGAGGGGACTCCTATGGTAGGTACACATATAGCTCATCTCTTGGCAGTAGTACTGTAGACTACTTTATCACTGACCTCAACCCAGAGTCTCTCAGAGCGTTCACAGTCAGCCCACTGACACCCCTATCAGACCACAGCAAAATCACAGTCTACTTAAACAGAGCAATACTCAATCATGAGGCATCAAAGCCAAAGGAACAGAGTAACATTAAGAAATGCTATAGATGGAAGGAATGCAGTTTGGAAACCTACCAAAAAACAATTAGGCAACAACAAATTCAATCCCTTTTAGACAATTTCCTGGGTAAAACATTCCACTGTAATAGTGAAGGTGTAAACTTGGCAGTAGAAAATCTTAACAGTATATTTGACCTCTCAGCTTCCCTATCAAATCTAAACATCTCAAATAGAAAACCGAAGAAAATTAACAATAATGACAAATGGTTTGATGAAGAATGCAAAAATCTAAGAAAGAAATTGAGAAACCTGTCCAACCAAAAACATAGAGACCCGGAAAACCTCAGTCTACGCCTTCACTATGGTGAATCACTAAAACAATACAGAAATACACTACGGAAAAAGAAGGAACAGCATGTCATAAATCAGCTCAATGTAATTGAAGAATCCATAGACTCTAACCACTTCTGGGAAAATTGGAAAACAACAAACAACAACACGAAGAATTATCTATCCAAAATGGAGATGTATGGGTAAACCACTTCTCCAATCTTTTTGGCTCTATAACAAAGAATAAAGAGCAAAAACATATACATGATCAAATACAGATCTTAGAATCAACTACTAAAGACTACCAGAACCCACTGGATTCTCCAATTACATTGAATGAGTTACAGGACAAAATAAAAACCCTCCAACCCAAAAAGGCCTGTGGTGTTGATGGCGCATCCTCAATGAAATGATCAAATATACAGACAACAAATTACAATTGGCTATACTAAAACTCTTTATCATCATCCTTAGCTCTGGCATCTTCCCCAATATTTGGAACCAAGGACTGATCACCCCAATCCACAAAAGTGTAGACAAATTTGACCCCAATAACTACCGTGGAATATGCGTCAACAGTAACCTTGGGAAAATCCTCTGCATTATCATTAACAGCAGACTCGTACATTTCCTCAATGAAAACAATGTACTGAGCAAATGTCAAATTGGCCTTTTACCAAATTACCATACAACAGACCATGTATTCACCCTGCACACCCTAATTGACAACCAAACAAACCAAAACAAAGGCAAAGTCTTCTCATGCTTTGTTGATTTCAAAAAAGCCTTTGACTCAATTTGGCATGAGGGTCTGCTATACAAACTGATGGAAAGTGGTGTTGGGGGTAAAACATACGACATTATAAAATCCATGTACACAAACAACAAGTGTGCGGTTAAAATTGGAAAAAAACACACATTTCTTCACACAGGGTCGTGGGGTTAGACAGGGATGCAGCTTAAGCCCCACCCTCTTCAACATATATATCAACGAATTGGCGCGGGCACTAGAAAAGTCTGCAGCACCCGGCCTCACCCTACTAGAATCCAAAGTCAAATGTCTGTTGTTTGCTGATGATCTGGTGCTTCTGTCACCAACCAAGGAGGGCCTACAGCAGCACCTAGATCTTATGCACAGATTCTGTCAGACCTGGGCCCTGACAGTAAATCTCAGTAAGACCAAAATAATGGTGTTCCAAAAAAGGTCCAGCCACCAGGACCACAAATACAAATTCCATCTAGACACTGTTGCCCTAGAGCACACAAAAAACTATACATACCTTGGCCTTTACATCAGCGCCACAGGTAACTTCCACAAAGCTGTGAACGTTCTGAGAGACAAGGCAAGAAGGGCATTCTATGCCATCAAAAGGAACATACATTTCAACATACCAATTAGGATTTGGCTAAAAATACTTGAATCAGTCATAGAGCCCATTGCCCTTTATGGTTGTGAGGTCTGGGGTCCGCTCACCAACCAAGACTTCACAAAATGGGACAAACACCAAATTGAGACTCTGCACGCAGAATTCTGCAAAAATATCCTCTGTGTACAACGTAGAACACCAAATAATGCATGCAGAGCAGAATTAGGCCGATACCCACTAATTATCAAAATCCAGAAAAGAGCCGTTAAATTCTATAACCACCTAAAAGGAAGCGATTCCCAAACCTTCCACAACAAAGCCATCACCTACAGAGAGATGAACCTGGAGAAGAGTCCCCTAAGCAAGCTGGTCCTGGGACAGCAGCACAATTAGACCCAACCAAATCATGAGAAAACAAAAAGATAATTACTTGACACATTGGAAAGAATTAACAAAAAAACAGAGCAAACTAGAATGCTATTTGGCCCTACACAGAGAGTACACAGCGGCCGAATACCTGACCACTGTGACTGACCCAAAATTAAGGAAAGCTTTGACTATGTACAGACTCAGTGAGCATAGCCTTGCAATTGAGAAAGGCTGCCGTAGGCAGACATGGCTCTCAAGAGAAGACAGGCTATGTGCACACTGCCCACAAAATTAGGTGGAAACTGAGCTGCACTTCCTAACCTCCTGCCCAATGTATGACCATATTAGAGAAACATATTTCCCTCAGATTACACAGATGCACAAAGAATTCGAAAACAAATCCAATTTTGAAAAACTCCCATATCTACTGGGTGAAATTCCACAGTGTGCCATCACAGCAGCAAGATTTGTGACCTGTTGCCACGAGAAAAGGGCAACCAGTGAAGAACACACACCATTGTAAATACAACCCATATTTATGCTTATTTATTTTATCTTGTGTCCTTCACCATTTGTACATTTCACTTTATATTTTAGCTACCTCACTTGCTTTGGCAATGTTAACACATGTTTCCCATGCCAATAAAGCCCTTGAAGAGAGAGAGCGAGAGAGCGAGAGAGCGAGAGATCCATCTATGCTTTCAGACTCAAGACAATCCAGGGCTCCTTGCTTTTGACAGAACCCGGATTTGTATAAGATCAGACTAGTTTCATATTAACCTATTGATTTGAAGAGAAGTGATTGATGGATATTAAAAAAGAAATGCTTTAGAGAAAAAAAATTAATATATCTTCGAGGTCAGTTGTCTACGCTAGCGCCCGGAAGGACTGACCCTCAGACCAAACGTATGACCTATCCAGCTACCATGCAATATTAAAGTGTTCCAAGTTTATCTCCTCCCAATACGCTACTAGTACAACTATCAATCGGGTAGTGCTACGTCACGAACTGTCTCTATCCCTCTCGTCGTTGTGTTAAGTACAACGTTCTGAACGCAAGGAATGCCTTGGAGATAGACCAGTCGATCGCGATTGACTGGTTGGTGACCCCTATTCTAAAGAAATCATATCAAGAAAGCACGAGAGACATCAACTAAAAAACTAACTGTTGGACCCTGTAAGTAGTTTTCAATAGGGGAATACTCAAACTAGTTCAGCGTAGAAAACGTGGTAAATAACTAAAATGACCAGAATCCATTGTCCCTGTTTATCCCGGCCCTGCTGGATTTACACAGAACGCTTGATTATGCTTGATTATGCAAGAATGGGCTGCCATCAGTGGCCCAGAAGTTAATTGACAGCATGCCAGGGCGGATTGCAGAGGTCTTGAAAAAGAAGGGTCAACACTGCAAATGTTGACTCTTTGCATCAACTTCATGTAATTGTCAATAAAAGACTTTGACACTTCTGAAATGCTTGTAATTATACTTCAGTATTCCATAGTAACATCTGACAAAAATATCTAAAGGCATTGAAGCAGCAAACTTTGTGGAATTAATATTTGTGTCATTCTCAAAAATTTTGGCCACGACTGCAGACATGACACCAGTACAGAATAAAAATATTCCAAAACATGCATCTTTGCAATGTGGCACTAAAGTAAAACTGCAAAACATTTGACAAAGAACTTAACTTAATGTCCTGAATACAAAGCATTATGTTTGTACACAAAACATCACTGATTTACCACTCTTAATATTTTCAAGCATGGTGTGGCTGCATCATGTTATGGGTATGATTGTTTTTTTAGGATAAAATAAACAGACTACAGCTAAGCACATGCAAAATCCTAGAGGAAAACCTGGTACAGTCTGCTTTCCAATAGACCCTGGGAGACTAATGTACCTTCCAGCAGGACAATAACATAAAACACAAGGCCAAATTAACATTGGAGTTACTTACCAAGATGACCTTGAATGTTTTTAATGGCCTAGTTACAGTTTTAACTTAAACTTGAAAATGGCTCGCTAGCAATG